>NW_022196891.1:68229071-68253820 GCF_008632895.1 Mastomys coucha
CACAGCCATCCATCGAACTGAGTGCAGGGTCCCCAGTGAAGGAGTTAGAGAAAAGACCAATGGAGCTGCGGGGTTTGCAGCCCCTTAGGACAGATAACTGATTTCTTATACCCACTTTTGCCCTCAACTTCCTGATATGATTGATTAAGAATTGCTGATGGGTAGATATGCATTCTGAGGATTTACAGTAGATATGACAGATTTTTTTAATATAAAAGTTTAGATTTTGATTATTTTAACATTTTTACAAAATTACCTTTTTTTGTTGTTTTGTTTTGTTTTTTGTTTTTTTGAGACAGGGTTTCTCTGTGTAGCCCTGGCTGTCCTGGAACTCACTCTGTAGACCAGGCTGGCCTTGAACTCAGAAATCCGCCTGCCTCTGCCTCCCAAGTGCTGGGATTAAAGGCATGCACCACCACTGCCCAGGAAGATTACTTTTAAAGATAAATAACAATTGTTCCTTTCTTTCTTTGTAACCACACAGGCTGTTGCCTGCCCGAAAGAGAAATTGGCTGAGAAAACTACCTTGCTTGCTTACACTTTGTTAATCTATAACAGATTGCTTGCTTATGGATGTACATGGGTTTTGGGGGAATCATTCATTTTCTTTACCTGTATTACATAATGTTATTTCTTGTAAAGGTATTGGTGAGTGCACTGTTTTTCTATAATCATTTACGAGAAGAAAACTAAAACGTAATCACGTTGTAATTGTATACTGCTTGAATGATTTTGCTGGGATATGTAAGCTACAGAAGAAAGAATGTATGGCTGGGGGCTGGAGAGATGGCTCAGAGGTTAAGAGTACTAGCTGTTCTTCCAGAAGTCCTGAGCTCAACTCCCAGCAACCACATGGTGGCTCACAACCATCTGTAATGGGATCTGATGCCTTCTTCTGGATGCCTTCTTCTGGCCTGTAGACATACATGCAGACAGAACTCTGTATACAAAATAAATAAATCTTTAAAAAAAAAAAAGAATGTGTGGCTGGAACATTGTTTCTGTATATGTATAAAGTGTGTACAAATGGGGGTTGGAACATCGCTCCTTCCATCCATCAACTGTGGTGTGTGTATATGTGTAAAGTTTGTGTGGATGAGGGTTGGAGCATTCATCAACTATGTGTATGTGTATGCTTTGTGTGTGTGTGTGGTGGGTTGGAACATTATTCCTTCCATCCATCAACCGTATGTATGTATACATGTAAAGCATGTCTGGGTATGGCTTGGAGCTCACTCTCACTCTGTCTACCAATTGTGTGTATTTATGTATGCATGTGTATGTGTGGAATTCTTGGAGCCTGCTTGCTGGAGCTTTGCTCTACACAGTCTCTGGGTGGATGTGTTTATGTCTCTTAGCATTCCTTCTAGGCTCCACCCAACAGTTACCTGGCAATAGCCAGGTAGACCTGGTTTACTTCAAAAGGGGCTGTTTGCCCCCTCTTTGCTCTCTTACTCTCTTATTCTTGACTCCCTTTTCTCCCTGACCTGACCCCCTTCTCCTTCTCTTCCCTTCCCCACCCCTTGTGTTCCTGGCTGGCCTTTCCTTCCTTTTTTCTTTCTTTTTCTTTTTTTCTTTCTTTCTCTCTCTCTCTCTCTCTGTCTGTCTCTCTCTCTCTCTCTCTTTCTCCTCCCTGTTCAACTCCCCTTCTGATGTCCTAAATAAACTCTATTCTACACTATAACATCAAATGACTGATACCTCAGGGGGCAGGGATTCCTCAGCATGGGCCCACAGAGGCACCCCCCCCCCACACACACACACACCTCACCATACCTAGCTCACACACACACCTCACCATACCTAGCTATACAAACATATGCTCCCTCTCTTTTTATAAGACACAAAACACCATCTGTAGATCTGTATGCATATATGTATGTATGTGTGTGTGTGTGTGCATGTATATTGTGTGTATGAAGTTATTGGACTCTGCCTTTTGTTTCACCCACTGTGGGGGAAGGAGTGGGAGGAGTTCATAGTTTTTCCCACTGGCCACAGAGAGTGCCAACCCCAGTAAATTCAACTTTGCTCACTCAGAAAAAGTCTGCTGCGTGATGTCTCTAATCCTGGCTGTCTTTGGCAGCCACCCCTGGTGTCTGGATCCACATCAGCAGCGGCAGCTGCTCTAAGCACTGACCCCCAACAGCTGCCTGCCTCACTTTTTCCACCACATGGATGCCGAAGCCAGTCACTGGCACTCTCCTGTTCCCAGAAATCCAAGAGGTGACCAGCACTGAAGGTCATAGGGTCAAGCAGTTCTAACAGCATGCACTTGTAGAGGTTGGAGGAAATCTTGCTGGAATTTATTCTCTTTCTGCTACATGGGTGGCCCCAGTGATCAAATTTGCATCCACAGGCCTAGCCACAAGCTAGCAGGCCTAGCCTACTAGCTGAGTCATCTCAATTTCTCTGGTTATTGTTTGTTTTGTTTTGTTTTGTTGCTGTTGTTGTTGTTGTTGTTGTTGTTTGAGGCTAGGTCTCCTGTATGTAACCTTGGATAGCCTGGAACTATCTATATAGACCAGGCTGGCCTCAAACTCAGAGACTCACCTGCTTCTGCCTCCCTAGTGCTGGATCAAAAATGTGTCTGGCTCAAAATATTTTAATAAAGGATTTAAGTACTAAGACTAGGAGAAAGGAGGGAACTTATGGAGAGAAAATAAAACACATCTAAGACATGTCCTCATATGAGTCTATGTTTCTCAAAGGATTGTCACAGCTAAGTGTTTTAGGATTAATCCTTGAGAGTTTGATGGCTCTTAAGCTGTGTCTCAAGAGGTGACTGAAATTCCGCCCACCTATGCCCTCTCTTGCTAAGTGAGATTCTAGGGTTGTTGTAGTAAATGTAGTTATAACTGGAAAGACAAAACCAGAGGCCATTATGATTATACAAGTCTTTGCAAGTGTTCTTTCCCATAAGTGAGGTTTCTGGTAGGAGGCCTAGAGAATTGTTCGTCTTGTGGCTGGAAGGGGGAAGACCTTTGGCAGCTGTGAGCTGTACTGAAATTCTTGCATCTCTGCTGGTAAGCTGTCATAAAGCTTCTTCCCCTTCTCATCTTCCCTAAAGTTTCTCTGTCTTTCTATCTGCCTCAGAATGTACTAACTAAAAATTAAAATAAAACAAAACAGTATTTCCTTTTTCTTCTTTTTCTTCTTCAAGATAGGGTTAGCTTTGGCTATGATAGAACTCCCTCTGTAGACCAGACTAGCCTCTAACTCACAAAGAACTGCTTGTCTCTGCTTTCCGGTGCTGCTACCACCTTCTGGCTTCCACTTTTCAAAAATTAAGTCTTTATTTCCCTCTCAGGGTCTCTGGGACCATTTTGTGCCATAGTAAAAGCAAGAATTCTACTTTTATAACTAATTTTTACATCTTAAAGGTTTTACCTGTCCAATGTCTCCTAAAGACCTTCATTTGGATTTTCAGGAAAGAAAAAAATATATATAGTACTTTCTGCAGTGTCCTAGGGTAGAGATAGGAGACCCAGCTCCCTACTATCTCATCTACATCTCCCAGATGAACTCACTTAATCTTTTAGAAACCTTGACTCGGGTTAGGTGGGGACTCCAGCTTTAGCTTAGACAAGGATTTCAAGGCTCATCAATATGAAGCAGAGACGGTGACTAATAAAGAAATTTTAGCCAGGCGGTGGTGGTGAACGCCTTTAATCCCAGCACTTGGGAGGCAGAGGCAGGCAGATTTCTGAGTTCAAGGCCAGCCTGGTCTACAGAGTGAGTTTCATCCAGGACAGCCAGGGCTACACAGAGAAACCCTGTCTCAACACACACACACACACACACACACACACACACACACACAAAGAAAAGAAAAGAAAGAAATTTTAACATAGACTTTAGCATGAGCGTTCAGAGGAAGGGAGGGGATGCGGAAGCAGTGGGATACACCTAAAAGCAAGAGCGTGGGGTTGTCTGAGAGTCCTCCCTTGCTTTCACAATATTCAAATACACCACGTTGGTGGATTTTGAAGTTACCATCTGAAAGGTCTGCTAAAAAATGTGAACGAGATCTCTGGGGGAGTCGGGGGTGGGGGCTGACAGTGTTGGGGTCCAGAAGTCACCTAAGAAGCCACACCAACACCTATCTCAGGCCGATGGGGATGGTTTACTGAGCATACACCCCGGGACTCGCTCAGGGTCTGGATTCAGGCTCAGGGGCTGAACCGTGCCATTGAGTTAAGATCCTACAGGGTTTTTAGGCCTAAAATCCACAAACATCTGTGCCAAGTCAGATTTAGGGACAGGGGATTTCCTTAGGAACATGTCTCTGTTGGACACTTATCCTGCTCCCATTGGTTGGTGGAGTCAACTGTGGCAGGAAGCTTGTCTTGTCTAACATTCGTGTCTTAACTTGCCAACCTGTCAGTTACCCATATACGTGTCTCTTTCTGCCAAGTAGGATGCCAGTTCCCAGGGAGGTCTTGGGAACTTAAACTTTTCTCGACTCCTGACAAAATGGAAGTCTTATTTCAAATCGTTTCTTGTTTTGGTGTAGGTGTCTCTCTTATGTTGGGATCCATCCCAGGGGCAGCTTATAAAAGCAAATACCATAGAAGCTTAATACACAGGTACAGGAAGAGCTGCTGGGTGGGTTGGTTCGGGTCCAAGCTTCTTGCGTGTAACAGACAAAGCAGTTCTACCGACTTCTGTTGTGATTGGTTTCCAAGGGCACGGAACGTAACAGAATATGTAATCAACTCGACATGGGACAGTTTCCTAGTAGCAGCAGAGACAACATACGAGAAAGTTTCCTTATATTACGAACAGCCCAAATGGCAGGCTGGCTAAGTAGCAGTTACCGGTAGCTTAACATTTTACCTAGGCCTCAACACTGCATTTGGCCTTAATATTTTACCTAGACTGTAATGGCAGGATTTCACAGGACAAAGGGAAAGTCTAGCTCTCCTGAATGCGTGATATAGTAAGGCATCTTTACTGTAAGTGAGGCTGATGGTCTTGGCTGAGATTCTCAGGAAATGTCTAGGGAAAGGGAGGAGGGTCCTGGGGCCCAAGCGCACATGCATCCAGTCACTAGTCCTGGTTCACCGCTATTTTGGGATTAAGTATCTCGACATAAAAGGATAATCGTGTTTGTGTTAACAGCCTTTGCAGCAAATGTCTGCCGTACTAGAATTTCAAGGCTTCAATCAGACTCCAGGGGAGGGAGCCTTTGCCACTATACATCCCTTTAATTTTTTTTTCTGTCTTTCTAACCTATATCAACTGGAAGCCAAGTCCAGAAACTGTAGCAGAGATGAAGTAAGCTAGATATGTCTAACCTTATCACCAAGCTTTCCGAATGAGGAAAGACTTAGGGAAAGGAAGTGTTGTGATGCCCCATGAAACTGAAACCAAAACTCAGATTTCCTTCCTTCTAGGTCAAAAGTCCTCTCATACCAAAGCAAGGCAACGAGAGGCATCTCTTCTGAGGCTTTAAGATTCTGCTGTTTCAAAGAAATGGCAAATGGCCTGGCGGTGGTGGTGCATGCCTTTAATCCCAGCACTTGGGAGGCAGAGGCAGGTGGATTTCTGAGTTCGAGGCCAGCCTGGTCTACAGAGTGAGTTCCAGGACAGCCAGGGCTACACAGAAATACCCAGTCTCGAAAAAACAAAAAACAAACAAAAAAAAAGAACAAAACAAAGAAATGGCAAGTGCTCCAGGAGACAAGTATGTCTCACCTGATCTAAAAACTATATAGTTATAGTCCAGCATGGAAATATCACATGGCACTCTAAGTACATACTGTTATGAAGTAGAATGAGTGGAGCGGGGCTATCTTTGGAGGCCCATGCCAAGGGATGCCCCTTGGGAAATTACAACATGCAACAGACCTGGTGTAAAAAGGTTTATCTGGGAAAGGGAGAAGAGTGAGGACCTGGGAAGAGGTAGAGGCAGGCAAGTGGACATGTAGACAGACAGACAGACAGACAGACAGATGGGAGCAGAGCTGTGAGGGCAGACAGAGGGGACACAGAGGGAAGGGGAAAGTTTAAGTTCCCAAGACCTCCCTGGGAACTGAAATCAGGACTCTGAGAACAGAGAGACAGACGGGGGTGGGGGTAGCTGTTGAATGGCGGGCAGGCGCATTTATACATACCACACATCTGGGGTACCTACTGGCAGCAGGTCATGTCATAAGCAATTACTAGGTCCCTGAGAGCAGTCCAGTGGAATGCCTGTATACTAGCACATACAGCTTTTTTTAATGCATCAGTTAAAACATTATTTAAAACAGAAAATTTAAACTTCATTTTTAATTTGTGTGTATGTATCTGCTTGCATATATGTGCACCATGTGCCTGCACTGCCTGTGGAGGCCAGAAGAGGGCACCAGAATCCCATGAGACTGGAGTCACAGATGGTAATAAGCCACCATGTGGGTGCTGGCAATCAAATCCAGGTCCTCTGGATATCAGTCAGTGCTCATAATGGCGGAGCCATCTCTCCTACCCCCTAATGCTAACATAAAAATTTATTTTGTAGGATCTGGAAAGATGGCTCAATGCTTAAGAACATATACTACTCTTGTAGAAAACCCAAGTCTAAGTCCCAAGACCCAAATCCGGGGGCTCATAACTATCTACAATCCATCTCTAGGGTATTTGATACCTTTTACTCCTGAGGACACCTGCATTCATGTGTTCACACACACACACACACACACACACACACACACACACACACACACACACACACACATGCATGTATTCGCGAGCACACACACAATTAAAAATGATAGAAATAAATATACCTTTAAAATGTTTTTAAAATGACTAATTTGAGCAGAGTCTAACTATGCTCTAATGTGGGCTAAGCTGGTTATGAGTCAGTCTAAGAGAGAGTGTCATGGCAACGGGCTGTATTATTTGAATACCCACAGGCAAAGTAAACAAGCTATGGCTTAAGGTCATACCACAGTGCATATTTAAATTTCTTACCATCTTCTTCTCTTACTTCTGCCTGTCTCTTCCTGATTGTGGGATTTCTTCTCAGCGGGTTCCCATGCTGTCTCTAGGTGTGACTATTTCTGGACATCTCCGTGTATGCCTGACTCTACGTGCATTTTCTTCTAAGAGTTGATGTTAACGAATGTGAATGCATTCTTTCCGGTTTTCCAGCATCTATCTCCCCCTGCCCCCCACCTTTGGGACAGAGTCTTGCTATGTCACCCAAGCTGAGCAGGAATTTACGATAGGAACCAGGCTGGCTCTAACCTCACAGAGGTTCCCCCTACTTCTGTCTCCTAAGTACTGGGATTAAGGTGTGCACCATCATATCCTGCAACATCTGTGTTTTTAACTCCCCACTCTAGGGATTCTGGTCTAACTTTTGCCCCCATTTAATATCTCCACATCTCTAGGGCTGGAAAGATGATGGCTCAGTAGTTAAGAACACTGGCTGCTCTTCCAGAGAAGATCAGGGTTCAATTCCCAGCATCCACGGTTGTAACTGTAGTTCCTGGAAGTGTAGTGCCCCCTTCTGAACTATGTGGGTGCTACATGCACCTGGTACACACCCATACATGGATACCTAATATAAAAATAAATAATTCCTTCCTGTCCCTAACTACCCTCTTTTTCCTTCTATACTTCCAGTCCCCTATTTCTTTTCCTCACTTTCTCACTTTTTTTTTTATTAAGTGATGCTGGTGTTAACCAGATTTATAACTCCATTATAAATTTATAATTCAACAAAACAAGGCAATTATATTTCTATTTGTCTTTCTGTAAACACTAATTGTTCATTTCTTTGTGAGCTGGTAGAAGAGTCATCTTGCCTCTAGTTGATATTTGTTGAGATATAAAATTGGCTGGATGAAGTGGAGTGTGCCTTGTAATGCCTGTACTTGGCAGGTTCAGGCAAAAAGACCCCAGTGAATTCAAGGTCATCTTGGGCAATATATAAAGAGCATGTAACCAGAGGGGCATCCTAGCAAACATAATGTGATCTCCCATTTCACAGATGTAAACACTGAGATCTGGTCAGACTCAGTTTTTCACTTGGGTTAACTAGCCAGGTCTAGAGCTCCTGGCCTCCAGGTCAGTATTTCTCTCTTCTTCACTGACCGCCCCTTCCTCCCCTACTCATTCTAGAGAGTTTTGCCAAGGGATCATGGCTCATGCGTGAGCTTTCAGCACTCAGCAGGCTAAAATCAGAGGACTCCTTTTGAGTTCAAGGTCAATCTGGGCTATAGAGCAAGATTCTGTTTTTTAAAAACCAGTTTCTTACCCTTAGAGCTAACACTCAGAAATGCCTATAGTCTATGGATTCCTTTAGCTGAAGGCAACAACTCAGACTTAAACCTGATTAAGCAATCAGATGTATTTTAAAGACAACTGAGTAATATTCCTTGGAAGCTCATAGCGCCACCAAAATCACATTCCCAGATTCGTCTATCCTTGGTTGACTTTTCTTTTGGGCTTGGTCTTGTCCTTAAAGTCCCAGGCTAAGTGCAAGCAAACACTCTATAACTAAACCAGACCTAAGATTTGAGAAGCATCCCTCCAGGATGTAGTGCCTGCTGGCCTTGAACTCACGATCCTCCAAAGTGCTAGGATTACAGGTGTGTGCCATCACACCCAGAGGCAAAGTCTTTTTTGGTTTTTTGAGACAGGGTTTCTCTCTGTGTAGCCCTGGCTGTTCTGGAACTCATTCTGTAGACCAGGCTAGCCTCGAACTCAGAAAGCCACCTGTCTCTGCTGAGTTGCTTTCAAAGGTGCCTCGAGCCAGCTTAGGTCCAACTACAGATGAAGGGAAAACACTAGACTCTGACCAAGCACCGACTCACTCAAACGATGCCAGGCTCTTCCCCACCCTCCTCAAACCAGAAGTATAGACACTTGCCAAAAGCCGAGCTTTCCTGCAAGGTCACACACCTGATAAGCTTTAAAAAGAACAGCATTTTAAAATGTAGAGATGAACCTACACAAGGTTATAGTTGAGAAAAAAAAAGACAGATATAAATAAAAGAGGGAGAGCTTAAACGTGGGCGATGTGTAAGATTTTACCCTCTGCTCTCTGAGCTGCCCATTTCCCAGCGCTTGTGCCACAAAGTAAGGGTCTCTGCCTCACAACAGTGGAGAAATAACATTAAGACATTAAGTCTCCAGACTGTTTTGTTCCATGAGAATAGATCAGCGGGGGTTTGGGGAAGTGGCTCAGTGGTTAATGGAACTTGTTGCTCTTCCAGAAGAACACAGTTCCATTTCCAGTACCCACATGGGGTGTCTCACAGCCACCTGTAACTCCAGCTCCGGGGGGATCCAATGCTCCAATGCAATCTTCTGGTCTCCATAGGCATAGCATACATGCAATCTGCCCCCCTACACACACACACACACACACACACACACACACACACTCATAATTTTTTTTTTAAGTCTTCAAATAATAAACTTTTGGACTTCTATACCTGGCCTATTCCAAAGACAACCAAGATAGTTATCTTTCTCCTATGTACTTCCATTGACTATTTCCCATTCTACTGAACAGCTTGGAAATGCTACAAGCCATAGAACCCATGTTCACTGCCACTCAAGGAGTCAAAGAGGCTGTGAGACACCACATCAGTGCTGGGACTTGAACTCAGATCCTCGGCGAGAGTAGCCAGTGCTCTTAAGCACAGAGACCTCTCTCCAGCCCCCCTGAATCTCTTCTTATGCTGGTCATTATATTAGAACCCATCTTAATGACTTTGTTTAATTTAATGACAGGCTACTTTAAAAGCCCTGTTCTTGGTACAAAAGGTTCAGCACATCAACTTTGACATATCGGTTTGGGGTAGATACAATTTAGCCCATAACAGTGCTCCGAGGCGGAGAAAGGGGGGCCTGACCCCTTTAGTTTCTGTGGTAGAAAACCGCAAGCACCTCTTACTTAGGACAGCACAGTAGAGCTCCCTTCCCCACCCCAAAGAAAATGAAATGTTCACAGGAAGAGTGGAGAAGAAATCTGAACAGCCAGGAAAAATATTCCCTACGCCTCCCTGATGGAGGTTCATAAAGGAAGTGGGAGTCTAAAAGATGTTCCCCCTCTCAATTTTCAGTCGAAACTAGCTCTGACCTCTGAAATTGGGCTATTGCCATTCGCCCTGGTTGCAACACGGATGAACCCCATGTGCCCTTTCCAGTTCTGTTGACCACTCCCGCCTTCATTGATCTTCCTGCCTTCTCGTTCAGAGCCTCTTCCGCCCAAACTCTTCTGTTAGCCGTTCTTCCTTTTCACAGCGTGGGAAAATTTGTGCCAAGTTTCTCTCTTTGGCCCCCTCTGCTTCTCCACCAGGCCTCCTTTTGCCCACACTATCCCCTCTTTCTCCCTGGATACTCTTGATAGTTGGATATAGGGGTAAGCTATAGAGAGCTTATCCATTCTCTATTGTAAACTTTTCTTTCTGCTCCAATACCAGGAGGCAACCGTGTTAGCAAGTACTCTGCAAGCCAGCTGTGTGTCACCTTCCTAGGATTTCTGCAGGAGTCGGCATAGAGCTTCTTCAAGAGTGTGTATTTGCATGTTTTCTTGGGAAAGAACCTAATCTCTTATCTAAAGCTTAAAACATCAACCACGGGTGCTGCCTCTCAACCATATCTCCATCCTAATCGGCCTTCGGGGGTGGGGGAGTCAAGGCTTTGTGTCTAACTGATTACTTGAGCTCTTCACCTGAAATCTCCACAATGGCTTCTCACTCAGCAACAAGAGCTGAGACCATTACACACACACACACACACACACACACACACCCTTCTCCCAGCTTCCTACCCCTCTTGTTTATCTCATGTCCATGAAAAATACTACCCCTCTCCTAATCAGAAGGAAGGAAGGGTGGAGCTTCACCTGGTCTTCTCTACCCACGCACTCAAATCTTGTCAGTTCTATATTCTTAGCACCTCTCTGAGGTTGTACAAATGCACTTTCACTTTTAAAACAGAGGATCATCTTTGTTTGCTTGTTTGCTTTTTGAGACAGCCCTGGCTGTCCTGGAACTCACTATGAAGAAGACCAAGCTAGTCTCGAACTCACATAGATCCACCTGCCTCTGCCTCCCAAGTGCTGGGACTAAAGGTATGTGTCACCATGCTTGGCAAAACAGGGACCCTTTAACATTTAAAACAGAGGAGTCCTGAGTTCCAATTAGATAGCTGAGATAATAGGACTCTGTTTTTAATCTTTCTGCCCCGTAGCTCATTTTTCAGACTAGAAGAATGTTTTTATGTTTTTAAAAATATGATGGTATATATTTTTTTACTTTTAAAATGTATTTATTTAGGGAGCTGGAGAGATGGCTCAATAGTCAAGAGTACTGGCTGCAGCCTAGTTCCCAGCACCTACGTTGCAACCATCTCTAGCTCCAGTTCTAAGAGATCCCAACCCCCCTCTCCTGATCGATACTGACGTGACACACAGGAGGCACACAGGTAAACCTGCAAAGAAAACACTCCTACACACAAAATAAAAATAAATAATACAATTTTTAAATCAATTATGCATTTGTTTATTAAGGAATGAGTGTGCTGTGGTATGCATGTAGAGGTCAGAGAACAACTTTGTGGATCCAGTTCTCCCCCTCTAACTTTACTATGGAGTCTAGGAACCAAACAAAGGTTATCATGCTTACACAACAGCTGGGTAAAGTTTTACCCACCAAGCCTGACCATCATCCTTATTTTTTTTTAAAAAAAAATTCTTCTTTTTGAGTCAGGGTCTCATGAAGCTTTGCTGGCCTTTAATTCCTGATCCTCCTGCTTCCACTTCCCATGGACAGGATTCCCAGCATGCACCACCCTACTCAGCTCTCCACGTCTTTAAAAAATAAAAATAAAAATAAGACAGATCACAGAGGAAGATGGGAGGATTTGGAGCCATGAGGAAGGGGTCCAGAGAGAGAGAGAGATCATGGGAACACACCTGAAGCCCAAATAGCCAGATCAATAATAATATGCAAGCATCGTGGGATAGGGCCCAGAGGTAGTCATATTAACATAGAAAGTAAAGGTAGACCTTAAGTGCTCAGCTATTGAGGTGCCATTTTAAGTAAATCTTGGTTTCTCTGTGTGATTATTGGGGAGTAACATCAGGTAAAGAAATACAGCCTCCAGATTAATTCATTGTTTACATATATATTAAGAATAAATCGGGGCTGGAGAGATGGCTCAGAGGTTAAGAGGCTGCTCTTCTTAAGGTCCTGAGTTCAAATTCCACCAACCACATGGTGGCTCACAACCATCCGTAATGAAATCTGATGCCCTCTTCTAGGGTGTCTGAAGACAGCCACAGTGTACTTACATGTAATAAATAAATAAATCTTTTTTTTAAAAGACCTTTTGAAAAGAATAAGTAGATCTTTAAAGAAAAAAGAATAAATCATTTATAGTGAGGCAGTAAAGACAACACAGTGGTTGAAAGTACTTACTGCCCTGGCAAAGGACCCAGGTTCAGTGCCTAGATCCCTCAGCTCGCAGCTGCCTGGAACGTCAGTTCTAGGGGAGAGGGGAGAGGAGAGGAGAGCAACCAGCAGTGTTTCCCATACAGAAACTTTTGTAATCACCTGACCGGTGTTAGCCAAGTCCCTACTAGGTGCCAGACCCTGGGGAATAAATTCATTAAACAGAATGAGTAGACCCCACACTTTCCGAGGCCTTACAGTTCATTCTGTGATGAGTCACAGTATCGAAGCACGAGGGCCTAACAGGGTTTCAGAGGTCGGCTGTGTCACAACTCTTACAGTTTCAATGTGAAATGTCCCCCGCAGCCCTTGACCCTGAGCTGGTGGTACTCCTTTTGGAGATTTTTTGTTTGTTTGTTTGTTTGAGACAGGGTTTCTCTGTGTAGCCCTGGCTGTCCTGGAACTCACTCCGTAGACCAGGCTGGCCTCGAACTCAGAAATCCGCCTGGCTCTGCCTCCCAAGTGCCAGGATTAAAGGCGTGCGCCACCCCTGCCCAGCTCCTTTTGGAGATTGTGAAACCTTTAGGAGCTGAAGTCTGGATGAAGAAAGTGGCTCTCTGGGCAGCCCTTGAGGTTTGTAGCATCTCCCTGCTCCCAGGCCCTCTAATCTCTGTTCTCTTCTCTGCCAAACCATGGGTGGGTAGGTAAAGAGTCCCAGACACACACTCCCACTGTCATGGTACTGTCTGCGCATGCGCCTTCTCTACCATGATGGACCGTGTCCTATGAAACCGTAAGTCAAAACAATTCCTTTGGTCATAGCGAAAAGAAAAAAAAATGGTTAATATCATAATTGAATGGAGGAAAGCCTCAAGTTCCTATCTTCAGCCTCTCCCGCTCATCAACAGGTGTGGCTCCTCATACCAAGCCAATAACTCTGGACTGTTTCATTTAAACACCACAGTTCCTTGGAGTTTGTGTTATTATTGCTAGCCCCAGTATTACAGATAAGGAAACTGAGGCCTATGGGGGTTAAATAAGGGGTGGAGTTGAGATTTAATCCCAGGCTCGTTTGAGACCAGATGTCACATGAACAAAGTGTCCGTGCTTCTTCTTCATCTTCTGTGGTCCAACTAGCACATGCTCTTCTGTGTAGACCCCTCACCTAAATGGACCAGCCGTTGCCTTATCTGTGCACAGATAGTATTTCAAAAGCGCTCTCATAGTCCCCAGAGCACTTCAGAGTCTTGCCTAGCAGTCTTTCTCTAGGAATCTGTAAGGGTTGTGGGATGGCAACTGATTGACTTATGTAATCTCAATAATCTGTTCTGTATATTCTCTTCCATTACTGGAGGAAGAGAAGGTCTGGGGGGAAAGAATGAGAGGGAAGAGGAAGGGGAGAAAACAAAAGGCATTGCAGTAAATCTCCAACCCCAATCAGCCCATGCAAAGAACACACAACTCAGTTATAATATTTATAAGCTGCAAGCCTAGACTGGGTAGATTTACCACTACACTAATCTATTCCCTGGGTATGAGATCCCTTGCTACTTTGCGGCTCCTCCAGGCCACGTGGGTTCTGCTCCATCTTCCTTCTACTCCTTCTTTCTCCTCTTTCCTCATCCTTCTTTTCTCCCTCTCTAAAACCTCCAGCTCCATCTTTCCTTTCACTGTTCAATCATAGGCTCCAGCCTTTATTTGACCAGTTAAAATGGGGAGAAGGTTCACATGAAATCACCTGAGTATGTGATCCACTCCTCCTGGGGGCAGCCCCTCTTGAGGAAGCAGAATTAACATCAAAATACACACAGCACCAGGGCCACCCACAACAAACAAAAGGTGGAAACAATCATTTGTTCACAGATCCTGTATAAGACATCCCAAGTCCATCTGATCCCCTGTGAAAATTTTAATCTTACTGAACACTGTAAATGCATCCTTGCAACAACCCTGACAATATTCTATTTACAGACTACTGAATGAGCACTCATAAAATTCCTCTGGACGGCCGGGAGGTGGTGGCACACTCCTTTAATCCTAGCACTTGGGAGGCAGAGGCAGGCAGATTTCTGAGTTCGAGACCAGCCTGGCCTACAGAGTTAGTTCTAGGATAGCCAGAGCTATACAGCGAAACCGTGTCTGGAAGAAAAAAAAAATCCTCTGGACAGCTGTGGTGATTTGAATGAGAATGGCCCCTAGGAGTTCACATATTTGAATACTTGGTCCCCAGCTGGTAGAATTGTTTAGGAAGGATTAGGAGGTATGGCTTTGTGGGAGAAGGTGTGTCACTGGAGGTGGGCTTTGGGGTTTCAAAAACTCATGTCTTTCCCTGTGTTACCTCTTACCTGCAGATAAGGATGTAAACTCCTAGCTACTGCTCAAGTGCCCCGTCTGCCTGTCTGCTACCATGCGGGTCATAGACTTACCCACTCTAAACCCCAGAAACAGCTTTCTTCTGTCAGTTGCCTTAGTCATGGCAATGACTAAGCAATTAAATAAATAAATAAATAAACAAACAAATAAATAAGGTGTCACCCATCTTGTGCTCCTTTCTCTTTTTCTGTGGGTCTCTCCTCTCTTTCCTATCTAAGCCTATGCCCCTGCTACCAACAACATCTTTCTCCATTGAGGGCATGAGTCAGAGGCAAAAGTGAAACTTCATAGAAGGAAAGCTGAACTGAAGCCTTATGCTACAAGTTAAACAGCAGAAAGCCACCAGGAAATCGGGAGGGGAGGGGAACCAGAAAGTGCCTGGGGACACACAGCCTTTTCCTTAGACACTGCCTGGGGGGCTATCGGCATCTTTTTTTCTGCTTTGGGTTTTCTAGATAAGCATCAAAAAGCTCTGTAGCAAAGAGCTTTAAGGTTCCGGATTCTCGGCTGCATTTGATACAATGTGACTCCGTTGAGCAATATTAGAATGGCTGTCTGGGGCGGGGCTGGAGAGATGGCCTAGTGGTTAAGAGGTCCCGAGTTCAATTCCCAGCAACCACATGGTGGCTCGCAACCATCTGCAAAGGGGTTCTTCCGATGTGTCTGAAGAGAGCAATGGTGTACTCATATATACATAAAATAAATGGATAAATCTTTAAAAAAAGGAAAAGACAAAAGAATGGCTGTCTGGATCATGCCCATTGTCCATCTTCATCAGACGTCTTAAACCACAGGCCTCTTAGGGAGGGGCTGCTGCAAGTACACCAGAAGGTTTGGATGGCAATGGGCAACAGTCAACTAGTTCTACAGACAAGCAAAGCAAAAGCAAAACCTGAGAGATGTTTTCCATGGGATTCTGGAGTAGAGAGGGCATTAGCCCAAAGCCGTGGTCAGCATGGCTCTTTGGCAGCCCCTCTCCATTCAAACCTTGCTAAGCTTCACTTTCCCTACCTTAGAGTTCTCCCTCCCCAAGTCAGACAAGTACTGACCAGATTCCTAAGAGCACTCTAGTGAGGCAGCCCTACCAAACAGAGTAGTCATCTGATTTCTTTTGTCTAGGAGTTGAGCTGATATGACTGCTAAACACTTAGCTTTGTTAAAGGGGAGGTTGAGGGAACACACCGTGTGAATGTGTTGGAGAAGAGGTAGGAACGAGATGTTAACCAGTCTTACCACTTCCTGTTACACCACCCTCCATGTTTTCTGTTGAGGAGCCCTGCACTTTGGCCATTTGACCCGTAGACCAGCCCAGGCGCAGAGAATCGTTAAAGATAGGGCTACCCGGATCTACTGTGATGAGCACAGCGCCCGCCATACTGGGATGAAGACCGCGCTCCTATCTATCCCAGCTTTCTGTTTAGCGGTTGCCTTGGAGTGAGCGGCTTCTCCTGCTACGAGATCCTGCCACGGAGATCTCCTGTCTCTGCTCAGGTCTGACACACAGAGCCAAGTGGCTGTGAAATGGAGCCTCTGACCCGCTTTGAAGCTCAGTAGAGAAAGGATATCCACTAAGGATGGTGCAAAAAAGCTGGTGACATCAAATAGGGGTTCCTCTACTTCCTTTGTTCCCCCGCTGGATGCTGGGCGGCAACAGCAGCAGCGGTATTTGGGGCTTGACACCTGAAGCTGCTGTTTCATGCAGAAACCAGCTGCCAAGTTCCCACAACTCAACCTTCATCTAGGTTTTTTCTACAAAAGAAGTGTATGTACTTGGCTTGGTGGCTGGTTCCTCTCTATAATCAATGGAAGCATACAGAGGAGGAAAGAATGTTAAGGAGTTCTTGTCTTTACCTGGCGAGTCCGCTTATCTGTGATTCTCTCTGCCTCCCAGTGGTCTCTTCTCTTTCCAGAGCATCCCTCTCCTCCTATGTGGGTTTCTCTTAACTAACAGCCAAACGAACAAAAAAGGGGCGAAATTTAGCTATCAAATGTATGCTAAGAAGTTGGCAATTTCTTATACATCCCCCGGTTTTGTTTTGTTTTGTTTTTTTAAATTCCAATACATTTTGAAAGAAAATGTAGATTGAGATAGTATTGAAAAGAGATATTAGTAGATTGAAAAGTTTAAATTACTATTTAATATATGAGGTCAGAGCCTTGCCTGCATGCATATGGGTCTGGGCCAGGCAGGACAGTGATAAATTCTGAGATAGAACCAAGGGACCCCTGGGATATGGCCCTTGCTGTGACAGCCACCAACAGGGTCATGTTGTCCCATTCTTGGCCCTGGGAGCCTTAAGACTACCAAGAGTATCCTCTGATAGACTCTCTGGGTGTCGTCCGGGTGCTCAGCTCTGATCTACACAGCACAAGCGGTTCATCCCCCTTGCTATGCTCTCCTGGGGCTCTCCCTCCTATCCCTGCCCTACTACAGGGCTTACCCATCAGAGTCCACAGTCAGGAATCAGATGGTATTTCTGGAAAAGGAAACTGGTGAGATGGACTGGGGGGTTGGGGGGAAAGGCTATTTACTTCCTCTCTTCTAGTCAAATAGGGCCCTTAAGGGTTCCGGATATCTGTGGTGACATTTTTCTGTCTGCTGCAGCAGCATGTGGCAGCTACTACTAGCAGCAGCTCTGGTACTCACAGGTAAGTGGGGCTCAAGGAGGAGACTGTGAGTTAACCAGTCTGGGTCTCCGTTTCCTTAAGTGTAAATTGAAGAGCAAGAACTTAGGTGGTCCTAAGGTTTATGCCCTCCGACATTCTAGCATCTCTTTTCCAGGCCCGGTTTAGGTGAAGGTGGTTTCTGTGGCTTAATTTAGGGAAATGCAATGGTTACTTTTAACCTGAAGGTTTTAATAGGGAACAAGGAGAAAGGAAACAATGTCAAAAACTAGGATTTGAGTTTCTTGCAGCACAGGCCCAGGCCTTAGAGAAGAGAAGGAACAGCAGAAAGGTGGGAAGGAGTCTCCCTTGCTTAGCATCTGACTCATACCTTTCTTTTCCTTACAGCTTTTCCTGGCATTCAAGCTGGTGAGTTTGCCTCGGAGCCTGAGATTGATGGAGGGAGACGCAAGGGCCCCAGGAAGTTGAGAAACAACTACTGTATGGTGTCTAGTGTGGGGAGGGGATCTAGGGGCTAGGAGCAATACCCTAACACAGTCAGGATCAGCCTTAGTACCTCTGGGCAATTTTTCTCCAGCTCCAGAAAAAGGTCAAAATTCTATGGGCCTAGACACCCATAGAATGAGTCATAGATGGGCTAAGAGCACTGTGGGTTTGTTCCCTCTGCCTGTATCACCCTGGGAGCGCCAGGGTAGGGCCCACTCCTGTGTCCTCACTCCAAATTCTCTTGACTCCTCATCAGGTCTCCAAAAGGCTGTGGTGAACCTAGACCCTGCGTGGGTCAGGGTGCTTGAGGAAGACAGGGTGACCTTCAGGTGCCAGGGCACCTTCTCCCCCGAGGACAGTTCCACCAAGTGGTTCCATAACGAAAGCCAAATCGCACACCGGGGTGCCAACTATGTCATCGCAAGTGTCAGAGTGAAGGACAGTGGAATGTACAGGTGCCAGACAGCCCTCTCCACGATGAGTGACCCCGTGCAGCTAGAGGTCCATATAGGTGAGCTGAAGGGAAAGAGGGGCCCTGAATTACTTGGGGAAAGCCTACGTACATACAGTTTGGGTTAATAGCGGTAGGGTGAGATGGGGTCCATCGGATGGGGGTAGAACCGTAAGTATGCAGAGCGTCGAAACTCCTGCAGTGCGTGTGGGATGCTGGCATTTAACAATGCCAGGAACTGGCGTTTTCACAGAACACATACAACATAGATACACTCTCTGAGGTTGGCTACATATCATTCATTTGTGAGACTATGTTCTTAGGATCTCAGTTTCCCTCTCATATATTATCCCTCAGATATTATACTCCAGCTCATACAAAAGGCCAAACAGTGGGGCCTGCCCTGCTGGGGCAATCTTTTTGCTCACTGTGGAAGGTTGTCTTTGTATCATTCAAATGTTGACTTCTGTACCCGCAGAGAGCTGAGTACTGCCTGGATTTTGATACCTTTATTCTTAGGGCTCGCCACCTACCTCAGTATTTTGTAAACTTGCACCTCCCTCGTCTTTGATTGGCTTAATAAAGAGCCAATGGACGATAGCTAGGCAGGAGAGGAAAGGAGGGACTTCCGGGCAGAGATGGGAACTGTGAGAAGATTCAGAGCGCCAGTGCCTGACACTGGGGTAGAAGAAACTGATGCTGGGACTGAGTGGGAAGAAACTAGTCACGTGGCAAGACGTAGGCCAGGGATAGTCGGGGTTAGTTTGTATGAGCTAGCACAGAACCGGCCAAGCTATATTGCTTAGGTTTTCATAAATATTAATAAATCTCTGTGTCCTTATTTGGGAGCTGGCAGGTCCAAGACAAGCCCGGCGATACTCAGTTTCAGATCTTTAATACCCTGTTGGCCACCTCACTCAGTGTCTGTCTGTACTATCTTCCCATCGGTGGCATGCTGGAACTTACTTGGTAACATACACTTGGCCCCTTCCAGCGGCACCACATCTAGCATGAGGGACAGACGCGACTAAGGAGGCAAGGGGATAAGAAAAAGATACATACACACGGACACACAGAAAATCTTGGATCAGAGAATCCAGTTCATTGGCAAAGCCGCAGGCCCCAGGAAGCTAAGCTTGTTTACTAGATACAATTGAACAGAGAGTGCAATTACTGCATGCAGTGGAACAAGGAATTGGGGTCATTACATACAGCTAAACACAGAGATATCTCTATGTATGTATGTATGTATGTATGTATGTATATTGTTATATAGAGGTTACCCAGGCAGGTTTAGCTAATCTCAGTAGGAGCAGTCTGTAGAAGACAGTCTTCAGGCCATAAACATCCAGGGATAGAGAGATACAGTGGACATTTTCTGCACATACTATCAACATCCACATTTGGACCATCCCTCTAAGCCTCGCTCCAAAGAAGGCCTTGCCATTTTCCATGGGTCTGAGTCCTTAACATGGCAGTGTGGATGTATCTACATACTCATCCATTAACATCAGTGGTTCTCAACCTTCCTAACGCTGCGACCCTTTAATACAGTTCCCCGTGTTATGGTGACACCCCACCACCACCATAAAATTATTTCATTTTGCTCCAGACAAAACAAAAATATTTCCCCAGCCTATGGAGCACACCTGTGACCCAGCTCTTGGGAGGTAGAGGAGGAGGATCAAGGGGATAAGATCATCCTTGGCTGTATGAAGCAAGCTCAAGATAACCTTGATATCATGAGACCAGGGCTTAAGAAATAAATAAATCGCCAGGCAGTGGTGGTGCATGCCTATAATCCCAGTGCTTGGAAGGCAGAGGCAGATAGATTTCTGAGTTCAAGGCCAGCCTGATCTACAGAGTAAGTTCCAGGACAGCCAGGGCTACACAGAGAAACCCTGTCTTGAAAAACCAAAAAGAAAAAAGAAAAAACAAATAAATCGTATTATTTTAATAAAAGAATATCACCCCCAAAACTATGCTATATCCATATCAATTACAATCTTATGCTAATCACAATGTACTCCTTAGCTGAAAAGGTAAATGGCTAAATAGACATGTGCTATTTTTGATAACCAATATAGCTTGTTTATTTATAGTTTATGTTTCAGACATCTCTTTATTTATTTTTTTGTTTTGTTTTGTTTTGTTTTGTTTTTCGAGACAGGGTTTCTCTGTGTAGCCCTGGCTGTCCTGGAACTCACTCTGTAGACCAGGCTGGCCTCAAACTCAGAAATCTGCCTGCTTCTGCCTCTCAAGTGCTTGGATTAAAGGTGTGCGCCACTACCGGCCCCTCCTGACTTTCATACTGAGGCCTCCTATACCTTTGATGCAACCACTCCTATGAGTGCTGGATCTCCTGAACCTGACCACAGCAGGGACTCTCAACATCCCTGTATCTCTTGAAATCTAACTTTTTTTTTTTTAAAGTAGAAAGCCTTTTGTTTTGTTTTGGTCTGGTTTTGGTTTAGTTTTTTAGAGACAGGGTTTCTGTATGTAGCCCTGACTGTCCTGGAATTCACTCTGTAGACCAGGCTGGCCTCAAACTCACAGAGCTCAGCCTGCTTCTGCCTCCCAAGTGCTGGGATTAAAGGTATGTGCACTACACCACCTGACTTAGAAACTCATTTTTCAATATAATTGGTTTGGAAGTACTGAGTCCTTATTACCTGTCAAATGTAAGCCCAGCACACATTCTGCAGATATCCTCAACTTTGATTCTCTTCTCCTTCATTGTAGATCTTCATTCTCTCTCTCTCTCTCTCTCTCTCTCTCTCTCTCTCTCTCTCTCTCTTTCTCTCTCTCTCTGACTCTGTCTCTCTCTGTCTCTGTCTCTCTGTTTCTGTCTCTCTGTCTTTCTCTCTCTCTCTCTGACTCTGTCTCTCTCTGTTTCTGTCTCTCTCTTCTCTCTCTCTCTCTGACTCTGTCTCTCTGTCTCTGTCTCTCTGTGTGTGTGTGTGTGTGTGTGTCTTCTTCTTTAGACTAAAGGTCATGGTATGATCTGAGGAGCTATGCAGGATGATCCTCAGTCTGGATTTCCATTGCTTCTAGGATAGGGTGATAACCTTTCCCTGCAGAAGAGATGCACATTCAGAATTCACTCTTCTAACTGAGACTTCTCTGTCTTTTAGGCTGGCTATTGCTTCAGACCACTAAGTGGCTGTTCCAGGAGGGGGACCCCATTCATCTGAGATGCCACAGCTGGCAAAACAGACGTGTACGTAAGGTCACCTATTTACAGAATGGCATAGGCAAGAAGTATTTCCATAACAATACTGAACTCCTCATTCCAAAAGCTACACACGAGGACACCGGCTCCTACTTCTGCAGAGGGCTCATCGGATACAACAACAAATCTTCGGAATCCTTTTATATACGTATAAGAGGTGAGAGTTCTTCAGATCCTTTTATGGTGCGCTCGCTAGGATTTTATATTATTGTCACCGTCATCATCATCACCACCACCACCACATTCATTCATTGTGTACATGTGCAGGTGTTTGTACATCCATGTGCATGTGCCACAGTGCGCTTGCGGAAGTCAAAAGACCTTTAGACGTCAGTTCTCTCCTTCCAGCCTGAGTCCTGGGAATCGAGCTAAGGTGGTTAGAATTGGCAGCAGGCGCCTTTGCTGGTCTTTTAAAATTTTTTTTTGAAAATCTTAATCTGGCACAGATGTGGACTCTCAGAGGGTGTCTTCATTACTTTTATATTGCTATGAAGAGATACCTGAAGTAAAGCAACTCAAAAAAAAGAAAGCATTTAATTGGAGGATTGCTTGTAGCTTCAGAGAGGGAGTCCATGGCCATCTTAGTGGGGGAGCACAGAGCAGGCAGGTATGGCACTAGAGCTGTAGTGGACTGCTTAATCTTCTCCACAGCAGGCAGAGAGAAGGAGAGACTGGACCTGGTTTGGGCTTTTGAAGCCCACCCAAGTGATAGACCTCTTCCAACATGAATACGCCCACTAATCCTTCCAAAACAGTTCCACCAACTAGGGAAGAACAACTAGGCTCATTCAAGTATACGAGCCTTTGGGGGCCATTTTCATTCAAACTACCACAAAAAAAGTTAGGAGAAATAGCTGGGCAGTGGTGGCGCACGCCTTTAATCCCAGCACTTGGGAGGCAGAGACAGGCGGATTTCTGAGTTTGAGGCCAGCCTGGTCTACCGAGTGAGTTCCAGGACAGCCAGGGCTACACAGAGAAACCCTGTCTCGAAAAACCAGAAAAAAAAAGAAAAGAAAAGAAAAGTTAGGAGAAAAGACCAGATGATGAAGCAAACAAGTCAAATGTAAACAAATAGAGAATCTAAGTAAAAGACATACAAGAGTTCTTTATGGTATTCAGGTACATTTATTCATAGTTTAAAACTATATCAAAATTAAAAGTTAGGGGGACTGGAGAGATGACTCAGCAATTAAGAGCACTGGATGCTCTTGCAGAGGATGAGTTCAATTCCAAGCACCCATACGGTGGCTCACAACCATAACTCCATGGAACCTGATACCTCTTCTCGGCCGCTAGGGAACTTCATGAATGTGGTGCACATACATATATAAGCCTAAACAAAAGAAAAGTAGGTAAATATTTTTAAAGGAAAACTTAAAATTAAAACTGGGCTAGACTTAGTAGCACACGCCTTTAATCCCAGCACTCTGAGGCAGAGGCAGGAGGATCTCTGTAAGCTGAAGGCCTGACAGGCCTGTATAAATGAGTTTCAGACCAGCCGGGGACACATATAAGACCCTGTCTCAAACAAACAAACAAACAAACAAACAACAAATGCAGCTAGGGCTGAAAAGCTAGCTCAGTAGATCTTAAAGTGCTTGCCTCACAAGCATCAGGACCTGAGCCCGAGCCCCAGAGCCATGTAGCATGCCACGTTGGATGGCACATTAGTAATCCCAGGACTAGAAAGGTAGAGACAAGTGATCCTGGGGCATTCCTATTTAACCTAAGTAGTGAACTCTAGGCCGATGGAAGACCCTTTCTGCATCAGTTTGCTTTCTGTCGTAGTTAATGCCATGACCAAAAACAACTTAGGGGAGGAAGGGTTTATTTCAGCGTGCACGTCTAGGTCATATAGGTCCATCACTGAGAAAAGTCAGGGGCAGAAACTCAAGCAGGAGCTGAAGCAGAAACTATGGAAGGACATTGCTCACTGCGTTGTTGTCTGGCTCATGCTCAGCTAGTTCTCTTTGTAGCTTACCTGCCTAGGAATGGTGTTGTCCATGGGGGAGGGGGGAAGCGGGGGGGGGGGAGAGAGAGAGAGAGAGTCAACCTCACAGCTGTCACGTGACTCCCCCCACACCCCCAGACAACTTACCTTGCTAGACCCTCTCTGTTACATCACCATCAAACAAGCAGAAGCTGTGTCTAAGTATCTGCGCTGCTGAGCTCCTCTCAGGTTGCACCGAGATGGGAAATCGGTGAGAGGAGGAGCATAGAATCCTCCGGGACTCTTGGCATCTATTCCCTGGGACCCTCTTTCCAGCAGGTGTCAGGAGCAGCCTGGTGGTGTTGATCTCACTGTTTCTTCCAATCCCCTGCCTTCTTAACGACAGCCATCTTTCTCGCCTCTCTGCTCTCCTCCTAGATCCGACGTCTCCATCCGTTTCTCCGCCGTGGCATCAAATCACTTTCTATGTGCTGATCGGACTCCTGTTTGCAATGGACACGGTGCTGTATTTCTCTGTGCAGAGAGGTCTTCAGAGTTCTGGGCCAGACTATGAGGAACCCAAGTTTCACTGGAGCAAGGAACCTCAGGACAAGTGAGCTCTTATCTCACGGGATGATAAGAGCAATGGGACTTGCAACCTCATCTGCATTGGGCACCAAGCTTCGAGCAGCAGGAATAACACAAAGCTCCCACCCAACTGTTTTTGTTTTTGTTTTTTGATGTTGTATGTATGTTATGTTTGTTTGTTTGACTCTCTCCAATGGGCTATCTCAGGGGAAAGGGAAAGCCTGGGGTCTCCAAGGACCAAGAAGGCTGCAGCAATGAACACGCAGCTGCCCTCCCAAGAAGCGATGCTTCAGAATTTTATGCTTTCTCTGCCCCAAACATTCACACGAGCAAAGCTGCAGCCAGGGCTCGGGATGGTGACCCTTTTCGCGCTTAACAATTGCTCCTAAATAAACTTGTGTAGAAAAGTGAACACCTGCTTGAGCCCGTGCAGCAGCTTTCTGTATCTTCCTCAGGCCTGGTTGCCTTCTGGGAAACCCCTAGACTTCTTCTCAGAGTGTGGAGTGGTCCTTGGGACCTAGGCAGTGCCGCTGAACTCACGAAGTAGACAGTTAAGAGCTGGGGACAGGGAAGTATCGCCCCTCCCTGAGCAGAGCCAGTTGATAATATCTGAGGAAGGAAGTCTCTTTCTTTCTTTCTTTCTTTCTTACTTTCTTTCCTTTT
>NW_022196891.1:68253830-68289243 GCF_008632895.1 Mastomys coucha
CTGGAACTCACTCTGTAGACTCAGAAATCCGCCTGCCTCTGCCTCCCAAGTGCTTGGATTAAAGGCGTGCGCCACCCCCTTTCTTCAGTTGTATAGACTATGGTAAGTTGTCCTAACCTACCGCTATTCGCAGCCAGGAACCTTAACTAAACTCAGTTGGAAACAAACAAGGCTCTAAAGAAAGCAGGAGAGAAAGAAGAGGGGTCTCCATGGGAGTGGGAAGCCATGAAAGATGGTAATGGAGGGTGAGGGTTGCTGTCATTACCAGGGCATCCCCTGACATGACAGCAGTGCCAACAGGTAGGTAAAGGGCGCAGAGATAATGCACTTTGGAGCTGGTCGCAGAGAGCAGCTTCTACTTCTTTGCACGTGAGCAACCAACCACTTGTAGAGCGGAAGCCTATTGGGTGCGACTGGTTAGCACCTTACCTCGGATTGGACAGTGAGAATGCATATTGCCAGGATGCAGAAGAAGCGCATTAAAGAAGCCCTAGAGAGTGCAAACTCCACCGCAGGCCACCCCTACTGGCTACTCATGCTACCCATAATTCAGTGTTCTGACTTCTGGAGCGTGGTGTACCATGCTACTTAAGTAAAAGCACAGTACACCACAAGTAGTCCGGCTGTCAGTCATAGCTGACAGACAATTCTCCTACAGACAATGACCAAACCATACTGTATACAGGCATGAAACTGTAAAGAAAATTAGATCTATTTATTCTCATGTGTATGAGTGTCTAGCCTTCATGTATGTATGCCCATCCCATGTGGCTCTGGTGTTTTCAGAGGTCAGAAGAGGGGGGTCAGATCCCTTTGGACTGGTGTTACAGATGGTTGTTGGACACCGTGTGGATGCTGGGAACTAAAACTAAGGACTCTGCAAGAAATGCTCTTAACAACTGAGCCATCTCTCCAGTTCCGTGTCAAATAATTTTTTTTTATTATTATTGTAAAGAGTAAGGGAGGAAGCTAGAGAGATGACTCATCAGTTAAGAGCATTGGCTGTTCTTGCGAAGGCTCTGGTTTCAATTCCCAGACCCCACATGGTAGTTTACAACTATCTACAACTCCAGCTCTAAGGGATCCCATACCTACTTTTGACCTCCATTGGCACCAGGCTCCAAGCACAAATGTAGTATGTATATTGTTGGAGTCCAGGAATCGCTTCTCAAACCACACAAACACTGATCTCAGTCAGACAGGGATAGCTTATAGAGAGCATAAGCCCCAGGACTGATTGGCCAAGGCCATAGTCTAGATTCAGGAACTGAACCATGACCCCGAGTTAAGACCCTACATGATTTTAAAGCCCCAAATCTACAAACATCTGTGTCAAGTTATTTCACTAATTGGGTATCTAGGGATATCGGACTTCCTTAGGAACATGTCCGTGTTGTATGTTTATCCTGCTCCCATTGTTTGAGGTATTCAACTGTGGCAGGGGGCTTGCCTTGTCATGTTCTAACTTGTCTACCAGGATAGGACTTGTAACTTGCCAACGAGGATGCCAGTTACCCACATTCTCATTCTGCCAAGTAGGATGTCAGTTTCCAGGGAGGTCTTGGGAGTTTAAACTTTACTAGACCATACTCCAAATAGCTTCTTATGTTGATGCAGGGGTCTCTCTTATGTAGCAGTCCATCTCAGGGTCCGCTTATAAAGGCAAATACCATAGAAGCTTATACATCGGTGCAGGAAGTGCTGTTGGGTGGTTGGTTTGGGTCCAAGTTTATACAAAGCAGTTCTACTGACTTCCATCCTGATTGTTTTCCAAGGGTACAGAACATAACAGAATTTGTAATCAACTTGGCATTAGAAAGTTTCCTAGTATCAGCAGAAGCAACACAGTAACAGTACAAAAAACCCAAGAGCTTAGATAGGTAACAGTTACCTAGGTCCTAACGCAAAATACTCATATACATAAAATACAATAAATCTAAAAGAGAAAGAAAGAACGGAGGAGTCTAGGGCAGACCTAGGAGTCCTCACCATCTGAAACCAGAGATAAGACTATCTTCCTAGACAGGAAACTACAACTAAGTGAATTCAGAAGAAGCTGCGTCTGTGACATCAGCTTGAGTTATTCATGGAAGTCTCCATCGGAGCTGGGATGGTCCGAAAGCATGTTAATATTGAAATGTCTTAATGTGTCAGCCTAGGGCATTGGTCAATCTTGGGCCACTGGGGTGGGGGGTGGAGGTTTGAAAAGAACCTGTGTTGTGCTAAGTGAAGAAACAGAACTAGCTCGGCATCTGAATTGGGGAATGTGTTAAGAGTCCATGACAGGTTCACAGAAAGGAATAGCCAGAGGGTGAAGACACTCGCTGACCAAAGTCATCGTAATAAGAATTAGAAGAGGCACTGGGATTATAAAAATCAGCTTTTCTGTTTCTATGCCCCTACCCATAATACATCTGATTTTAGTCATGTGCACTCCCTGTTGTGCCTAGGCATAAGATGGTAAATAGTGGAGTGTCTGTAAAAGGTTACTAACGACATTGGCATATACCCCAAACCAATTCAAGCTGGGTCAGTTCTTCTGCCCTTCATACCCAGATACACTGAAAATACACATGAATACTGGAAACCATTTAAAATTGGCTGTTGCCAAGGGTAGGAAGACTTCTAGTGTTATTCATAGGCTTAGTATGTAGAGTCCAGTGTGGGTTGGGGTGGGGGGGGTTCTGAGGTTACTCCAAGCGTTGTTTGGAGAGAGGTAAGTGTGCCATAGTACTTACATGTGAGAACCAGGCCATCTAGTGCATTATAGCAAGAGAGTGTATGTATACATAACCCAAGACCAAGTTGGGTTGTTGTTAGCGCTTTGTCTGGGTTCCGCCCCACAGTTACCTGGCAAAAGCCCGAGTATGCCTGACTCACTGTAAAAGGGACTGCTTGCCCCCTCTGGTCTCTCTTGCCTTCCTGCTCTCCCTCTATCCTCTCATCCTGCTCCCTCTCTCCCCACGTTCTCATGCCCAGCCTCTACTTCTCTTCTCTTCTCTTCTCTTCTCTTCTCTTCTCTTCTCTTCTCTTCTCTTCTCTTCTCTCCTCTTCTCTTCTCTTCTTCCCTCCCCTCTTCTCTCCTCTCCCTTCTCCTCCCCTCCCCTCCCTCTATCTCTGTCTCTGTCTGTCTCTGTCTCTGTCTCTCTCCCTCCCTCCCTTCCTCCCTCCCTCTCTCTCTCTCTCTCTCCCTCTCTCTCTCTCCCTCTCTCTCTCTTCTTTTCTCTGTCTCTCCTACCCTCTCAACTCTGCTCCCCGTGCCCTGAATAAACTCTATTCTAGACTATACCTTCGTGTGGCTGGTCCCTCAGGGGGAAGGGATGCCTCAGCATGGGCCCGGGGAGGCACCTTCTTCCCCCACATCGTCTACCGAATATATTCCTTCTTTCCTTATCTTTTTATAAAACACAACACCAAGGTAGTAAAATGTCGCCTGTGCTTGCCTTTCTCACCTACGGTGTGCCAGTAGGTGCTGAGAAGATCACGTGAACAAATCGGTCTCATCCCAAGTTGTTCTCTTCCCTTTTTTTCTCATGAGTAAAACAGGCAGGTAGCGGGAGGCTGGAGAAAGCCTGCAGAGGAGATTCATCTCGGGAGAGTTTACCAGGCCAGAGAGAGGGAGGGAGGGAGCGAGGGAGGGAGAGAGAAGCTGAAAGTCCAGGACAAAGATTCAAAAGACAAACCGTGAGTTGAAGAGGTGCCGTTCTACCTATTGTGTCTAAAAGAGCCAGTGAGGGAAAGGGACAGTTTCGGGGCCATTTACAAAAAGACATTGCTGTCCAAGCTAAAGAGATGGCATCGCTGGTCGGGCTCGGAGTTTACGGATTCTAGGGCAGCTTCTGGAGCGGAGAATTAAAGACCTGAGAAAGGGAACCTTTTCCGGAACCAGTAGGCGACGATGAGATTAAAAAGGAAGTAAGGAGTGGCAAGCGGAGGCACCTCGTCCAATATGGACGCTCCAAAAATCGGCAGCCAGGGAGGGATTCGGGAGTCCGGAAATACGAAAGAAAGCCAGGCAAAGGTTCCTGGGGACAAAGAAAAGACGTTGTCTTCGGATCACTATCACCGAACAGCCAAACTCCTACAGAGTATCAGCTTTCTATGTCCTTTCGGCTGTAAATTTGCAACTCTACATAAGAAAGCAGGTTAGCTTCAAAAGACTGCTGGCAAAACGCTTAGGCAGGAACGTCGGCGTTAGGAATGACACGAGGCTCCAGGGGATGAGTTGAAGGAGATCGCTTGAATTCCTTTGAACACAAACTCCACGAACGCGAGGTACACAAAACGTTGCCACCGTCCCTGGGTGGGCTCGAACCACCAACCTTTCGGTTAACAGCCGAACGCGCTAACCGATTGCGCCACAGAGACAGGTGATGCTCAGGGGCGCTGTCAAGTCACCTTACTAAAGAATATATTGGTCGCTCACATCTGTCAAGAATTACAATTGAATTTGACAAAGAAATTAACCTAATCGTAAATATAGTAGACAAGGGCACCATCTCCTACTTTGATAAGGAACAAGTCCCGGTTCTACCCGCTGAGTCTGAGACAAGAGGATGAACGAACCAACAGTCTTTGGGAAATCCAAAAGCAATACTTTCCGAGAGTTTGGGAATTAAGTTGGCTTTTGTTTAGAAACCGCTGCAGGCAGATCTAGTTAATTTATGTATGCAAATGTGCGTGCGCAAGTACTGAGCCACGAGCTCATTATTTTTAACATAACAACCACATTTCCAGGCGTGTCTGGCAGAAAGTACTAAGGGTTCTTGTAACAAAGCTAGTCATACCAGCTGTCTTGAAGTCTACCGCGACGTGAGTCACCCGGGCAAAACAGGGACATTTTAAATTCTTGTAACTTAACGATGTTAACAATGACACATCTGCAAACAAACATCAAAAGGCGCATTCCCTTTAGTCTACTGCCTTCAGTTTAAGGATGGTCATCAGGGCTGCGGTCTAATGAGCCATTTCCTGTATAGCCCAGGTCTCTGGAGTGTTCTGGATCCTCCACATACTAGGACCTCCTTGTGTCTGTTTCTGCAGCCTCTTCCAATAATACATAGATTAAGTTTAAGCACAGGTCAACATTTTCATACAAACAAAGATATTTATGTGCAGAAATTACACATGCACATATTTTGTATTTTTGTATTAATACTTGTTATGTATATATAAAACATATATAACATATACACACACACATATATATGTACATATATATATATGTATATATATATATAATTTGTTACATGACCTTTTCATTTAAAAAAATTGTTCTGCACTTTATGGTAGTGTGAATGAGAATGGCCCCATAGGCTCATTGTAGTAGAACTGTTTGGGAAAGATTAGAAAATGTAGCTTTGTCGAGGGAAGAGTGTCATCTGCAGGTGGTTTCAAAAAGCCATCCCCCCCTTAGCTCTCTCTAGGTTACGTTTGTGAATCTGCTTCTAAGCGCTCAGCTACTGCCCCAGTGCTGCACCTGCCTGCCGACTGACTGCCAGGCTGCCAGTGAATAGCAATCCAAGAGAGCAACGGTGGAAAAGAAAGGAAAAGAAAAGAAACACTCAAAGAGAACAAAAACAACAACAAAGAAAGAAAGCGATGAACAAAGCCAACATAGCAGGAAACGCAGCATACACCAGGATTTAACGACCACCTAATTAAAGGTGTTGTTCTAGTAAATGGTTTTTATATAGTAGAGTAAATAGAGATACTAAATCTTCGTACAATACTTAAAAGGTTGAAAGAGTAAATCCCAGAAAGGAGAGTCATACGAGGGAAAGTCAATTCTGAAAGAGGCATGCGCTAAGGATTCTAGGACAGCAGGTGAACGTTATACTGGAGACAACGTAAATGTTCAAAACTGAGAGACTTAATCAAGAAACATGATGTAGCCGTATAGGATAACACAATGAAATAAATGATTGAAAGAATGTTTTAAGCTAACATTCAATAACTGTGGGAATAGAACAATCCTAAGTAAAAAGTCAAGTAAGTTTTTTGTTTGTTTTGGTTTTCTGTTGGTTTGGTGTGGTTTGGTTTGGCTTTAACATCGGTTTGGTTTGGTTTTAACATCGGAACTCATGAAATGTACAGCACCGAGCGAACTGACGGAGGCCACTACGTCTTTCGGTGCTTGTGACGTCAGGATAGTTCGCCGCTGTAACAAATATGGTGCCAGGTAGTTCTAGTGGGGGAGGCCATGTGTGCCTGAACACAGGGAGGAAACCAGAGTCTGTAATCTTCTCTCAACTTCACTGTGAAGCAGAGGCAGCTCTAAAACGCAGCCTTATCAATAGCAAGCAATATGCACATTTTTACCCTAACTTTATGTTCAAAATGTGCCCCATTCATCCCCACCATCACCACCACAAAAAAAAAAACCTGGACTGGAAGAATAAATGCCAGAGAAATATTGAGCAAAATAAGAACAAGTGTTTCCTTCATGATAAGTGTAGGGTGCCTTTTATTTATTTATTCATTCTCTATTTTTTTTGACAAGGAATATGTAATATAGGAAAACAAATATCTTTTTCCCCTCCAAAATGAATATATACTATGTGTGAGGTTCTTTTACATATATAATCATTTACACTCAAAAGAACCATTCAAAATATTATTTCAACACAGAGAGGTGGGGGCAGACAGAGAGAGGAGAAAGAGGGGGAGAAAGAGAGAGAGAGAGAGAGAGAGCTGTACCATAGAAAACGGGAAAATCCACTGGAAATAAATAAATGGTCAGAATAAACTTGTTAAGATAATTATGGTGTAGTTATATAGCTTAACACAATGAAGTGTATAACAAACGCTGGGGGCTTTAAAATATTGAGCAATTTGAGGTCAAATTGCTTGACTATACAGTGCAGAACGGGCTTCTCAGGACTGCAAAGGGTCTCAAAGATCATGGATCCAGTTTATGTATGTAGGAAACAAAGTCTAGAGGAATCGAAGCACATTCTTCCGTAGTAATTTAAAGCAAACAAAAATTAAACAAAAGTCAATTTTTTGACCAGTGCTCTTTCCATGCTAGGTTCACATAGGACATTTTTGTTATTCTGTGTCATCGCCAGCAGGGATGGCTGTTTTCCAAATCTACACACCTGCAGTGTGGCAGTGGAAACGAATTCGGACTTGAAAACTTCGGTCCAGCCACTTTCCTACGGTGTAGCAAAGATGGGAATCATCGTGATGTCTGGGGTTTTAAGAAGCGTGAGAGTGTCAGAAGCTTCGATACAGGTAGGGTTAACAACCTGCCCATACTGAATGGCTACTGCACCCGTTTCACTAAATTTGGTTAGAGAGAGAGGCTCTTGAAATATAAATCTCGAGCTTTATTTTTTAGAAGTGATTATCCCTCTTTTATTGGAAGACCAATCAAAGATATAGATATAGCAGATAAAGAATGGATTAAAAATAGCTAGCCTCCCCGTCGGGGAATCGAACCCCGGTCTCCCGCGTGACAGGCGGGGATACTCACCACTATACTAACGAGGACAACCGCGGCAGCGAGTTCAAAGTGGCTGCCCAAGAAAGATATTTGTAAGCCATTCTTGTTCCTTAGAAGTTATCAAAATTTTGTTTTCATCAAAAAAGGTAATGGAGAAATGTATCTATCTGCTAATTTCTAGTAGCCGGTTTAAATCGTAGAGAGAAACAGGTTTCTGGTTAAAATTAGTAGGTCACAAAGCAAACCAAGAAAACACGAAAGTGGAGAAAGAGATTGAAGGCAGAAAGGAGGAATCACGGGAGTGGGAAGGAAATAAAGGAGGGCTCGAGGTGAACGTAAACAAGTCCTTTATATACACGTGAGAAATTATCGAAGGACAAATTTAATCAATAACAAAGAAAGACGTGTTAAGTTTAATACCTTCTATTTAGCTTAATACATACAAGATATTATTTCAACATGTAATTAATATTAAAAAATTATTAGCTAGATTATTTTTCTTAGTCTTCAAAGTCTATAATGTATTTTACATTCAAAATTTAATCAGAAAAACAAATAGTATCTATATAGATTTCATAAAAATATATAAATCAAAAATACTCGTATGACTGTTTTCTGCTTAAAGTTCTCCAGTAGCTATAAAGGATAGCCATTTACATTTTTTTCATTTAGTTAATGGCTCCATTAATTATTTATTTTAATTAACTCAATTAAAATAAAATTTTAAAATGCGATTTTTACACGTACCAGTCAGTTTCAATCGTGTAATAGCTGACGGCTACAATTTGAGCCATCTTATCAGAAGATTCCAAAACAGAAGAGAGATGAAATGAAAATACCTAACCTAATAAGGGAAAAACTTAGGGTTAATTTCACTCGAAGATACAAAAGAAGACCTCTGCGTTGGCCGGGAATCGAACCCGGGTCAACTGCTTGGAAGGCAGCTATGCTCACCACTATACCACCAACGCAGCACGACAGGGAGCTTCGTTTCGCCTCCTTAATAGAAGACACAATTTACTTGTGCTTGTTTTGTATCTGTTTTCTGCAAATGTTAAAAGTGGACCCCATGAAAAACTCCGGCGTCGGCCCCGGAGGAAACATTTCCTCCGCTTCTCCCCCTGTTCACTGCCTGACTTTCTCAGTTCCAGGCTCCGCAAACGCTCAGCGCCTCCATGCAGCTCCCAAAGTCCACCCGGCACCGGTTCGGGAAGCGACTTAGGACGCCGGGTAGGGAGGAGAAATATCCTCTGCGGCCTGACTCGGCCCTTCCGATGAAAAGGAAACCGAAAGCTCTCAGAAGAGGTGGATGATGGAAGGTTTAAAGTGATGCGGAATTAAGAGATAGGAAAGATCTGTCAGCTACGCTTACTTGTTTTGCTTTGCAAAAGCGTTCCTTGCGAGTTTGAGTTTGTTTTTATCGGAAGGAATCACGGACGGTGCCGTCATCAGTATTAAAGCCCTTATAAAAATGTATGAAACCTTCATCCTCATATGTCAGGATGGCCGAGCGGTCTAAGGCGCTGCGTTCAGGTCGCAGTCTCCCCTGGAGGCGTGGGTTCGAATCCCACTTCTGACAAACACGTTTTTTGTTTTCCCAATCCCACTTCTGACAAACACATTTTCTTGTTTTCCACTGTAATTGAACACTCGTATTTATGCTATCTTCCGGAAAAAAGAAAATTAAAAAAAAAAATTCCTCAACCCTGTATCCCTTAATTTCTTACAATTATCTCAACTCTTTCAATACTGAAGCGCTGCTAGAAAACTTTTGTAAGCATTAGGTTCTCTATCACCTTGCTTAACCCCACCACCAATTCTAATTTCAGAGATTTGCTATTTATATGATTGTGCTCTTTCATATAGCCGAATCAAGAAAACTAAACTCTTCGTGACACTCTTTTTCTAGAAGATCACAAAAGAAACACTTTCTGGTTTAAGAGAAGCTTGGTGGAGGGGAAAATTGTCTTTTTGACAAGAGGGAAAGCTGTTAGGTTGACCATGAGGATGGGAAGGGCTTTAGATCGGTTAAAGTTTGTCACAGACTGCTCTATTCCCTGTCATTGACCAACAAGACTCTGACTCTTGGAAAAGCATTAGCTCTTTCTGAGTCTTAATTTTCTTCCTAGTAAAATGGATATAAGAAGTGACGGTGTGAGATAGCCTGCTCATTAGAAATTCAGAATTCGGGTTCTGCCTCGGGCCTGATGACTTGCCTCTTATGGGATTCCCAGGTAAGTGGAATGTGTATTAAAGTTTCGGAATGTCTCGCCTGTCCTCTTCACAGGACGGTGTTGATAGAGAAGTGCTCTGTCTCTGGCTTCTCAAGAGGCCACCTTTTTACTCTGTGCCATCTAAGCCTTTAAAATATGTCAGGCACTACAATACTTAAGAAGAAGGACACAAAGTCACTGTATCCAAACTAAAGAAAACCATGGTGCTTTCTTAGGAGGGACCTGTAAGGAAAAAGATGTCAGACAGTCAGAAAATTTGTAAAAGGAATGTGAGGCAAGCATTGAAAGCAGCATGACATCTGATGGATGCACCCAGTGTGTAACATGATGGTTTGAGAAGGTTATTAAACGAAGACCTCAATGTCGGGGTAGACGCTCTCTGTATGAGCTATTAGTCAGAGAGGCCCCAGAGACTGTGGCATTTCCTCCTGGTTGCCCACCATGCTATACAATAGGACTCCATTATTGAAGACACAATATGCTATAGCTTCAGGACACTAAAAAAAAAAAAAAAAATCAATCTTGAAGTGACCAGAAATTTCCTCCTTGCTGGCTAGCTTTCACATTGCTAGGAGGTGTTATTAAGGCCACAAGGCTACACAGATGCACATGCATACATAATTAAAATAGGTTTTGTTTTTAAAAAAACAAAATAAAAAGGTGTGCCCACTGGGCAATCACGGCATGATCAAAAGTGTGGGTGACCAGCCACTTTTAGATTAGAGTGAGGACTGTTCCACAGGACATCCATTACTGGTACTGTAAGGCTGGTTAAGGCCCATGGACGTAGGGCTCATGGCCTTAGGAGGGCCTGCTACTGTTGCTTACTAAATGGATGTATCAAACTCCCTTCTAAATATTGATGCTTATAAATATAGATGAGAGCCATCCGCTTTGGCCAGAGAGGCTTCTTTCTGTGAATGAGCAACAACAGTTAAGGCAGAAACTCCAAAAATGATCAAAATGCTGAAAATATGTGACTGTTGAATGTTCAGCCCTAAATGGGACATCTACATCAGCCTCCCAAGACTCAGGGAACACGGAGGAAGAGGGAGAGGACAGAATGTAAGGGCTGGAGAATAGGGAGCAGAATAGGGAGTAGGGAGGAGTGCTGCAAAACACTTATCTTCCTTCTGAAAGTGGCGTTGGACATGACCTCATAACGGTTGCCTGAACAAGATCAAACCAACAGGATCGGTCAACACTCCAGCTGACTGTACTAACTGGACTCGGGGAGAAGGGGGAAAAAAAGAGGAGATTGGAGGACGGTGTGTGTCAGTGTCTGTTAAAGGCAGCAGGAGAGGAGTCTTCAGCAGGAAGAGAATAAAGTTCTCAGAAGATAAATAAAAGATGTCTTTTAAAAAGTAAGAAGAGACCAGGTGGGAGGCAATAATCAAAATGCATTTTGTAGGTATGTGAAATTGTACGAGAATTCATTTATTTATTTATTTACTTATTTATTTATTATAAAAGGAATCTCACCTATAGCTCTGGGTGGCCTAGAACTTGTTCGGTAGACTAGGCTGGCCTCAAAAACCACAGGAATCTTCTCCTCTGCTTCTTGAGTGTCAACACGCCCTAGCAAAGAACAAAGTTAGTAAAAATATCTTTTTAAATCAGACAAATGAGAGCTACAGACATGGCTCAGCAGTGCGGAGGACTTGCTACTGTTCCGGAGGATCTGAGTTTGGCTGCTGCCAGGTACCCGTCCATATTGGACAGCTCACCAGCAGAATATGGATCCAACAGTACCCTCTCTGGTCTCCTCAGGCTGACACTCACAAAAGCACACAAATACAAATAACATAAAAAAAAAATAAATTAATCAGACTAATCAAAATTAAAAGACTATAAAATACCTGACCTATTTTTTAAAAATGTTAAGATCACGAAAAAAAAACAAGACTATGAAACTGTCATCATGGAGTATATAGAATTTAGGAGGCATGATAAGTCAGTGTAATATGAAATCCAGCATCAACTGGTGAAACAAGGAAAGGGTGCATGAGTGGAAGGATGTGAAACCTGAATAAAGTCAACAGCTTAATCAGTAACAGTTATCCAGTGGCATTTGCTGAAGTTTGATAAGTTATCGTTATGTACCATCTTACCATTAGGGAAGCTGGCTGGCAGACAAGCAGTAATTTTCCATATTATCTTTGCAAATCTTCTATTAGTCTAAAATTACTGAAAAGAAAAGAAGACTTGAAAGTAATTGCCAATCCTATTCAGGAATTGGGACTCAGGCAAGAAACTATCGACAGTAGTATTTGATTTCTTAGTAATGGGCATCTGTGATGATTTAATTTATTCTGATTCTTTGGAAGAACTGGGTAAAAGTAGCTGTGATTACAATAATCACGTAAGAGAATGTGGACTGTTGACATGGATACAGCCATGTCAAAGGCCATAGGAGAGTGGAGCTCAGAGGACTGGAAAAGCCTTCTTCCAGTCTGTTGATAGTGTGTGCAGAAAATGGCCACCGTAGCCCTCTTCCGCCTGGATGTGTATGGCCTCTGGATATGTACAGCTCCCCTACAGAGACTGCTCCTACCGAGATTAGCTAAACCTGCCTTCTTGTTCAGCTGTATACAATAACCCCGGTTGGTTGTCTGAGTAAGTAGGGAAGGCTTGGGTCTGTTAGGGATGGTGACAATCCACTGGATCAATGTGGTCATCACCTTCTCCAGGCCCAGGGACAGGGGAGCCACACCCAGCAGGAGGAGAGCCTGCATCTTCTCACACTTGTCTTCCATCCACACAGTCACCTACACAGCAGCCCCAGGGACCACAGCCTCGTCAGGGTCGATGTTCTTGTTCAGCTCCCTGCGGCTGAAGAAGTCTTATAGACGCTTCTGCACCTTAGAGATACAGGTAGAACCATCCACCAGGATGACCTCGTGGACTTAAATGGGCCTTGGTTTGGCATCCCTCAGGGCCTTCTCCACAGGCTCCAGGGGGCTGCAGAAAAGGTCTGGGCACAGTTCCTGAAAGTAGGCACGAGTAATGGACATGGAGACACCCACACCTTGGAATAAGGAGTCAGTCCCCAAGGTCGACTGGGTGCTGGAGGACAGCACGAATTTGGCTCACTCACAGGCAGTGCATAATCTGCGAGTGTCATCTCGTTTCCATTCCCATCTATCCCTTGCTTGCGCCTGAACTCTTCCATGAAATCCATCAGCATCTGGTTGGGTCAGTCCCCTCCATCTAGATGAGTGAGTGTCTCCAGATGTGGCCTTCACCTTGAAGACGCCAGCGTGCATTGTTAGAGCTGACAGACATTGAAAGTGACAGATAAAAAACAAACAGAAAACAAAACAACAACAAGCAAAACAAAACAGAACAAAAACCTGAGCACGTTGCTCTCTCCAGCACATGGCTGGTCCAGCTCGTAGGCGATGGCGACTGCAGTAGGTTCTTTAATGATCCTGAGCACGTTGATGATGGCACTCCACTCCACCCCGTCCATAGTCGTTGAAGTGGCACCATGAACGCCACTACCTCACCGGTCGTAAACACTTGCACTTTGGGCTTACCGCCATCGTTCACCCACCCGGAAGAGCCAGGGTTTGTTCTCCGGCTGCACAGTCGCCTCCGTGAACTTGCAGTTTATCAGCCTTTTGGCGTCGAGTGTAGGATGCCGTCCCGCAGCTCCTACTTGTGTGGGGTTCCACGAACCGAGGATTTGGAAACCTGCACAAGTAGGAGCTGCGGGACGGCATCCTACATATGGCGCCCAACGTGGGGCGCCATATGTAGGATGCCGTCCCGCAGCTCCTACTTGCGTGGGGTTCCACGAACCGAGGATTTGGAAACCTGCAATGGGTGGCAGAGAAAAGAGACACGACGCCAAGAGAAAGGTTCTCATCAAGGTGTGCTTTACTAAATGACAGGGGAGCATTTATACTCAAAGACAGTACAGGTATGCAATTGGCATTTAGGTGAGAATCAGACATCAAAGCTCAAACATTGATACAAGGGATTCCAGGAAGGGGAAGAGGGATCAAAGGATCACGGCTTCCTAAGGAGCTGGTATCTGGTCCTTGAGTCATTTACATAGGCTCCAAACCCCCAGCGAGCTAAGTCTCTGGTTTCGGTTTTGAGTTCTTTAGTGAGCCTGTACTGTCTTTGAGTATAAATGCTCCCCTGTCATTTAGTAAAGCACGCCTTGATGAGAACCTTTCTCTTGGCGTCGTGTCTCTTTTCTCTGCCACCCATTGCAGGTTTCCAAATCCTCGGTTCGTGGAACCCCACGCAAGTAGGAGCTGCGGGACGGCATCCTACAGTCGAGCACCGTAAGGAGCGCGTTCAGGACGTCGGTGAAGGCCACGTAGCTGGCATGGTGCGTTGCCCTGGTCATGGGCAAGGATCTTCCAGGTTACTGTTTGGAGAGCAGTCCTGCGCACGCGCAACCCGAGGCCCCTCCCCGCTGCCACGGGAAGCCCGGCGAGTGCGGTCCATGCAAACAGAATCAGAGCTTCTAAGATAGAAATGGAAATAGTTGGGCCGCGGCGAGGATCTGTTTTGAAAGAATGAATCCTTGAAACGCGAGGGTGGGCCTTTCGAAACTGATGCAAAGAGAATGGTTACATATGAAGTACAGCTAGTAATACACATCAACTGAAATGAGAGTGCTGCAAGGGCATATCCCGTCTAGCATTGGTGGTTCAGTGGTAGAATTCTCGCCTGCCACGCGGGAGGCCCGGGTTCGATTCCCGGCCAATGCACGCTTCTCTTTTTCAAACTGTGTGTTACTTGTATCTTTTTTTGTTTATTTTTAATTTTCCTTTTCAGAGGCTTGACCCTTGACCCCGGGTCTTTCTCCAGCCTCCCCACGAAACTCAGAGTTCTTTCGATTTCATTCTTATTCTTTTACCGGTTTACCTCTAAGAAAGTCAAACAACGCTGTGGCCGTAGAATTCGTAAGAGAACACTGCTTATGAGAGCCCAAATTTCACTCCTGTTTTTGAGACTAATTCTATAATGTTCCTTCCCCAAAGAATCATCGTTCGTTCCCAGAATGTTTTAGAGAGACTTTGTGGTTTTTTTTTTCCTCTGTAACCCTGTTTTTCTCTAGGGTGCAAATGATCCCATGATTCAGATACAGACGATTAAATTAGTGTAGCATCAGCCGATTGATTATATGTCCCAAAGCAATGATTCTCAACTTTCCAGTTTAATACAGTTTAATACCTTTAATACAGTTCCTCAGGTTCTGGCGACCCCTAACCATAAAATTATTTTCTTTGCTACTTCATAACTATAATTTCGTTACTGTTTATGAATTGTAATTTAAATATCTGATATGAAGGATATTTGATAAGCGATCCCTGTGAAAGGGTCCTCCAACCCCCACAGAGATCTCTACCACTGAGGCTGAGGTGTGTTCATAAAGCGGTGAAACTGCACTGTCTGAAGATTTAAAAATTGAGTCTTTTTATCGTGCCCCATTTTCTTTAATTCAGAACATTCCATTTTGACTTCCTGATTTGAACTTATATTAAAATCCAAAAGATTTTTTTTAATCCCCTTGGGGAAAAGGCAGTCTCTCTCTCTCTCTCTCTCCCTCCCCCCCCCCACATCCCCACATCCCTCCTCACCAGGGAATACAAATTTGGGTGTCCCAAATTAGAACAGTCTAGGGGTCTTGATCGAGTTTGTTTTCTCTGCCAGTAAAAGAATTGAAAGTCAATAAAATTCTCGAGCTCAGCAGGTGACAGTGGGGAGACCTCAAGCACCACACACGGGATCCTCAGGTAAGAAAGGAATTTCCTGGAGGTGAGGACACAGGTGTACTTCAGATGACACTCAGAGAGAAAAAGCCTCTGCAAAGCACAGGTGTGTGGGGCTTGGGGGTGGGGGGTGTCGGAGGTGTCGGGGGTACAGAAGTCTTAAGACCTAGGAGGAGGTGGCCTTAAGCCCCTTAAGAATTTTCCTTCCCTACTTCAGGGTTAGTCAGCTTGAAGAAATCGAGGATGATTGATTGACCCAGAACTGTTCTCTGTGACTCATCCTGAGCTGGCCTGGGACTTGCTGAGCCAGTCCATCCGCAGGGGGCTGCTGAGTGAAACAAAGGCCTACAAAGCCATTGTTTTAAGCTTCCAGGCTTTTGTCTCAAGGCAGGGGGGGTGAGGCAGACGCTGGTCATCTTCGAAATTCGAAACTCCTTTACTACCAAGCCATGGCCTTTCTGTCTGTCTGCCTACAAGGGGGTCTGACTAACTCCTGGTCTCTCAGCGTATCACCAGGGAATCAGAGTTCCCTTTTGCAAGTTCTCCGTCTCATCGATGAAAGAACCTACCGGCAAACTCGTAAGGAGACCCAAGGACCATTTTATTCGAATTTGAGAGGAAACCACAGAATGGGCCCAGTGCAAATCCCAGAAACTGTCAGGAGGGAGAAGAGAAAGGCAGGCCTTTTGAGGTCAGCAATGGAGGTCTGCAAGCAGACTGTGTGTGTGTGTGTGTGTGTGTGTGTGTGTGTGTGTGTGTGTTCAAGAAAACAGTAAGAAACACAATTGTCAAGGCAAGCACACTTGGGTCTCTGGTTATCATCTAAAGAGAAGACAGAAAGGGGGATAGGGCCTGGCATGGTGGTGCAGGTCTTTAATCCCAGCACTTGGGAGGCAGAGGTAGGCGGGTCTATGTGAGTTAGTAGGCTAGCCTGGTCTACATAGTGAGTTCTAGGACAGTCAGGGCTATGTAGAGAGACCCTGTCTCAAAACAAAACAAAACAGAGGAGGAGGAGGAGGAGGAAAAGAAATGCTTTTGAATTAGAATTCATGTAAGAGAGCAGGGTTAGCAGTGAAGCTCCATAAGCATCTGCCTCTAATTTTATTTTTTTTACCCAAGCCCTAATGCCCTCATCCCTACATACAGTAAACCAGGGGTGAGGTCCAAAACTGATTAAAGGGAGGCCTATTCTCCATGGCCTCCAGCTCTGTTAACGCCTGGCTAGCTGCCTAACGCTGGCCTTACAGGTAGTGCCTCCAGCACCAGCTGAAACTTGTAGTTTGCAAAGACAGATGCTAGAACCCCTGCTGTGTAAATGGCCAGTTTTCTTCCGGAAAGATAATAACCCAGTGGGGTATATTAAAGTAACTCCACCACTGTGGACTGAAGGGACACCTATGGTCCAACACTATGTACAAAAGAAAGCCAAGCTCTACAGCCTGTTTTATAGTGTAATCCCAAACTAAAAAGTCTGTCACCCCACCTAGCCTTTTGTTCTTGATCAAGTGATTTCATCTGCCGCACATGTGCCTTAAAATGAGATTGAACCACCTACTTTTGTTTGCCTGCTTGATTGTTTGTTTTTGTTGGGAGGGGACTTTTTGGTTTGGTTTGATTTTTGGTTTTTTTTTGTTTGTTTGTTTGCTTTTGTTTTGTTTTTCGAGACAAGGTTTCTCTGGGCAGCCCTGACATCCACTATGTAGACCAGGCTGGCCTCTGCATTCCTGAGTGCTGAGATTAAAGGCTTGGGCCACCCCCACCCAACTGGACCACCTTCTATAAAGACTTTGCAGCCTAATGATCTCTGATTTCAAACATTAAAGAGTGTGCCTCATCCACACATATTTATTTATTAAGTATTTTATCACGTGCCATAATGCTGAGTATGTGGTGGCAAACAAAACAGTCACTCCTGTAGCTCATAAACTAATGGGTGGGGGAGGGGAGTCGCACATTAAACAAGCAAGTATATCGTGCATTGATTGATGATAAAAAAAAACTAAGGAGAAAAATAGATCAGGAAAGGAGATTGTAGGCTTAGATTTCTCAAAACCTACTTTAATAAGGGTTCTTAAATGCTTCAACCTCCCTTCTAGCCCACCAATCAAAGGTAGGGGAGACGGTTAATAGGAAGTGGACCTGTTTAGAAGTAGTTCTTTGGAGTGATTCCAAAATGAATCAGTAGCGACAATGTCAGTGTTTTTGTTGTTGTTGGTTGGTTGGTTTTTCGAGACTGGGTTTCTCTGTATAGCTCTGGCTGTCCTGGAACTCACTTTGTAGACCAGGCTTGTCTCGAACTCAAAAATCCACCTGCCTCTGCCTCCCAAGTGCTGAGGATTAAAGGCGTGCGCCACCACTGCCCTGCGGCAATGTCAGTGTTGTGGATAGCTCTGGTGCTGTTTGTATTTTGACACTAATTCCACTTCCCTACGAGGGGCTGCCTGGGCTGAGGAAGGAAGGTGTACTCATGTGACTTCTTGTGAACCTTCCCCTAATGAATAAAGATTCCAAGGAGCCAATCACTGGGCGAGTAGGCGGGACTTCCGGTTGGAGTAAGGGATTGTGGAAGAGGAGAGGATTTTGGCTTGGGGAGGGGGAGATGAGTGTGGAGGCCAAATGTAGGTAGCAGCAGAGGCCCCAGGTTCAGGTGACAGATCTATTGGGATCTGTCACTGGAGGATTTAACTTAGAATGGCTTACTAGTTAGGATGCTAGTTGCTGTGCCCAGTGACTGCGTTACCTGTTGATTCTAAACTAATTTTGTGTGGTGTTTTCCTTCATGTGACTCAACTGGGTTCCAGCGAGAAAGGTAAAAGCATGGGTTTGCAAGAAGTACATCCCCGAAAGCCGTGGGATTTTGGAAGCGTGGGGCTGGCATGGCAAGGACCCGTCATGGAACTTAGCGAGCCAGGTGGAGAGATTTTGGAGCTCAGGATCAGAGAGTCTGCCTAGATGAGAACAGGTCAGCCTGCCGGTTGGTGCCTGGCGGGTGTAGCTTGGATTGCTTTTTAAATATTTCACGCTACATATCAGACTAATCAAAAACACCGAACATGCATCAGTAGCAGCAACTCAATCCAGAAGAAACCACGAGCCTCGGCCGAGTTGGCATAGTCTGTGGAAGCTTGCTGGAGTTACCAGGAGGCCCGTTTCTCTCTACATTAAGTCACTCTAAGTTACACTAGCAAATGAACCAAGACCAGACAATCTCGCAAGGCAAATCCACGCCTCCTCTCACTCTCTGTGGGGTTATCTTTATAGTCTTTTTAAACATCATAAGCCGTCTCAAGAGTCCACTCCGACAAAAAAAAAATCACATGCTCTTTCACAAGACAGCTTCCAGGAAAACACCACAGGCCTGTTCTCAGCAAAACATGCTCTCATAAGACGGCCTCCAGAAAAACATCACAGGACGCAACTGAGTCCCCAGAGAAAGCAGAAAGTTCCACCTCAGGAGATTTAGGGGTGTGGTAGAGAAATAAGGTTATACTACTGAATAATCAAAAAGCACAGCCAGGCAGTGGTGGCGCATGCCTTTAATCCTGGCACTTGGGAGGCGGAGGCAGGCGGATTTCTGAGTTCCAGGACAGCCTGGTCTACAGAGTGAGCTCCAGGACAAGTCAGGGCTACACAGAGAAACCCTGTCTCGGGGAAAAAAAAACAACAACAACAACAACAAAAAGCACTTACTGATAACCCTTGAATAAAAACTGAAGGACACTATCAGGGTCTGTTTTCTGTTGCTCTTGTAAAGCATATGAGACTAGGTACTTTAGTAAAAGAGTGGGGAGGGCTGTTTAGTTCACAGTTATAGATACTGAGTTCGTATGGCCACATTTGCTTGACTTCTGAGGAGGACTTTGTGTTGCTCTATGCAGGGTAGAAAAGTACAGTAAGTATAGGCACTTGTGAGAGAGAAAGCAGCTAAGTGGCAAGATGGCTAAGCTATTGCTCCTGAAAAGCATCAGTCGTGCCTCTGTGGAGGCATAAGCTCATCCCTTAGGGCCTGAGTGCCTCCCGTTGGTCTCTACCACCTAGCAGCACAGCACCTGAGGCTCAAGCCTCAGTATGAGTTTTCGTTGAAATGAGTCATATTTAGACAAAGGCGACGCGAAGCAGGATGTGGGAATCTGTAAGCAAGAACGGGACGTCCTGAGACAGAAAACGACGGTCTAGAGAAGTATAGCTGCCGTGTTCTAGGAAGAGCAAAAATGAGTAAGAACAAGCATTCGGAAAAGCAGAAGGAAATGGGACGAGAGAGAGACAAGATCATGTGGTGTGGTCTCGAAGAACACTGCAATGTCGCTAGACTTCCTCCTAAGTACGAGGAAAAGCTCTGAAATTATTTTGAACAAAGAAGTCACCAAAAGGAGATCCTTAGCCCAGGTTGATTTTTGTTTTATTAGAGGAGGTCAAACCCGGGGTATCATGTGTACTGTACAGCTATGCCATCAACCCCCAGCCTGCCCCCACCTCTTGTTTAAAACTATATATCACATTTTAATTTATTTATTGTGTTCACCTGCCGTGGTGGATGTGTTGGGGGGGTCAGAGGACAACTTTGGGGAATTTGTTCTCTCCTTTTGCCATATGGATAGTAGGGATCAAGCTCTGGTCTCGTTTGTGAACTTAGCAACAGGTACTCTTTCCTGATGAGCCACCTCAACCCAGGATCTCACTGGATTATCCAGGCGAGACTTGCACTCACTCTATATATAACCCAGGCAGGCCTTGAACTGGTGACCCTCCTGCCTCAGCCTCCTAAGTAGTTATGGTTAAAGAACCAAACATCTGGCCTGCTTGTAAGTTGCTTTCCAAAGAAGGCTGTAGATGCTGCCGCGGTACGTGGCTGAAAAGTTGCTGCTGCCACTGTTGTTTTGCCATAAGATGGGATGTCACTTGCCCTGAGGAGCCTGGTGCTTTCTGACTGACAGGGATTTCCTCCAGTATTCCCCCGAAGTTTGAAGATTTCTCTGTACATAGAAATAAAGGCCCGTGTCCACTGCGAACAGGAGGCACATCACCAGGGAGAAAGCAGCATGGTACCAGACTAAAGAGGTGAGGGATGGAGCTGGTGAATCTGGAAGGAGAGCAGGAAGAATTGAAAGGAATGAGCCATTAAGACAGAAATTCAGACTAAACGGTGAGGCCCCTAGACAGAGCCTTTGTAAAGTGACTCACACCAAGCACTTAAAGTCAGGACAAGAGCAGAGACTAAGTCAGGAAGGCTTCAATGGCTTCTTGTTGGTTGGTTGGTTGGTTGGTTGGTTGGTTGGTTGGTTGGTTGGTTTTTGAGACATGGTTTCTCTGTGTAACAGAGACTCTAGGGTTGCCCTGGACTCACTTTGTAGACTAGGCTGGCCTCAAACTCACAGAGATGGGCCAGCATCTGCTTCCAGAGTGCTGAGATTAACGGCTTGTACCACTAGGCCCGACAAGTGGGCTTGTCATCTCTTAACCTTCTCCAATATGTTGCTAAGTCTGCATTTTCCAAAGGGCATGGGTGTATCTGTCTGAAATTATAGGAGACAAAGACTTTGTGGTCACCGGGCCTAGGTATAATATTAAGGCCTAGATTGAATGTTAAGGCCTAGATAAAATGTTAAGGCCTAGGTAACTATTACCTCGCTAGCCTGCCGTTATAAGGAAAAGCTCTCATATCGTCTCTGCTGCTACTAGGAAACTTTCTATCGCCAAGATTGATCACATATCCTGTCATGTGTTGTGCTCCTGGAAACCAATCATGATAGAAGTTGGTAGAACTGTTTTGTATAGTTACCCACAATAAGCTTAGACCCGAGCCAACCACCCAGCAGCATTTCCTGCACCTATGTATAAGCTTTTATTCTATTTGCCTTCATAAGCTGACCCTGGAATGGACCCCAACATAAGAGAGACCCCTGCACCAAAAAACCATTTGGACTAAGACTTCCAGTTTGAGTAGCAGTCAAGTAAAGTTTAAATTCCCAAGATCTCCCTGGGAACTGACATCCTACTTTGACAAAAAAGTCATGTTCGTGGATAACTGATATCCTAGTTGGCAAGTTAAGACATGAATGTTAGACAAGGCAAGTCCCCTGCCGCAGCTGAATACCCCAACCAATGGAAACAGGATAGATGTATAACAAAGACATGTTCATAAGTAAATCTCCTATCCCTAAATCCTGCTTGTAGAATAACTTGTTTGTTAGTGGATGTGGGGCTTAAAATCCCTATGGGATCTTAACTCTGTCTGGGTCATGGTTCAGTTCCTGAATCAGGACCATAGCCATGGTCGATCAGTCCTGGGGCTTATATAAACTATCAATAAACTATCTCTGTCTGACTGAGATCAGTGTTCGTGTGGTTTGTGAGGTGGTTCCTGGATCCCAACACTGAGGTTCAGCAAATGCCACATGAAACATCCCATTTGGGACAGGGATTTTCCGTTTTGATGGAAGCCATCTTTTCTTCTCCAGTCTGACCTCTAATTATCATCCTCCTGCCTCAACCTTGCAAGTGCTGGAGTTACAGGAATGCATTCATGGGGACCCTTAAAAATGTATTTCATTGCACTGTGACTACAACCGGGAGAGGACCAGAATGCACACACCTTCTACCTCAGTTTGATCTCAGAGCCCCTCGCTCTGAGAAGTCTGTAGAGACATTTCAAGGCTGAAAAACATCCTTTGGGCAACTTTGAAGTAGCAACCCATAAACTACTTCAATAGCTCTTCACCAACCACCTCCTCTGGTCCTGTGACTAGGATGTGTCCACCAACCAATACTAGTCTTTCAAAAGAGGTTGCAATCCTAAAAGGCATCATTAGGATTTCACAATGCAAACTTTCTCAAGAACACAGTCATGTTTCCTTGTGAGTAGAGAAAGATTCCCAGGCCCACGTGGCTGCCCCAAGCTAGAGCTTAAGAGATCAGGTGATAGTTGCAAGTCTCAGAATCCTAGCATTAGGACAAGAGACAGTAGAATGTTTTAAAACAAAGTAGTGTGTTTTAAGGCCAGGCATAGTGGCTCACCTTGGACAGTGATGGTGACAGGCTTGGAGGAGTATGACATCTTTCCTAGATTTCCTTTGCAGTAGTAGTCCCCACTGTGACTGTGGTTGGCTTTTGGGATCGAGAAATTAGTACTCTGATGATGAAACCTCACAGATCTTCCATTCTGGAAGAATGAGATCCTGCTCAGGTGTTTGTTCCTCCAGCTATGGCACCTTAACATGATGGTTTCCCCTTCCAGAAATACGAACTGAGGAGTCTGGAGCAGCAGCCAGTCTGAAAGACAGAAAGAAAATTTACCCTCTAGTTACTGCCCAGCCAGATGCCCACCTGCAGTATAGCTGATAAGCTATTTTTCCTTAAAAATAGACAGATGTGGTAGGGTATAGTGGCAAATGTCTCCAAGACCAACAAAGCAAAAAAACACACTCCCAAAGAACAAAGCAAACACAAAAACAAGTAACCAAACAGAAAAATGTAGAGCTGGCAAGATGGCTCTCTAGATAAAATTACTTTCCACACAACCATGTAGACTTGAGTAACCTGAGGGCTACCTACAGCCTCTAAGGGTTTTTAATTTATAATATTATATTTTCAGAGGACAAGCAAGAACCATTGACTGTCTCAGGACAGGTGGGGTGTAAAGAAAGGAAATGGGTAGCTATGATATCATTGGGCAGATTTTTAAAGTTAATTTAATATTTATTTCTCAGAGCTCTGTCTACAGAAACTGACTGTACATACTTCCAGGATCTCTCTGGCACTGGAACCTTACAAAAAGACATTTTATTTTATCTTACTTTATTTCAAGACACTCTCACTATGTAGCCCTAGTTGATCTAGAACTTACAGAGAGACATACCTGCTTATGTCTTCAGAGTGTTGGGACTAGATGCATGTGCAACCATACCCACCCTTCAAATACTGTTGTTGTTAGTGGTGGTATTTTTGGTTTTTTTTTTTAGATTTATTTATTTATTATACGTAAGTACACTGTAGCTGTCTTCAGACGCACCAGAAGAAGGCATCATATCTCATTACAGATGGTTGTGAGCCACCATGTTGTTGCTGGGATTTGAACCCAGGACCTTCAGAAGAGCAGTCAGTGCTCTTAACTGCTGAGCCATCTCTCCAGCCCTGTTGTTGTTGTTTTAATCACTGTTTTAGTATTAAACAGGAAAATCTAAAACACTAGATACTTACATGTCTCATCCTTAGGGCTTATGTACCAAGATATATCTCAAGTAAACTATAAACTCATATTTTCAGATATTGGAATTGGATAGGAACAGTGTCATGGTCATTTTCATTGTAGACACTATTAAACTGAACACTGTCTCATATTTACACAAACCTAAATCAGAAGGTGTGACTCAGTCCATTAAAACCAGAACATGATGGCACAATGGAATGCTACCTAGCCCTAAGAACGAATCTCATTTGCAAAAATGTAAATTGAATTGAAAATCATTATGTTAAGTGAGCTAAGCCAGCTATAGAAAGACAAGTATGCAATATCACACATATTACATAGTATTGGAAATATTCGATCGTACAGAGGTTGAGAATAGAATGGAAGTTAGGAGAGGCTGGGAAGAGAAGAGGGGAGGATGGGATAGGGAAGGCTGATTTATAGTCAGATAGGAGGGAGACATTCTCAAGTGCTGTTGTATAGCAGGTTTTATCTATAAACGATGATAACATACTGTATATACCAAAAAACAAAACAAAACAAAAAAAACACAGAATTAAGACTTTTCCGTGTTGGGCTGGAGAAATGGCTCAGAAGTTAAGCTCACTGACTGCTCTTTCAAAGGTCCTGAGTTCAATTCCTAGCAACCACATGGTGGCTCACAACCATCTGTAATGGGATCCGACACCCTCTTCTGGTGTGTCTGAAGACAGCTGCAGTGTACTCATATAAATAAAATAAGTCTTAAAAAAAAGAGAGAGAGAATTTTCAGTGTTTATACTATGAAGAAATAGTAAATGTTTGAGGTGATAAATATGCCAAACCTAAACCAATTTAAGAACTAAACAATATACACACAGAATAAAAGGTTACATGTTGTCTCCCATAAATATATTTTACCTCCTGGTGGTGGTGGGGACGCATGCCTTTAGTCCCAACACTTGGGAGGCAGAGGCAAGCAGATCTCTGAGTTCGAGCCCAGCCTGGTCTACAGAGTGAGTTCCAGGACAGCCAGGGCTATACAGAGAAACCTCTGTCTCAAAAAAATCCAAAAAAGGAAAAAAACAAAACAAGACAAAACACTAAATATATTTTACGTATTAAATAAAAAAAAAAAACAATTTCAAGTTTTTAAAACTTGAAGTTCTGCAAGCTTTCATCCATCTCAATTAGGGATAGAAGTCGTCACACAGCCTAATCTGCTTCTAAGCGTTTGACTGGATTCCCTTCCCCCCATCTCTGGCCTCATTTGCCAGGTTTCAGTTCCACCCTTGGAGAGCTCCTTGTTCCCTGCGCTTGTTGAGGCTGCCCCTGTCCCACAGGGTCTACTTGCCTAGAGTCTGTGCTTCCCACACACTGCCCTGGCAGAGCTCATGTTTATGAAGCAGAACTCTCTATCTGCTTCTCTCGCGTGAGCCTTTCTGCGGCCTTGAACCTCTTGCTCAACCAGGACTGAGGCCAATACAGCTGTCCTCTCCACGCAAGACAATACGGAGTAAGTGAAAAGGGAAATGAGAGGACCAATGTCTTTCATGTAAACTTCTTCCCTGGAAGCAGATTTTCCAGTCCCCGTATCCCAGCTCCTCCCCCGGCCAGCCTTTACAAACCAGAAATCACTCCCAGATGTACAGGGTCGCTGAGGCCGGTCTGCTCCATTTGGCACCGATATTCTCCACTGTCGTTGGCTGTGGCCTTAAACCTGTAGTTGGCTTGGACCTGGCTCCGGATGGAGCTCCCATTGTGGAACCACCGGGTAGAAGAATTCCCAGAGTTGTGGGTCCCTTTGCACATCAGTGTCACCACGTCTTCCCTGAGCACCTGGATCCATGGGGGCTCGAGTTTCACCACAGCCTTCGGGAGATCTGCTGAGAGAAGATGTGAACAACTCAACTTTGAGGGACTGTGCGTTCCGAAGGGGAGCAAGGGGCCAGGGCGTTCCCCATTTCAGACCAGTTAAAGGCCTGAGGGTAATGATTCACATCTGTAATCTAGCAACGGGAAGGGTGGAGCATTTCAGATCTGACTACGATATATCATTAATCCAACACCACTGTGGGCAACTCAGCAAGTCTACCCAAAATACATCTTAAAAGGCTTGTAACTCAGTGGTAGAAACTTGTGTGGCACACTCCAGGTCCTAGGTCCAATCTCTAAACCATTAAAAAAAAATGTGTGTGTGTGCTTGCCCTAGTCTCTTTCCCTCTGTCTTTGCAGTGCTGGAATCTTACCAAGGATTATAGTGCAGGGCCCACTGTGAGAAAACAGCTCAGTCTGAACCCAGGCCCATCCTTGGTAAAATGGTAGGACATTTCCCTACAGCATAGACATAGCATTCTGTGGTAAGGAAGTATAGAACCTTGTAAATGAAGGAGACACAAACTTACCATTCTGCCTGTCTGCCAAAGCTGTAAATGAGAAGAGAGGGGATGGGGGTCAGTGAAGAACTGCAGCAGCAGACTGAAGTAAACTCAGTGGTGTGGAAGGAGTCGGCAGAGGCCTGGCTCCCCTTCCCCTCTGAGCCACCTCAGGAGTCTGTCTCTAGTTCATCTTACCTGTTTTTAGTTTATCTAGCTCGAATATCCTTCCCACCTAATGCCAAGTGCTTCGCACAGCTGCAAAGCAGGGATGAATGTTTGGCGGGAGCCGGCCTTTGGAGGGACTGTAAAGATACCTCTGAGTTCTGACCTTAAGTAACACTAGAGTGGTAAGTTAGAATCCTCTCTTGTGATTGTTGAGACAGAGTATCACCAGACTAACCAGTTGCCTGTGTCTCCTAAGGGCTGAGACTAAAACTTGTATCACCCCACCCAGCTCCAGAAACCTCTTTTTTTGACAGGGTCTCACAAAGCCAGGTTGGCCTGGAATTGGAATTCAACTCTAGTTGAAGCTAACCTTGAACTCCCGATTCTCCTGTCGACACCACACTGAAGTGTTAGGATTACAATCAGGTACCACCAGACACATGGGGCTCTGGCCTTTTTAATCTCTCCCCGGTTTCTAAACCAGGCCCACTCTTTACTAACCCTCGGAAAGAAGTCTAGACAGTAAGAGAGGCTGACATGATTGTAGTTCGGAACGATCCTCACTCACCAAACAGCAGCAGAATTGTCAGTGGTGGAAGTGGCCATAGGCTTCCTGAATGGGCATTCTGAAACATCTGGCTCTCCCAAGTCATTCGAGAACTGGGTCAGAGTCTGATGAGGTTCAGGAGATGAACTACAGAAAACGAGGAAGGAAACGGACTCTCTTGCTTAACCGCATGGGTCAGCAGGCTCCGTTTCTGTTAACTTAACAATAACAAGTTAAACAAGATGTGGACTCAGCTTGACAGATATCACTGCTACACCCAGCCCCTTTCAGTACCCTTGGGGAAAACCCCAAGCTACTGTTTGCTGTGAGGAAACTGGTAGGGAACACTAGAAAGCAGAGGAGACAGCCTTTGTTTACTGTCTGGAAGAGAGAGCCTCTGTTTACTATGGGCACCTTGGTTTCATGCTGCTTTCATAAGTTCCTGAGCTGCCCCACAAACCAATGCAGAAAGTCTCAAGGCAGCTTCGCCAAAGGAACTTTGACCTAGGTGAGATAAAGAGATCTTCTAAACAGGGAATTGAAAGAAATAACATTAGACTATTATCATTGTTGTTGTTGTCTGAAGAAATAAGTCCAAGAAGGTCTCTATCTTATATGCAAGTGTCTGACCTGGCCCTCCACACATCTAAGAAAGTTGCTGGGGGGAAGGGGTTGGTTTGTTTTGATTTTTGAGACACTGTCTCTCTAGGTAACCCAGACTGTTCAGGAAAAAAATCACTAAATAGACCTCCAGGCTGCCCTGGAGCTCATAGAGCTCAGCCTGCCTCTGACACCTGAGTCCTGGGATTAAAGGCATGTGCCACCAGACCCAGAGGAAAAACAAAGTTTTTAAGTAGAAGAAATAAATTTGTTAAGAAGGAAAGTGTAATAACATAAATGCTATTCAAAAGAGGAAAATGGGAGCTGGCGAGATGGCTCAGTAAGTAAAGGCACTCGCTGACACGTTTGATGGCCAGCCTTCCACCTCTAGAACCTACATGGTTGTTGGAGAGATTTCCTCTATCCTCTGAACACACACACACACACACACACACACACACACACACACACACACACATGCACACACACCAGCTAATTTTAATATGCTTTGACTAGCCCAATGGCTGGGCATTTCTAACCTCCCCATGGCTAGCACACATTCCCCTCTGGTATTCCTGGCTTAACACCTTCTAAATCTTTATCTTATCTTTGCTGCCCTGTTACCTTCTGGGCAGCCTCCAGACCCAATCAGGCCACTTTCCCTTCCTGCCTACATTCCTGGATGATTTTTCTCCTGCATCTCTTAATTCTGATCCCTCTCCCTCTGAGTCATGGTGATTCTCCTCTTCCTCCCCTCTCTCTGTCCCTTGCCTGCACAATCTAAACATCCAGGTTCCTTCTCCCTGCCCAGCCATTTGCTGTGCAGCAATTCTTTATTACCAATCAAAGGCAGCTGGGGGCAGGGACCCTCAGGTCTGAAAGCATGGCTTTAGGGAGCCAAATTAAGACAAAGCATTAGAACCATTTCCCAACACACACAAAAAAGCCAAAAACTCCTAATTTCACAAAGAAATAAGCAAGCTCATCCCTGTGAACTGGGCTAAAAACCTCAAAGCACCCAGGACAGCCTATGACAACTGACTTAAGGCATTAAAATGACTCGTATGGGGTGACAAGGATAATTTCTGGACCACCTTAGACCAAGAGGGAACTCTTGATGACTACTGTGTTCTTTATAACAATACTCATTACTTCTCTGGCATTTTCTTATCTCCACATTGTATTATATCTTTCCTCCTTTTATGTCAATCTACACACAAGAAACATCAGCCCATTAATCTCACTTTTACTCTTCCAGCATTCAGATCTCCACAGGCTCCGCATACCATTCTCTGGCTGAAGAAGCAAGAAAGTCCAGGCTAGAACTCTCAGCTTCCCCCAACTAACTCTGAAGAGAAAATGAGAAACTGGTTGTTTTCATAATACTTATCTTAAAATTATTTATATATGGGTGTCTGTGTGTGGGTATATGCATGTGACTACAGGTACCTGAAGGTCCAGAAGAGAATGTTGGATGCCTTGGAACTGGAGTGTTGGGGTTAAAGAATTCACCACTCAAACCATACACCATCTTAGTTAAGCATAAATAGTTTATTGACTGCATATCATGATACTGGATGTCCAGGTCCACAAGAAGGAAAAACCTCATTGTAGCACTAGTCTGTTCTCAGAGTAGACTTTTTGTAGGGAAAACCAGATGTAAACGTTTAAATGGAAGGGAGCAGTTGGCTTACTAGGCAAGCCATCGAGTAAGGTGGATGGGTGGTGAGCAGGAGAATTTCAGATCACTGAGATAACAGAGCATGAGTATTATAACTTTTTAGCTTTTTAGTAGCATTCTTCAGTGTCAGCCACAAAAACCACACTGAGCTCATACATGGGTGCAGTATGGGCTGCCAAGTGGTCAGCTCTGACGCAAGCTGTTTTAGACATAGCAGTTCATATTGACCTTTGATTTGATGGGTCCTACATGAAGCTTTGTGGATTTCTTAAGATTAGCAAACCTCATACAGAGCATTCAGAACAAAAACAGGGTGTGTGGTTAGCATGTCCTTAAGCCAAGTTACTTCTCTGTGTCAGTGACCGGCAGGCATGTTACAGCAACAGGGCAGGTATGTTTCAGCTATTTCGCTGGTAGGCATGGAACAAAATGGCCACAGCAATTCTGGGGGTGAGGGGTGGGGTTCAGATCATAACAAAAGTTACAAGCAGTTGTGAACCTCTTCACTAGGTGCTGGGAATTGAACTCTGAAAGAGCAGTAAATGCTTTTTTTTAAAAAAGATTTATTTATTTATTTTATGTATATGAGTACACTGTAGCTGTACAGATGGTTGTGAGCCATCATGTGGCTGCTGGGAATTGAACTCAGGATCTCTGCTCACTCCATGATTTACTTATTACTATATATAAGTACACTGTAGCTGTCTTCTGACACACCAGAAGAGGGCATCAGATCCCATTACAGATGGTTGTGAGCCACTATGTGGTTGCTGGGATTTGAACTCAGGACCTTCGGAAGAGCAGTCGGTGCTCTTAACCGCAGAGCCATCTCTCCAGCCCCAGTAAGTGCTCTTAACCCCTGCATTGTCGCTCCAACCCCCAAAGCATTGATCAATTTTAAAACATTAAGTGTTTCACTTTTAAATGGTACAAGAAAAAAACAAAACAAAACAAAACAAAACCCTGTAATATTGGTAATTTAAAATAAAACAAAAATGGGGCTGGAGAATGGCTCAGCGCTTAAGAGCATTGACCGCTCTACCAAAAGTCCTGAGTTCAAATCCCAGCCACCACATGGTGGCTCACAACCATCTGTAATGAGATCTGATGTCCACTTCTGGGGGTGTCTGAAGACAGCTACAGTGTAATTACATATAATAAATAAATAATCTTTTAAAAAAAGAAAGAAAGGAAGGAAGGAAGGAAGGAAGAAAGAAGTGGGGCAGTGGTGGTGCACGCCTTTCATCCCAACACTTGGGAGGCAGAGGCAGGGGGATTTCTGAGTTTGAGGCCAGCCTGGTCTACAGAGTGAGTTCCAGGACAGAGAAACCTTGTCTCAAAACAAACAAACAAACAAAAACAAAAACAAAACAAAAAAGGAAAAAAAACTACCTTAGGATCAACTAGTCTCCCATTTCATTTTGTTACCATATCAAGTTAGTTAGGAAAGTTGTCTTGCCGGGTGGTTCTATTTAACTGGAATGGAACACTTTTTACTCTACTCTACACTCCATTCTTGCAGAGACAAATAACTTCTTGAAGCTGGGTTGCTGCAATAGCCCTCTTCTTCTGTCTTCTATCCTTCCTATACTCCAGCCTGTTCTCAACACAGCGTGCAGAATCATCCTCTTAAAATCAAGCCATGCCGCATCACCCCTACACTAGAGAAGCCCTTGCTGTTGTCTCCCTCCTGGTGGAGTAAAAGCTAATACTTTGACAATGTATGTAATCGACCCTCAACCCTCTTTTCCCCACTTCTCTTACTGTGCTTCTCCTCATTCAGTACCAACCAGAGAACTTCTTCAGAAGCCCAGGCACAGAGAGTCTTCGCATTCTTGCCCAACACTTAGTTTACAAGACTCAAAGCCCATAACGTACGGTCCATGAAATAAAAGTTGAAACACTCCCGGAAGTCACAGTCACTCTACGTCACAATAACTGCCAAGTAACGAAGCCTATTCCCCATCACTAAACCACACCAGGCCCAAGACCATCAGGTGTGTCCCACAGCCTGCACGGAGGCCATCATAAAGGCCTGCAGTGTGACCACAGAGACCCTACTCCCCAGCCTGGCGGGGGCAAGGCGACAGAACCGCTGTGGTAACAAAGAGTGAAGGTCCTGGTCCTGGTGTTGCTGAGATTCTACAAGATTTAGGTCGCAGCTTAGTGGAGAGAATGAGATGGACAGAGGATGACCCAGAGGCTGGCATTCCAACCAGGATTTAGAGAAAGACAGTCGTGAGTCTTTCAGATACAAGGGCCACACAATGTGCATCTAGCTCTGTCGGGGACATCTGCCCTGCAGTAGCACCTATTCAAAGGAACCCCTGCCAACCCTGCAACCTTCCCTCTCTCCCTGTCACCACCACCAAGACCACCACCAGTAACACATGCATTTTCTGACGTTTCCTATAAATTACCCAATAAACCAATATACAAACATACTTTTAATATTATATATACATATATTCATTTATACGTGTATAAATACAAATTTAGTGTGTGTGTGTATGAGCACGCGAGTGAAGGATTGAGTTGTGTTGTTCGGGTGAGGAGGTGTTGGGCAAAAGGCAGCATGAGAGAGGTAGAAAGGAAAGGGACAGAGAGAAAGAAGAGAGTGTTCCCTGACCGGGAATCGAACCCGGGCCGCGGCGGTGAGAGCGCCGAATCCTAACCACTAGACCACCAGGGAGCGCATGCAAAGATACTCCCGGATACTCACTCCAGGTCGGACACACACAGACACACAGCCTCTCCGCCACCGTGGCAGCCACACTGACTGCCCGCCTGCCAACCTCCTGTTCCTCCAGGCCCGCCCGATGGATTCCTCGCCCGAACTTAGGAGGCTCGCCTTGCGCGCTTCTCGCTCCTCGCTCCTCGCTCCTCGCTCCTCGCCTGTCGCAGCCCTGCCAGTTGCCCCCTGTCTCGGCCGCTGCTGCGCGGGCAAGCCGGCTGCCACCTCCCTGACTAGGCAGCCTTGCCGTAGTAGCTTGCCTCTTCTCTTGCCGCTCGTCCCAAACGGAAAAGGTCTGGCGCTTGCTTGCCTTTCGGTCGCTGGCGCAGCCTTGCGACAAGCTCCCAGGCAGGCGCCAGGCAGGCCGCCCCAGGACCCGGGGCCTTGGCAAAAGGTGGGCACCGTGCGTTGGCCGGGAATCGAACCCGGGTCAACTGCTTGGAAGGCAGCTATGCTCACCACTATACCACCAACGCCGCACCGCCAGGACGGCGCCCACACGACGGTGCTGACTGATAGCGCCCAGCGCCCAGACACTCTGTGGCTGCCGCCTACCACTTCCTTCCCTGCAGACGCCGGGTGCGCGCCCGGACCCCAAGCACAGCCACGGCTCCGCGCTCTTCCTCGCCGTCCCACGCGCGCCTCTCGCACTCGAACGCACACGTCTGTCCTCTGGGGCGCTGTCGCCTGCTGGCCGCTGCGACCCTGAGTGCCAGCCCAGGCCAGCTCCCCCGGGGCCCCTCCGGGCACGCACACACACACACACACACACACACACACACACACACACACACACACAGTGGCCGTGGATTTCCAGCGAGGCGGGGTTCACCCCAGGACCTCAGCCCGGGGCCCGGACTCTCCTCCCATCTGGGCAGATCATTGGCCTATCCTGACGGGTCCATCCATCTAACCATGCATCCTTCCATCTACCCACCCAACCATCCACCAACAGAACCAACCGTCTATACGTCCATCCATGCATGCTTGCATCCATTTATCCTTGTATCCTTCCATGTATCCAACCATCAATGCATCCATGCATGTATCCATCCATGCATCCGTGCATCTATGCATTCATTCATCCATCGCTTTGGCCCCAGACTCTACAGGGAAAGATGGGCTACCGGGTGCTGGCTGGAGAATCATCTATGACTAACAAGAAGAGACTGGCTCCACCAAGGGGTGTGTGTGTGTGTGTGTGTGTGTGAGAGAGAGAGAGAGAGAGAGAGAGAGAGAGAGAGAGAGAGAGAGAGAGAGAGAGAGAGAGAGAGAGAGAGAGAGAGAGAGAGAGAGAGAGAGGATGTGTGTTCAGGTGATAGTAGTATTCAGGGCATGGGTGGTTCTGTGGTAGAATTCTCACCTACCACGCAGGAGGCCTGGGTTTGATTCCCTGATTCCCGGCCCATGCACAGTCCAGTCCCTTTTGGTCCTCACGCCCAAACCACACTCAAGTGTCACAGTGCCCAGTGTCACAGTGCCCAGACACTCTAGGCTCCTCGCCCGCCTCAAATTTCTTCACCTCTGCATGGACAGACAAACACTGTATCTCTCCTCACTCTGCAAACAATTTAGAGTCTGCTTCAAATCACTTTACACACTCAGGCTACCCACTCACCACTACACATTCACTTCCTCTTCTTCTTCTTCTTCTTCTTCTTCTTCTTCTTCTTCTTCTTCTTCTTCTTCTTCTTCTTCTTCATTCTCCTCCACTCCTCCTCTTCCTCCTCCCCCTCCTCTTCTTCACATCCTCCTGCTTCTCCTCCTCCATTTCCTTCTCGACCTCATCTTCCTCCTCCTACTGCTACTCCTCCTTTCCTTCTCATCCTCCTCCTCCTTTTCCTCCTCCTCCTGCTCCTCCTCCTCCTCCTTCTCTTATTTATTTGTTTCCTTTCTGTAGGTATACTGTCATTGTCTTTAGATACACCAGAAGAGGGCATCAGATTCCATGACAGATGGTTGGGAGCTAACATGTATGTGATTGCTAGTAAATAAACTCTAGACCTCTGGAAGAGAAGTTAGTGCTCTTAACCTCTGAGCCATCTTAACTTGACACCACCGTCACCTACAGACTACCTCACTATAGTGCTGGACAGGCTGCTTCTTCCTCTGGGATGTGGAAATGGGGAACCACGGCCTCTCTCATTTGTGTCTTCATCCTGAAAGAGCCCATCTTCACACGGGGGAACTGGGGGACTTCCACTCTCACTTTGTCCTTCTGGTCCACTCCACCCTCTCTGCTGAGTGGGTGTGCTTCTGAGACTAACCACCCAAGCACGGGCATGCACACAGACACACACACAAAGACACGCACATGCACACACCGAAAGAGAGAGAGAGATTGAGAGAGAGAGAGAGAGAGAGAGAGAGAGAGAGAGAGAGAGAAATAGAGATGGAGACACACACACAGATACACAACAAGGGAGACCGGGGCTGGGGAGATGGCTCAGCAGGTAAGAGCACTGACTGCTCTTCCAAAGGTCCTGAGTTCAGATCCCAGCAACCACATGGTGGCTCACAACCACGCGTAATGAGATTGGACGCCCTCTTCTGGTGCGTCTGAAGACAGCTGCAGTAAATTACACCGGAGCAAGCGGGACTGGAGCCAGCGGGGCCCAAGTGAGCTGGCCAGAACGAGTGGGGCCAGCAGAGGTCCTGAGATCAACAGCAGCCACACACGATAGCTCACGGCCATCTGTACAGCTACAGTGTACTCATACACATAAAATAAATAAAAATAAATCTTTAAAAAAAAAAAACAAGGGAGACCGATTGACTAGAAATGTACACACTCAAATGATTTTCGGAGTGCCCACTCAGAGAGAGACAGAAGAAGAGAGAGACAGAGAGGAAGACACACACACACACACAAAGGCCATACAAAGAGAGACAGAAAGAAAAAAGGAGACATACACACACAGAGAGGACAGGAAGACCCTGATATACAGAAGCAGACACAATGGATTCCACAGTCCTCCATGACAAGCCCTCCCTCACTGACATGTCCCTCAATGATCATCACTGATGTTCCCATACTAGGTTGTTACACTGCTTCTGCTGCCGCCTGGCCTCTCATGGTAGTGGAGAAAACTCTGTTGGTCGTTGTTTTGTTTTGTTATTGCACCTGCTGAATACTGCTAATATTGGTGCTGCCTGTAGTGGTGGTGGTGATGTTGGTCTCGGATGGCTGCTGCTGGTTCTACTGTTGATCTTATTCCTGCTGCTGCTGCTTCTGCTGGGAATGCTGGTCATGTACAGTGTTCATGGAAATGGACAGGAGCTGAAGTACACCAGTACCTGGAAGCAGGCTGCTGGACACATCCCTCCCACTCATCCACAACACTCAGCTGCTCTCTGGGATCCATCCCTTCATGCCTTCCATCCATCACAGTCTGGCTGGTTCCTACACATTCTCAAGTGGTCGGATAGCATGAGATGCAGTCTGGACTCCCATGCAACAAGGTATCTGTATGTTGACCTTCAGGAAATACTCCCAGAGGGTTTCACCCCAGCGATGCTGCTGGCTTGCTTCTCAGCTCTTGGTCCCCATCACTTGGTCCCCATCAATTGGTCCCCAGGCCCTGTAGGGAAAGATGGGCTGCTAGGGGTTAAAAATTGGTGTTTTGAGTTAAGAATCTGTGCTCCAGGTCAGTCCGGGCTGGAGAATCATCTGTGACTAAGTAGCAAAACACTGGCTCCTGGCTCCACCAAGGAGTGTGTGTGTGTGT
>NW_022196891.1:68312943-68318297 GCF_008632895.1 Mastomys coucha
GAGCTTCCCCTCAGTGGGTGACCTGGTGAGAGGTGCCAGCAGATCCTGGGGGCAGCACAGGCAGTGCTCAGCGGGCGCCGACTCCACCCGACCCGTGACCCCTGAAGAGGCTGAGAGAGGTGAAACCCTCTGGGAGTATTTCCTGAAGGTCAACATACAGATGCTGTGTTGCCTGGGTGTCAGACTGCATCTCATGCTAGCCAGCCATCTCAGAATGTGTAGGAGCCAGCCAGACTGTGATGGATGGAAGGCATGAAGGGATCGATCCCAGAGAGCAGGTGAGGATTGGGGATGTGTGGGAGGGATGGGTCCAGCAGCCTGCTCCCACGGTCCAGCCCAGTTTTGTATTTCATTCTTTTCTGTCTGCTATATTTTCTAAAAACAAAATATTTATTTATACACACAATGTATATAATATTACATATATGTATAAATGTTCACATATATGTATATATATTTGCCACATACTGTCGTTTCTTGCGTGGAGCCCTTGTTCCACGGGGTGATGAGATTTCTGGCCAAATGGGCAGGGGATTTGGCGGTGACAGACAGATATGACACAAGTGTGCTATCTGAGTGTATTTTCTTTTCTTTGTTTTTGTTTTTCTTTTTGTTTTTGTTTTGTTTTTTGGTTTCTGTAGACAGGGTTTCTCTGTGTAGCCCTGGTGTCCTGGTACTCACTCTGTAGACCAGGCTAGCCTCGAATTCAGAAATCCACCTGCCTCTGCCTCCCAAGTGCTGCGATTAAAGATGTGCACCACCACCACCCGGCCTGAATGTATTTTCACAAAATAATAATCAGGCTTATATAGTATACAGAAGCAGGGCAAATATCAGAGATTAGTAGGCAGGTAGCAGTCACATCAAAGTCAGTAGATCAAATAGCCATGTGTAAATGATTCCTTCGGAAGTAGTCTTCCCCACTGGGCTACCTTGGCAGCCCTAAGCAAACACCCAACTATCTCATTCTTCTAGGTTGTCAGAAGTATGCACCAGGGGGTCTCCTCCTCGCTAACCTCTCATGAATAATATATTACCTTAGCCCTGAGAGCATTCCTGGGAGCATCTGTGACAGACCCCCAATTTGCCAGGGGAGTTAACCAATATCTCTCTAATATGTGAAATAGTTCACTATTTGTTGATAGTCAACTTTAATGCCTGGTCTTTTTCCCTCTCTGGAGACAATCTGTCTGAATAGGAAGCATCCTTGAGAAATTCCAGGCGGAGAATCAGCTCAGCACTGATTAGGATTTGTTGGAACATTGTTGGGGCCGGGAAACATTGCTCAATTTAGTTTGGCTATAACAAAATATTTCTTAGGGCACCTTTATGCCTGAATAAAGAAAGCATGTAGATTTCTCCACAGACTTTACAGAAATCAATCTGGAACACATCTGAGTTAGGAGATGTTAGGGACAGGCCACCTCAGGAGACTGGCTCACTGTGAAGCGTCAGCCTCAGGTTTTTTAGACCTGTCATGCAGACACAACTGAAGTAAACGAGTGCTGGGTAACATATATTTGTATATATACAAGTTGTGTGTGTGTGTGTGTGTGTGTGTGTGTGTACGCGGGCGCGCGGGCGTACAGGGCGCCCCAGACCCGGGGCCTTGGCAAAAGGTAGGCACCGTGCGTTGGACGTTCTGGCCTCCTAGCTGCTACATTTGGCGAGCCAGGCCAGGCCATGATGGCCACAGGCACTGGAGACCGCTCAGGGCAGGCTACCACCCAGCCCGGGCTTTCACAGGGCTCAGGCCCATCGAGGTGCAGTCTGCCGGATCGGACACACCTGGAGCCCAAAGTGGTTAGGGATGGGATGGGAGGGCCTGGTCCGGAAGGCGGAGAAGCGTGTTCGCAGTCGCTAGGGCGGTAGGTCAGCGGCCACAAAAGGCGTTGAGGGCTCCCGGGCTGCTTTGGTTTTGGTTGCGGGCATCTCTAGCCGTTTGCATCACGAGAGCCTGGTGCGACCCACCTGGACAGCCTCGTGTGTTGTGGGCAGGGGGCTGTGTTGCGTGGATTTGGATCGGAACCTGGAGGAACTCTGGCGCCTAGCAGCGTCTCGACCTCGACTCGTAGCTTGAGCACCAGATGTGGATAGACTAGATAGAACGCCAAATCCTAATTACCATACTACCAGGGAGCGTTCCCCAAACCCCACCTGCAACCAGCCAGTAAGCCAGCCCTGCTGCCTGTGTGCTTACACATTGCCTGTGTGCCCGCCTGCCGATCTGCAGTCTCACCCCTTCCCCTCTCATGGATTGCTGGCCTTGCATCTCCTGCACCTTTCTAACTGTACCCTAACACCACCGACACCTCCAGATTCCCACACACACAACCTGGCTGTCTCAGAATGCAGACTTTCCTGTCTTTTCTACTCTGTTGGGTTCCCTCCCTCCCCCAACCCTTTCTCCGGGTTTCATTCACTAACACCAGAGAGGAGAGGGGAGAGGGAGGGGGAGGGGAAGACGGGGAAGGAGGGAGGGAAGGGGAGAGAGAGAGAGAGAGAGAGAGAGAGAGAGAGAGAGAGAGAGAGAGAGAGAGAGAGAATATTCTCTGAAGCTAATTTCTTTCACAACCGTTCCTCCCACTTTTTAACCCAGCCCCCTCAAATGTAACTACCAAACCTTCTTCCATCAGCCACTGCTGCTGTTGTTTTTTGAGACAGGGTTTCTCCTTGTAGCCCTGGCTGTCCTGGAACTCTCTCTGTAGACCAGGCTTGCCTCAAACTCATAGAGATCTGCCTGTCTCTGCTCCCTGAGTGCTGGGATTCAAGGCCTATGCTACTACTGCCCCAGTGATTTCTACTTTTTCTATATTAAAGTTCAAACCTAAGGAACATGTTTTTAAATCACATACATACACACACACTCACACACACAAACACACACACACACACACACACACACACACATGTTCCTGCTGAGAAGCCAGCTTGGCCTCAGTCATATGTTTTATTACACATAACAGTGATCGTGTGACCTCTTTAGCAACCTGTCCATGTTCTCCAACCTTATGTGTTACTGTCAGGGATTATAAAGTTTGACTTACATCTTTAACCATTCTCAGGGTATCTCTACACTCATCTGGGGAACCCCACTAACTTACCAAGAAGGCGTGCCACTTGATATGAGATAGGAGTCAAGAGCCACTCTGAGATTCCATCTGTGGACTATTGTGGGCATTTTGGGGTGGTCCCACTAGTTTAATCATAAAGACAGGGAGACATCTGTATAGTATAAGCCTGTTAGCCTTCTTGCTGGGGGCAGTTCCTCAGCTAACCATCTAGACTCGACTCTAGACAAGACCATATAGACTCGACTGCCACTGTGTCTCAACCTCATGGCTTTTCTGCTCTACCTTACTGCTGGGCTCTGTTCTCCCTCCATCACCAGCCTCCAGCTCCTTATTCATCCAAAGCCCTCTTCTTTCTTAGAGTAAGAAAAGCTTACTAGGCACTGACTGCTCTTCCGAAGGCCCTGAGTTCGGATCCCAGCATCCACGTGGTGTCTCACAACCATCTGTAATGGGATCTAGTGCCCTCTTCTGGTGTGTCTGAAGACAGCTACTGTATACTCATATACATAAAATAAATAAATAAATCTTTTTTTTTTTTTTTTAAAGAGCTACGGCTTACTGGCTTGTTCCCCATGGCCTGCTCAGCTTGCTTTCTTATAGAACCCAGAATCATCACCCAAGTGCTAGGATTAAAGGCGTGTACCACCACTGCCCGGAGCATTATTTACTTATGATTTGCTGAGTTATAATGTTAAAAAAATTAAGCTGTGGTGGTACCTGCCTTTAACCCCAGCACTGTGGAGGCAGAGGCAAGAGGATCTCTGGTTTCAAGGATGGCCTGCTCTACAAAGTGAGTTCCATGACAGCCAGGGCTACACAGGGAAAAAAAAGAAAAAGAAAAAGAAAAAAAAAAACCAAGTCCAAATAAATGAACAAATATCAATTAATTGATGAAAATAAACTATGTGCATTTGTGTATGTGTGGGGTATGTGTACATGAGTTGCAAGGGCCCATGGAAGCCAGAAGAGGATGTTGGATCCCCTGGAACTGGAGTTATAGAAGGTGTGAGCCACCTAATATGGGTGCTAAAAAACTTGGATTTTCTGTAAGAATAATATGTGTTCTTAATCTCTTTGCCATTTCTTTAGTCCCCATGTCCTACATTTTAATTAAAGAAAAAAGAAATAAAAAGAAAAGGGAAGGGCATGATTGTTCTGTCATGTGGAAAAAGTTTTTTATAGATACTCGGGAGAGCATGCCCAGAAGAGCATTGTTAGCGTCTATGCCCCGCCCAACAGTTACCTAGCTACAGCCAGGCTTCTTGCTTGCTAGAAAAGAATTGTTTAGCCACCTCCACTTCTCTCTCTCTCTCTCTCTCTCTCTCTCTCTCTCTCTCTCTCTCTCCTTCCCTCTCTGTCCTCTCCCCCTACCCCTCTCTGTCTCTTTATGAGTTTCTGGCCTGCCTCTCCTCTCTCTGTTTCTCTCTCTGTCTCTGTCTCTTTCTCTCTCTCTCTGTCCTTCTCTGTCCCCTTGTTGTGCCAGGAGGCCTTTGTGAACCCCAAAAGACCACCAGGGAGCTGGTCTCTGATGTGATAGCATTCGGGTCTCTTTATTATCAGCTAGGGGTTGGGCTCTCTTCCAACCCAGCCCTGACGCAGCAGGACGGGAAGGAAAGGCGGTGGTGAACCCTCAGCAGGACAAGGAAAATAGGAGCAAGTGAGGAGGTGAGGGAAGGGGTGTCCAGTCTGGCAAGCATCTAATAGAGTGACTATAGGCAGACAGACAGGTGGGTGCTCTGAAGCAAGACCATGAACAATCACAAAGGGTCTGAAAGTCCATCTGAAACAATCGGACTAATCTTTGATTAACTGTTGCTAGGAGGTAGCTAGGGAGTAGCTCTGGCCAAGGACAAGTGTGGCCTCCTTTCTGGTCTGTGGGTGCAGCTTGGGTTCAGCTGCAGGTCAAGTTCTCAGGCTTTTGTTTTCTTTTAAGATGGAGGCTAGTCCCAAGTTGGGGTAGGTTTGGCCTCTCACTCTCTCTTTCTCTACCTCTACTCCCTTCTCAACCCCCTTTCTCATGCCCTAAAGTAAACTTGGTATCTCAGGGGTGGATGCCTTAGCATGGTAAGGCACCTTCCCCCCCCCCCATTATGCCACCACATTACAAAACATTTCAAGCACAGATACACAGGAAAGCATAGTTCCATAGTTACACAGAAGAGCATAGCCAGGGGCAGACAGATCTGGGAAAGTCCAGAGTAGTCATGACCTTGAACATGTGGAGAGAGGGGGAGGGGGTAATGGGGGGAAAGGGGTAAGAGGGGGAGAGAGGTAAGAGGG
>NW_022196891.1:68319400-68320925 GCF_008632895.1 Mastomys coucha
CAGAGAGAGGGGCAAAGAGAGACAGAGAGAGGGCAGAGAGGGGGCAGAGAGAGGGGCAGAGAGAGAGGGGCAGAGAGAGGGACAGAGAGAGGCAGAGAGAGTAGATAACCACAGTGTCTGGATCTTATATGGGGAGAGGGCAGCCTAGCCCCTGGGACTGAGGGATGCTGGGAAGGCCTGGAGGCCAGGCCTGCTTTGATATGTTAAACTGACACCTCAGCCGCTTGTCCGGGGTTTGAAACTTAACATCTATCTATGATAGAAATGTTTCACTTTGCTACTTAACACAGAGCTAGTGGGATAACGTATGCCTGTCGTCCCAGCACTCAGGAGGCTCAATTGGAAGAGTCACTTGAGATAATAAATTCAAGACCCAGTCCAGGGAACATAGCAAAATCCATCTCAAAATGCAATGCAGGTCATGGTGACATACACCTCGAGAAACAGCACCAAGAATACTAAGGCCCGAGAACTGCCTCTAGCCGGAAGCCAGCCAGAGCTACATAGCAAGACATCTTTAAAAAAAAGAAAGAAAATCTAAACAACAACACAAAGAAAAAGGGAAGAAAAGAGCAAGCTCAAGTATTCAGCAATGACCCTCATCAACGCAGGCATATGCTGTGTGTAGTGTCTACCTTAGGAACATTGAATCTGTTTTGATTCAAGTCTGCAGACTATAGTACTCATAGAAAGGCATGGAGGAGATTAGTTAAAGATTCTAGAAGGCTGATTAACCAGTTGTATCATGGTTGTAGGGAGATGAGATGTTGCAAACTCAGCCAAATTATTTTAAGCTGTCTTTGGTATCCTTAATAGCCATTCATTGCTCACTTCTGCATCTGACCTAACCTTCTTTTCACCACCAAATCCAATACACAGATCACTAGCTTCCAACCCAAACACTAAAATGCTAGGCGGTGGTGGTGCACGCCTTTAATCCCAGAACTTGGGAGGCAGCCGGCAGGCAGATTTCTGTGTTCGAGGCCAACCTGGTCTACAGAGTGAGTTCCAGGACACCCAGGGCTATACTGAGAAACTCTGTCTCAAAACAAACAAAGAAACAAACAAAGAATACCGTCACATAAACTTCAAAACCCACAGTAGAGTTCTTTTCGAATTGCTCATCCCTACCAATGTTCACACCAGGTTACTTAAAACATATTTTGGTTAATGATTTATTTTGTTCTGTGATTTAAAAAAAATATATATGTAACAGCTTCCATATTGACATGTGCTATTTGGGACAAACTGAAATCACGTTCCCAGGCCATGGTCACTCATATTCAGTTCAGAATAAACCACTTCTTACTGTCTTCCAGCATAGAGCCGTGCTTTGCATCAGGAGTTTCAAAAGGCTCCTCCCCCAGTGACCATGCTTGTGACGTGCAACCTAACCTGTACCAGAAAGAAACTTCCTAACCTTGCCCTGGGCTTGGGAGAAATACACGCAGGAAGTACCCTGTGGGAGCCCTGCTGTGCCCACTGAAACCGAAACCAGAGACTCAACTCGCTGGGGGTTTGGAGC
>NW_022196891.1:68320936-68321970 GCF_008632895.1 Mastomys coucha
AGGTTTCCAAATCCTCGGTTCGTGGAACCCCACGCAAGTAGGAGCTGCGGGACGGCATCCTACAGTACCCGGCATCACTAACTCCACCAAGTTGCCCCCATCAACAATGACAACTAAACCAGGTGTGGTGGTGCAAGCCTGTAATCCAAGTCCTCAGAGGTAGAGACAGGAAGTTCAAACCCATTCTCCACCAGCCAGATGCTCAAAGGCCAAGGGGAAGGTGGTTGTTTTTCTACCTGCCCTGTGTCAAACGATGGGGGTGCCCTACTGCATCATCAAGGGAAAGGCCAGGCTGGGGCGCCTGGTCCACAGGAAGACATGCGCCATTGTTGCCTTCACACAGGTTAACTCGGAAGACAAGGATGCTCTGGCTAAGCTGGTGGAAGCCATTGGACCAGTTACTGCCACGCATACTTTGGGTGACAGCGGTATTTGAGGCGTTAACTTCAAGGAAAGTCAGTCTCCTGCCTCCGCATTGTCACCTGGCACCCCAAACTCAGAGGTAGCCCAGATATGTCCTTGCACTTGTGTGCTAGGGGCCCACCAAGATATCATTTCTTTACAGCAAGAAAGAAAATTCGGACATTGCTCTCTGACCTTCACCAATGTTCCAACGTCCTAGTCAAACCCTGGCTTGGAATGTTAAGCCATCCAAACTAATTGCCTCCAGCATTGTGCGTAGGGCACTGAAGTTCACAGAATGAGAGACTTATCCCAGGACAAGGTCAAGTAAAATCCTCATTCTCAGTCATGTACTACAGCTGAACCACTCCTAGGAGTTAGCAAGAGACTGTCTCTACTTCCCCAAAAGATTAGCATAGTGGGCATTTTACCTAGGATGGGCGAGATCTTAATCTGAAAGTGTGTGTGTGAGGGACAGTCTATAGCATTCAGCATTCTAGATTCAGTAGTCTGCATTTCAGCATTTGGATTCACTCGCACTCGGACTAGAACCAGAGCTTAGGTGGACTAGGACTTAGATTCATGCAGTCTGTAGCACACACACCCCCCCCAGGCCGGAGCGCTTGGGCCGG
>NW_022196891.1:68321980-68334472 GCF_008632895.1 Mastomys coucha
GTGCAGCACCAGTCGAGATTCAAGAGATTGAGCATTTGAGATTAGAGCATTCAACATTGAAGATTCAAGCATTCAGCATTGAGGACTCAAGCGAGATTCAAGCCTCTATTCTCCTGGCTGATGCACCCGCAGCCTCCCGGGACTCTGGCCAAGACCATGCAGCCCGAACATACTCGGAGCCCAGGGGTGCTGCACCAGTCCAGAGGAGATGGCTGATGTTTTTAGATCCAGTGTGTTTTAGATGGCCTCAGATGTACCTCGACTACTGAGCTGCCAGATTTTTCATTTTTCTCTTTTACAATGATTGTAAAAGCCTCATGTCATTTTTTAAAGAAATACACTCAGACCTTACACCACTCATGTCTAGTCTGTTTGTCAAAGCCGAATCCCATGCACACCTGGCCAGAACCCATCGTCCCGCGGAACAAGGGACCCCGTAAGAAACCCCAGTCTGTGGCAAGTTACAATGACAGATACGATGAGATCCGCTGCCACTGGGGAGGCAACGTCCCGGGTCCTAAGTCTGTGGTCCTAAGTCCTGGGTCCTAAGTCCTAAGCATTGCCAAGCTGGAAAAGGCAAAGGCTAAAGAACTCGTCACTAACCTGGGTTAAATGTACACTAAGTTGCTTGGTTCCCGGAACACGTATGGCAGCTCACAGCTGCTGCAGCTCCAGCCCAGGAGTTCTGATTTCCATTTCAGGCCTCTGCAGGCACTACATCCACATGGTGTTCATACAGACGACATACCCGAATACTTTAAAAAAAAAAAAAAGTGCTATTTAAAGTATAGTAAAAGGATCTAAAGGGGGGTAGCGGGAGATGCAAGAGGGCAAAAGGAAGAGTCGAAGTAGCTTCAAGCTGAGTTCTTGAAAACTGGAGATCTCAAGTGGGTGGCCTTTGCTACATAGTTTGAGACCACTCTGGACAACTCTGTGAGACACTGTCTCAGTTAGGGTTTTACTGCTACGAACAGACACCATGACCAAAGCAACTCTTTTAAACGTTTCATTGGGGCTGGTTTCCAGGTTCAGAGGTTCAGTCCATTCTCATCAAGGCAGGAGCATGGCAGCATCCAGGCAGACATGGTGCAGGAGGAGCTGAGAGTTCTACATCTTCATCTGAAGGCTCCTAGTAGAATACTGACTTCCAGGCGGCTAGGATGAGGATCTTAAAGCCCACCCCCACAGTGACACGCCCACTCCAACAAGTCTACATCTCCTCATAGTGCCACTCCTTGGAACAGGCACATCCCAGACCCTATCTCAGAAATTTGAAACGAGCAGGCGATTGTAACTAAGGTGCAAAGCACTTGTCCAGCATTCCCAAGCCCTGGGCACCATCCAGGGCACAGCAAAGCCCACAAAGAAACAAGCCAAGGACGAATACGTTTCAGAACTGAGTACAAAATCAGGAGCTCAGTGTGTGAAGACTAGCATCAGAAAGCAGTAAGAGCTCTTGCTGCCTCTCTCTCTTGCCTCTTGCTCTCTTGCTCCCCCTCTCTCCCCATTCCCTTCCCCCCACTCTCCATGTGGCCATGGTTGGCCTCTACTTTTCTACTCTCTCCCTCTCTCTGCCTCTCTCTGCCTCTACTACCCTCTTAACTCTCCTCCCCATGCCCCGAATAAACTCTATTCTATACAAAAGAAAAAGAGAAAGAAAGAAGGAAAGAAAGAAAGGAAGGGAAAGGGAAGGAAAGAAGGAAGGAAGGAAGAAGGCAGTAAGAAAAAATAGTTCTATATATTAAATCAAGGTGGGAAGACTGGACATCGAACTTGGAGAAGAAGAGCCCACACTCACCATTTACTTATGTCATCCAAATGTGGAACTAAAATTCTAAAGAGCCTAGAAAAAGGTTCAGCAGGAAGTGTAAATGTTTTTCTAGCCGTAATTGAAAATGCAGAAACAATAAGGAGAAAGACTAGATGTATTAACTTACGGTGAAGGGAAGCAGTGACGCCAACAACACCTTAAAGTGACGATAAAGATAAGTACAGCTTGCGGAAAAGGATTTGGGGATGCACCTCACAGGCAGCGCTTGTCTAGCATTCACAAAAACATATCGAGAGGGCCTGGGGTGAGGGGAGCAAAGTGAGCTGAGGCAAATAGTTGAGTACTCGCTAGTCATGTCGGGAGAGGAAGAGAAAAGATGCTTGAAAGCGGCAAATTGCCACCTAGCAGGAATAAACAACGAGAGACAAAAAACAAGCTTGTCAGGAGTGGGATTCGAACCCACGCCTCCAGGGGAGACTGCGACCTGAACGCAGCGCCTTAGACCGCTCGGCCATCCTGACTGTGCTGAATGCGGGTAAGCTACTCAGCTGGAAGGGACAGTTTGAGCGCGCCCCTTATCTTTTGCTGACTGGACTTGGCGACAAGTGCATCTGGACTCCAGACTCAAGCTGTAAACCTCGCCACAGAAAAAAGGCAACGAGATTCTACTACGATAGGCACGATGCTCCCAAATCCCCCGGTCTCCGGTCCTTACCCAGCCCGGGCGCGTCTCATTCTCTTCGGTTTAGGAGCCAGTTGAGCAACAATTCAAGCTTGCCAGCCCGAGCCTCTTCTCCGTAGGAGTCGGTAGGGGGCAATCACCCCAGGGCTGCACGCAGGTCCGGGTCCTGGTGGTGGTGGTGGTGGTGTTGGCGTCGGGTCCTGGAGACTTTAGGGTTGAAGGGCGGTGTGGTGCAGAGGTAAACGGTGGGTCAGACCGAAGCTGGCGATCCTGGCGGACGTCGGACAGTGACTCGCGTCCGAGTGCTGGTGCCATCGTCGTCCTCGTTAGTATAGTGGTGAGTATCCCCGCCTGTCACGCGGGAGACCGGGGTTCGATTCCCCGACGGGGAGACATGCCTTCTTTTTCTTTTTTGTTAGCCAGATAAGCGGCCCCATGGGCGCTGTCCCCTCGACTCACGCCCCACACGCAGACCCAGAGAATCCATCCCAGCACGGTGTCCTCCAGACAAGCCTCCCCGGAGCCCTCGACCCCCTTTTGCTGGCCGCTGGCCGCTGGCTCAGCGCCCTGGCGTCCGCCTTCACGCTTCCCCGCCGCCGCGACCGCGCCCTCCCATCCCAACCCCACCCGTGCTGGGCTCCAGGTGTGTCCGAACAGGTAGCGTGCGCCTCGCTGGGCCTGAGCGCTGTGCCAGGCCGGGCTGGGTGGTGGCCTGCCCGGAGCGGCCCTGGTGCCTGTGGCCTTCATGGCCTGGCTCTCCGAATGTAGCAGCTAGGAGGCCAGAACGTCCCAAAGGGTCAGTGTTAGTGTTGCGTTGGTGGTATAGTGGTGAGCATAGCTGCCTTCCAAGCAGTTGACCCGGGTTCGATTCCCGGCCAACGCACAGTGGCTTTTCTTTTACTACAGGACCTAGACTGGACCTTTCTGGTGCTTCTCAGTTTTCCTCGAGACTGCGTGACCTAACAGAGGCTTGAGATATTTTGAGGATGTGGCCGGCGGAGGATAGGTGCCTGGGGTAGGTGTCCTTTGGAGTCTTCTGCTTATGGTTGCCCATTGAAAAGCTAACTTAATAAACAGTAGTGAACTTCAGATCAGACCTAGCTATTCTATACAAAGAGAGCTCGCCATCACTCCCTGGTGGTCTAGTGGTTAGGATTCGGCGCTCTCACCGCCGCGGCCCGGGTTCGATTCCCGGTCAGGGAAGTGGCTTTTTTAAAGCGTATTTATGTACTATTTCTTACTTTTCCTGTTTGCTAAAACTTTCTAATGGTCCTTATGCTGCTCAGCACCATTTCACCACGCATGTTTAGAACTCCTCTATGACTCTGCACCCCTGACCTTTTAAATACATTTGCCCTCCAGTGCACCTAGTTCCGGAATGCTCTTTTTTTTTCGGAGCACCGAAATTTACTTTTGACATCTTAGCCTTTCTGCTTCCCTTGGTGCCCAGCCCAGGTACTGCCACCATCACACTTGCCACCGGCACGCACAAGTCTCGAAGAGCGCCCAGCCTGCTCAGCCACATCACCCTCCCTTAGCTCTGAAAGAAGTCCCCTAGGCTGCTGTAATGGCTCTTCCTGATTATCAGCTTGACTCTATCTGGAATGAGCTACAATCCAGAATTGGAAGGCTCATCCAGATCTTGAGGCTGGGAGATACAAGTTTCTGATCTTGGCATGAAGATCTTGAGGCATAGTGGCTATGAATCCCAGGGGACTAGGGCAAGGAGATCTCTGAGTTCAAGGTCAGCTGGGACAAAGTGTGGTGGTACACACCTTTAATCTGAGACACACCTTCTACATAAGGACATTTGGGAGAAGGAAGACTCGCTCTTCTTCCCCTCTTTGCCTTGTGGGACTGAGCAATGGCTAGATCCTTGGACTTCCATTCACAACTGACTATTGTTGGGAGTTTGGATGGGCAGGAATCTTCTGGGCTCTTGATCCTTTAACTCCAGCTAAATGATTCTAGGCCTTTTGAAAAACTGCAGGGGATCTCGGTAGCTGTAATAAAAAGGGTGGAAAACATCATATAGTAGGTTCCCAGCTGCCCAGGACGGACATTTTCCAAGCTCATTTTCTCATTGGAACATTTAACCCCATCAGGTGTGACATCCAGATTTGTCAAACCTATTAAGTACAATGGATGTCCTCAGTTTCTTTAACCAGCTAGAAATATCAGAAGTCTTTGTTGAATTCTCCATAGTAGAGGAGATTGCCAAATGACAACGGTTTGGGAACTCTTAAAAGCCAAGGGAAAATTACATCCATTGCTAAAAAACCTTTTCTTGATTCAGAATGTCTGGCAGAGGACTGGGGATGTAGTTGATCAGTATAGCACTTTTTCTTTTTAAAGACTGGTCAAGGCTCTGGGTTTCATCCGTTCTACTGTGTGTTTCAGTGTTAAAAATTAAATCGAGGTAAAGTAATTATAAATTCGGGGCCCTCTCTGGGGGAACCACAATCCACTGTAAATTTTAAAAGTTTTCTTTTTTTTCCCTCAGACAAGTCTTAATATGTAGCCCAGGCTAGCCTAGAACTGGTGCTAGCCCTGCCTTCGCCTCCAAAGTGCTAGGATTATGTCTATGTTCACCAAATATCCTCAGACACATTAGGAATATTTTTGAATGATTGTGTGGGGCTGGCCGTGGGGCACGGAGACTGTGTGTTCTACCTACTCAATCTCTTTCCTTCTCAGATATTGTTTTACTCTCTATGGAATATTTGAAAATTTGTCTTCTTATGCTTGAGAGACATTCACAGACTGCTTCCCTGTGATTTAACTTTTGATTTTGAAGTGAGGCTCAGGGTCTGTGTGTAAAAGTCAGAAATAAATTAGAAAACCTGGCTTCAGAGAAGTTCACAGAAACAGAAACATCACGCTGATTTCTTCAGCACAGACTCCAGCTCCAGCGAGCAGTGAGCTATTTTCCCAACACGTCTGTTCCCCATTGCAGTCAGCAGTGAGCTTACTTTTCACTAATTTCTAGCTGGGAAGCGGGAAACCGCAAGGGCTTGATGGGCACACGTGGAGGCAGTTTGGTGTTCTTTGTGTTGTGCCACTGCGCTCTAAGAATATCAGGACAAAGCAGTAGAATGCTAGAAAGCAGAAGATCCAGAAATACAACATTTTAAAAGGCTTCTTTTTTATTAATTCTTTAAGAATTCCAGAGCCGGGCAGTGGTGGCGCCCGCCTTTAATCCCAGTGCTTGGGAGGCAGAGGCAGGCGGATTTCTGAGTTTGAGGCCAGCCTGATCTACAGAGTTCCAGGACAGCCAGGGCTACACAGAGAAACCCTGTCTCAAAAAAAAAAAAAAAAAAATCAAATTCCACACAGTACATTTTGATAATATTCACCCCACTTTTCTTGGATCTACCCCCACCTTCTCACCGCACCCCACTCCCCAATTTTGTTTTTGGATATAACTGAGTCCAAATTCGTGCTGCCCCTACATTTCTGGGTGCGGGACTATTTCTTGGAGCCTGGTCAACCCAGCCTTGGAGAAAACTGACTCTCCCTTCCTGTAAGCTCCCAGCCTTGAGCAGGCTAAGCAGACCTTGAACATTTGCCACCACAGGTCTCACCAACGGGGACAGAGACACCTATCTGCCTTGCCTGCAGTTGCAGGTTCCCGTGGGAACTTAGCTGGTTTGGCTGCCGCACTGACCTCACTCTGCAACACCCTCCAGCGGAAGCAGGGCTGGGTTTTGTGGGGTTTCCCCTTGATAAATGCAGTGCTTATCATTGAACTTTGAGCCTCAATCAGAACCTTGCCTTGGCTCCATTCTTCTCTTGCCCCCTGCCCTTTTCATTTCCAGCCCCTGCCCCCAGCATTCAGGTGAACCCTGTTTGTCCTTTAGCCACTGAATGGCTACACCTCCCCACAGGCCACCAATTGGTCTTTTCTCCCTGTGCCCCAGTTTTTACCTGTGCCCCAATTCCCAAATAACAACTCTGAAAACTTAATTATGTATGAATAAATGCTTAAGCTGTAAGCTTGGGCTTGTTCCCCAACTAGCTTGTAATTTATATAACCTATTTATTTATTTACTTATTTATTTATTTATTTTGAAAACGAAAGCTTTATTTTCTGAGCACTTAGGAAGGTAGCCAGTTCGGGATCTGAACCCCATCCCTAAAAGGGAGATTTTACAACAATTTTTATAGGAATGGAACACAAAGCAAGGGGTTGTTGGCTGGGCTGTTGCATTGACCAATTAATGTGGGAGATGGAGCCTTATCCAGGTCACTTAGTTTCAGGGTCCTCGAGTCAGCTTTTGCAGCCATGTCCCTCCTGGACTCTGGTCTGGAATTTTGGAATAAGGGAACAAAAGGAATGGGCAAGCTGCACATAGTCAATGAAGTCATGACAGACAGCACATTGTCGACTTGGGTGCCTTAGGGTAGGTAATGGGATAACAGCATCTTCTCTTTACACCCTGCCTGGTTAAGAGACAAACGTGAAACATCTGAGGAAGCAGGAGAGGACTGGGTTCTGGGGTCTGGGAACATGAAGTCTGTTTTGACCCTGCCAGCAAGATGGAACTTGTTCCTGAGATGACTGAACCTGGGAAACTACCTCCTAACACCACCTTCATACCCAACCACACACACACACACACACACACACACACACACACACACACACACACTTTATGTACCTGAATCAATGAGTGTCACATGGCTGGCTACCTCTCCTCAGTCTCACACATCTGTCTCCTCAGAGTCTGGGTGATGAGCTCTCTCATGTCTCCCAGTCTCCCAGATGTTCTCTCTCTCTCTCTGCCGTCATTCCCACCTTCTGATTTGATAATAGGCCATCAGCTGGTTATTGTTATTGACAGGTGATTCTTCCACACAGTGCATAGCCTTAAATGCAGTCTTTTTTTTTTTTTTAAGATTTATTTATTTATTTATTTTACGTAGCTGTACAGACGGTTGTGAGCCTTCTTGTGGTTGTCGCTCAGGAAGATCACCTGCCGGTTTTTAGCCTCTCTTAGATGGCTCTTGGCACACAAACGCAATCCTAGCATTCGGGATGCAGAGGCAGTAGGACCATGAGTTCTAAGCTAACGTTGGCTACCTATCAAGTTGAAGGCCAGCCTAGACTACATGAGACCTCATCTCAGAAACACTAACACAAACAAAGATATTCAAAGTGATCCTGAAAAGTTTTCTCAGGGTGCACTGAGTAAAAACATCCATTATAGGGCTGGAGAGATGGCTCAGGCTCAGTGGTTAAAAGCACGGACTGCTCTTTCAGAGGTCATGAGTTCAAATCCCAGCAACCACATGGTGGCTCACAACCATCTGTAATGAGATCTGATGCCCTCTTGTGGTGTGTCTGAAGATAGCTACAGTGTACTTAGATATAATAAATAAATAAATCTTTTTTAAAAATCCATTATAAGCTGGATGTGGTGGTGCACTAGAGACAGAAGCAAGTGAATGTCTGTGAGTTCAAAGCCAGCTTGGTCTACAAAGAGAGATCCAGGACCGCCACCGCTACACAGAGAAACTCTTGAAAACCAAAACCAACCAATCAGCCAAAACATTCATTATGTCTTCCTGGTGACCTGGTGTCTAGGGTTCATCACTGTCGCCATGGTGGCCTTTAGTTCTTGGTTAGGGCCTGTTGCTTTTACTTCTAGTCAATATTATAACTGTCAGACACCCCACAATCCTCTGTTCCACTTGTCAAACATCCTGAAGTCACCAACTGTGGATCAAGCTTACTGAAGGGCTGTTGATCTGGTCTCAGACCTTGATGCTTTTCAGAGCTTTATTTTGGCTTAACTGGTTGTAGTTCATCCTACATATAAAGTGCATTCCTGGATAGAAGTGTGTTATCTCCCCTGTCTCTTCTCTGTCTCTCTTTTTTTCTCTCTGACCAAATTAACTGAGAAGGACTCCATTCCTAAAATATGTTAATAACTAAGGTATAGTGATTGAACCTCCTAACCTGAGAAGAGACAGCTGTGGAAATGGCGCTGGAACTGCTAAAACCACCTGTGTGACCTAAATCTCTGCAATACGCCTGCTCTTAGAAGCCTCATGAACAGGGAGTAAATAAATACACCCACTCCTAGGGACCCGAGTACATGGAAGGAAGCGAGGGAGGGAGGACTGGAATGGAAATTTCTGGTTGTGTCTTGTGATGCAGATTTACCAGATGATTTGCTAAGGTAAGACCTGTCAGAGGTCAGTGCTGTTTGGAGATAGTTTAAGTAGAACTCAGGGGACAGTCGTGGGACACTTAAAGAGGACCTCTATCCTACTAAAGCTATATATGTCAATCCAACCTTTCTAAATGATTTTTTTTCCCGCTTCTTTCTCTATGTAGCCCTGGCTATCCTGGAACCTGCTCTGTACACCAGGCTGGCTTCAAACTCAAAGATCTGCCTGTGCCTGCCTCCTGAGTGCAGGGATTAGAGCTATGTGCTACCACCACCAGACTCTGATTGACTTCTAAAGTGTGAATGTTTCCAATGGAGTGGGATTGGCATGCGCTTGAACAAGATTCCCTGAGAAAGCATTTCCCCCGAATTCTACTAAAAGTGGATTAATGTGATACATTCTTTCATGTTGGCCTAGGGCGCCCCTTGGAAACACCTGAGGTCTTTTCACTTCTACACAGCCTCCCACAGTCAGCTCTTCCCCGGCTCTCTCACCACTTCCAACTCTGCCTCTCTCCTTTCTTACTCATCCTTCGCCACGACTCTTGGCTCCAGATTCTCATTTCCTTTCTCCTCCCGTCTTAGCAGAATCAAATTTTCTCATCCACTGACTTTCACTTTTATAATATGTAGGGCAGCACAAATACCTGCCGCTCTCAAAAGTTTTGCTGGGGAAACAAAAAGCCCGAAAGTCTCCTATTACGTATTATGGCTGTTTTATTTTACTATTTTATTTATTTATTTATTTATTTATTTATTTATTTATTTATTTATTTATTTGGTTTTTTCGAGACAGGGTTTCTCTGTATAGTCCTGGCTGTCCTGGAACTCACTCTGTAGACCAGGCTGGCCTCGAACTCAGAAATCCGCCTGCCTCTGCCTCCCAAGTGCTGGGATTAAAGCCGTGTGACACCACCGCCCGGCCGGCTACTTTATTTTATTTTTATTTTTATTTTTTAAGGGGTGGAAGGGACTCTTTCTCTTTGGTTGTCACGGCCGGGGAAGGCATTGCTCCTGGAGATATAATAGACATTACTACGACCTTACCAAAGGGGCTGAAGAGCATTCTTGTCCACCATGGCCTAGCACTGAAATTCGTACTAAACAAGCACCAAGCATCCTTGGAGCATGCACCCAACTGTGAAGAGCCTGTGTGTGTCGAGTTGGAGGAAGACCTTCGTGCTGAGCACCAAATCAACCTAAGGCTGATGAGGAGAAACTAGGGGAACACGCAGGCCTCTGCAAAACCGACTCAGTGGGAAACCCGACAAAGAGGCCGCATGCAACTGTGCAGTGGCTAAGTAATAAGGTTAAGGATGTCATCGAAGAGTATCCCAGATGCAAGGAATGAACAAATAAGCACTTTGACTCATTAAAAACAAACAGACGAGAAAGCTGAACGAGAAAGCCTGAAAGTTTGCCTAAGTTCAGGGCAAGCATAAGGTGTTTTTTCGTTGTTTCAGGCCTGAACTGGCCTCCTTCCTACCCAGGCTTTCTCTTGCTCTATTTTTCTCCAGTCGCGCGGCACAGCAGATGCTGGGCGCCAGGCGGTGCCCTAGACGCATCAGCCAAGCACTCCCAGAGAGCCACAGCATCTGGAAAAGTGCGCCTATTGGTGGCGACGGAAGCCTGGCGCTCTTCCGGTGGCCTCTGGGTCCTGGCTAGAGTCTTAACTTTGCTGGCAGTTTTCTTTGGAGGAACTGTCTAATCTCCATGCGTGAGGATCATGTAACAGCTTCAGAGAGGAACCTGTTTGTTCCAGGTGTTGGTTCACTAAATAGAATTTAAGAGAGCCAGAAAAGGAATAATTCACTTCAAGTATATCTCATATGAGCCAACTTGCCAGCCAGTTTCCGTAGTGTAGTGGTTATCACGTTCGCCTCACACGCGAAAGGTCCCCGGTTCGAAACCGGGCGGAAACAGCCACATGTTTTTCTTTTCAATTCTACAAAATGATCGAAAGATTTTACAGTTAGAATCCACAAGAGGATCTGATCGAATTACAGTGAGATCCCACGTCTCCTGGGCCCTACCGAGGGTTGGACAGCACAGTTTCAATTACACGAACGAAGGGAGAGTGGCGGCAGTGAGCTGGTCCTCCCAAGGAGATCCGCAGGTATTTATGTCTCCCTTCAGCTTCTTCCAGAAGGCACTGTGGAGTCGTCAGTTCATATTTCTGCCCCCAGAAGGACTCTGATCTTTTTAGCCTCCTACCCCTCCTCTCCAGAGTTTATAACCTGTACTGAGAGCTATCCCGACACCCCCCACCCGGTGATTTTCTTGCTTTATAATGCGGTAGCATTCACCTTCATACAGTAGAGAAGCTCCCATCTCTATTATTCACACCCTTCTTTGCTCTGGCTGGTTTTGTTATTTAAGATGTCAACCATCCAGTTCTCAGACATGGCAATTGTTCTTCCTCTGTCTCTCTTCACAGTCTCTTTCCATGAGAAATCTTAATTAAGGTCCTTGATCCTAAATCACTTCGAAACAATATATATTTTTTATTCAAACAGTATTTTTCACCAGGCAGTGATAGCTCACGGCTTTAATCCCGACACTGGGGAGGCTGAGGCAGGCAGAACTCTTTAGAGTTCTACAGAGTGAGTTTCAGGGCAGTCAGGGCTACACAGAGAAACTATGTTTCAAAAATAATAATACTAATCATGTTTATGGAAAAAATATTTTCCATGCCTAGAGAGAGATGGCGGTCTATAAAGTGCTTGCTCTGTAAGCATGAAAACCTAAGTTCCGATTCCCAGCCTTTACTTAGAAAGCCAGAACTCTCAGCTGAGAGCTCCTGTATGGTTGCTTCAGCAAGCATCCCTAGCCTCTATTTGCGCATGCCATTTGCTCTTTCATTTGGAAACCTCACCCAGGAGGACAGCCTGCTTCTGACTTTGGACTGGGAACTTCGGCTGCCTCAGTAACGCTCCCCTAGTCCCTTTATTTTATTTATTTTTAATGCATATGGTGTTTTGCCTGCATATATGCCTGTACACCACATGCAACATAGTGCACTAAGAGGCTAGAAGAAAGCATTGGGTCCTCTGAAACTGGAGTTAAAGACACTGGGGCTGTCGTGTGGGTGCTGGGAACAGAACCTAGGCCCCTGGAAGGGCATCCAGGGCCCTTAATATAGTACTTTTGTTGTTGTTGTTGTTAATTTAAAGACTCACTATGGGCCTGGAGAGATGGCTCTGTGGTTAAGAGCACTGACTGCTCTCCTAGAGGTCCTGACTTCAATTCCCAACAACTACATGGTGTCTCACAACCATCTATAAAAGAATCCAATGTCCTCTTCTGGTGTGTCTGAAGACAGCTACAGTGTACTCATATATATAAAATAAAAAATTAAATCTAAAAAAGAAAAAACCAACAAATTCACAGAGATCTTCTTGCTTCTGCCTCCCTAGTGTTGGGATAAAAAGGTATATGCTACTCTACCTGGACAAGTCTCACTTTTGCTCGATATATACTTAATAAATTCACTCATCCAGCTGGGCGCACGCCTTTAATCCCAGCACTTGGGAGGCAGAGGCAGGCAGATTTCTGAGTTTGAGGTCATGGCTTTGAACTCAAGGTGACAGTCTCCACTTAGGTACCTGAGTTTGTTGTTGTTTTAATATTTATTTAATGCCAAGTACGTGATGGCCTATTGTTACATTCAGGGCACGACACTCCAGAACACAGAGTGAAAACCACATCCTGGGAATCAGGAGGAAATCAATCTGAGTCTGGTCATCATCCAGCATTCCATGAAGGATCGATGAAGACTGAGCTGCAATCTGACGGCGACCATAAATCATACACTAACTAACCAGACCTTGACCTTGGCCCACAATGTTAGGCAAAATACCATC
>NW_022196891.1:68334495-68349304 GCF_008632895.1 Mastomys coucha
CACTCCCCCCCCCCGTGTACTCATGTATTAAGCCATGTACAATATATTGCCTCATATTGTACTGTAAGTTGGATATGATTTAAGTGTGTCTCCCACAAACGTTTGTGTGCTAGAAGATTGGTCCTCAGTGTGGCCCAGTATTTAGGTGTTAGAAGCATTAAAAAGTAGCCCTGGTGGAGCTAGTGTTTGAGAGCACTGGCGGTCTTCCGGAGGATCTCATCACTCCCAGGGAAGCTGTCCTACCCCCTCTTCTGGCCTCCCGAGCACCTGGCACCCAGTTTGGTGCAGAGACATATTACACGCAGGCCAAACACCCATACACATAAAAATAAATTAAAAAATTTTAAAAAGCACAGTAAGTAAGCTACATCATGAACGTATTTCTTGAGATAATGTTGCTAAATTTTTAAAAAGTCTGGCCCCTGAATTTCCTCAGACTTCCCGATCGATCGCTATCACTATGAGGTTCCCACCAGAGAACTAACACAAGACAGTTCCTGATACTGGACCTTTGGCCTAAATAATCTTCGTTTTGTACCTATTACGGTATTTTCTTATATTAATGGACATGTACTAATAACACCTAACATGGAGCACAGACCTTGAGATGGAAGATTTATTGAGGCTGGTTTATGCAGATGAACCCATCTAACAGGAGGAAAGGCAATTTCAATTTGTGGTTGAAACCACTGGTTATAGTGGGAGCCAACCGAAAACGGAGGGACGTGGTATGTAGCAGTTTGGGGCTGGCCTGGGTTGCAGAGCGCTTCTTGACAGCGTGAGACCAAAGTGCGGACCTGGGGACTTGCAGGTCACTCGGCCCATCCCCAGCTTCCGGTTCCTTCTCCCGGACGCAGCTTGTTCCGCCTTGTCCCCTGGCCGCCCCGCCTTCGTGCAGGGTCCCACGGTCCCAGTAGCGCTTTCCCGGTAGTCAGGCGTGAGTCACGGGAAGGGGGGCCGTGGGCTGAGCTCATTTCTGGACAGTGGGACCGGATATGACTCTCGGGGGCCACGCACTTGCGGGAGGAGAGCGGAGCAGAGAAAGGGCTGTGGCCAAGAGATTCGGAAGACCCCTTTCCCTTCCTTCCAGCAGAGTCCCGTCGCTCCAGCCTGATCCTTTTTTGAGGGGATGGGGGGATCGAGACAGGGTTTTTCAGTGTAGCCGCGTAGACCAGGCCTCTAAACTCAGAGATCCACCTGTCTCAGCCTTCAGTATTGTGATTGATGGTGCACATTCCGGTCCCTCAACTCCCCCACCCCAAACCCCTCAATCCCCGGCCTAGCTCAACGTTTCAACATTTAACTTAGGGAGAGATTGTCTTTCCTTAAGTAACTTTCAGAATCTTCAATTCACAAATGGGAACTCTGAAATCATAACTGCTCGTTTTACATTTTACTTTGTGGCAGACTAATTTACAGTGCCATCAGATCCTCGTAATCATCTTAGGAGATGACCACCATCATCATCGAGATGTTATACATCAAGAAAAGTATAGACCTGCTTATGATCCCATTCTATTAAGTGATGGACCTAGGTCCAAACCCCGGCCATTTACATCGATGTCCAAAAATTCTTTCTTACAGAGGTTTTCAACCTGTAGGTCAAAGACCCCTTTGGAGGTCCAAGGACCCATTCACAGGGGTCGCATATCAGATATCCTGAATATCTGATATTCATTTACATTAGTATTCACAGTTATGAAATAGCAATGAAATAATTTGATGTCTGGGGTTCACCACAACATGAGGAACTGTATTAAAGGGTTGCAGTATTAGGAAGGTTCAGAACCAGTGACTTAAAATCTGTTCCTCAGAGCCAGTGGACACCTTTAATCCCAGCACTTGGGAGGCAGAGGCAGGTGGATCTCTGTGAGTTGAAGGCCAGCTTGGTCTATATAATGAGTTCCAAGAGAGCCAGAGCCATGGGGGGATTAGAGTGTGTATGTGTGTGTGTGTGTGGGTGCACCACTGCAATCACAACACTTAGAAGACTGGCACAAGTGTGTCTCTGAGTTCAAGGTCTATAGGGCTACATAGAGAAACCCTATCTCAATAATAATAATAATAATAATAATAATAATAATAATAATAATATAATGATGAAATAAAGAAAATTTAAAAAACTGCAGTGTAGTGACAATTTTGAAATTTTGCTTTATTTAAAAACCACAGAAATATTTTAAGAATATGTTTTCATTTACTCCCAGGTATGGGATATGGAGCAGCTTCACCTGTTTTTGCCAGCTGCAGATAGTTTCTGAAATTGTGTGATGTTTGGAATTTGGGGACTTTTCAGAAGGTCTGTAAATGCTAGGGCCCCGAGTGGTGGGGAGCAATGTTGGCTGGTTGCTGTTGGTTGAGGTGTGTTAAGTTGTTGTCTGCAGAGAAGAAAGAAGAAATCAGATATCCTGTGGAGAAAGATCAAACTTGCCCCAAGGAACTCCACACCCCTAATGAACAGGAAGGAGTCTAGCCATAATGTTGCTCCCTTTCTTTTTTATTCTTTTTCTCTCCTATCTACTATTGGAGGGTTGAAAGGGTAGCTAAATTGGGGAGTGGTGGTGCACGCCTTTAATCCCAGCACTTGGGAGGCAGAGACAGGAGGATCTCTGAGTTCAAGGCCAGCCTGGTCTACCGAGTGAGTTCCAGGACAGCCAGGGCTACACAGAGAAACCCTGTCTCGAAAAACCAAAAAAAAAAAAAAAAAAAAAAAAAAAAAAAAGGAAAAGAAAAGAAATAGCAACACTTACTTAAAGTGTTACAACCAAGAGGCACATTAGCAACACATACTTAAAGTGTTACAACCAAGAGGCACTTTTCCGGGAGGCACTTTTCCGGGACTCTCACCGGACACCCTCTGAGCAACCCAGTTGGTTTCTCTAGAAGCACTTGTTAAACTTGTGTTCCTAAGTAACCTTTTGAGATACAACTTTAGGTATATATAGCTCATGTTAAAATGCTTATTTATGGCTCTCCCTTGAGGTGATCACACGCACACTTAAATATGTCTTATTCTTTCCCTCGTCTCTCTTTCTCTTAACCTTCCTGTGTAAAAATGTGTTTGAAGTGTTCTTCAGGAGCTGGAGAGATGGCAAGTACTGGTGCTTATCCTTCCTGCCTCCGCCTCCTGAATGCTGGTTTTGACTATAGGTGTAGATGCCACCTTGTTTAACACAGACTTAAGGACAGATACTGAGAGAGGAACTTAGGAAAAAGACAGGAAGCACCTTATAAACCTGAGCGTGGGTACGGACGTCTCAAAAGCGTAAGACCGGACGCTTAACTGTAGTCACTGAATCGCTTCCAGTCATTAGCCTGTATCATGCTATTTCTGTACTCACTTGAGCCATGAAGTCTATATCTCTCCTTGGGAGAAACTGACTAAAGAGGAAATGACACCACCCACCGGTGTTATTAGACAAAGAGATAAATCTTCCTCTTCATTCTCTTGGAGTACACTTAGAACCTGCCCTCCTGGACATGAGAAATAAAATGCCCCTGATAGCAAAATAACTAAATAAAACTCATTTTTAAAATGTTATCTTCTGAGACGACACATGTGTGCATGCTCCTGCTTGCAACCTCAGTTAAGATGCAGCCAACGCCCCGTTTTTGCCCAGTCAGAGTCATGGTAGGGCAGCCCATTCATAGATAAGGGGTCTTGGAGGACACTTGGATAAGCATGGTCTGAAATAGGGGAAAGGGACAATCCCAGGTCCTAGTGCTCTCAAACAGTACGTGACAATTTATACCACCATGGTGTACATTACAACCAGTATAATTTCCAGTCACGTAAATGGACAGTTCCAGATGATGCCGGCACCTTGAGCTATCATCAGTCTTGGGTCTCCAAGCCTTCCTAACTCACGTGTCAGTGATTTTGATTTTGGGGTAGAGACAAGCTATCCCTTGGCCCAGGGTGTTGCTACATAGCCCAGTACATAGCCTGGAACAAGATGGGCTCCCACTTATTTCTCCCACTTTTGGGGTTCTTTAAATGTCATTTGTTTGTTTATTTATTTAGTTGTTGTTTTTTTTTTTTGAGGGTCTCTCTCTTCAGTCTCGGATGTCCTGGAACTCGATTATGAGGACCAGGTTGGTTTTATATTTATTTATTTACTTATTTTTGTTTGGTTTGGTTTGGTTTTGGTTTTTGGTTTTTTGAGACAAGGTTTCTCTGTGCAGCCCTGGCTGTCCTGGAACTCACTCTGTAGACCAGGCTGGCCTTGAACTCAGAGATCCACCTGCCTCTGCCTCCCAAGTGCTGGGATTAAAGGCATGCACCACCACTGCCTGACTTATATTTATTTCTTAAAGTTATATGGGCTCCTTGCTGTCAGTGTCCTGGAATAGTACAAGATACGACCAGGTTTGTGTCTTAGTTACTTTTCTCATCACTGTGACAAAGTACCAGACAAATGTACCTTATGGAGTTAATTTTGCTTCACAGTTCGAGAGTACAGTCCGCCACGCTGAGGAAGTTATGGTATGGGGAGTATGTGCAACAAGAAACGCAGTCAGGAAGTAGAAGACAAGGGCAGAGGCAGGCAGGCAGCGCTCTCCACTGTATTCAGTATGGATCTCCAGTCCATGTGATCCACATTCACCGAAGGTCTGCTCTCCACGGTTACATCTGGCTGGCAGTGCCTTTACAGACACCTACAGGTGTGTCTCCTAGGTGATTTTAAATTTAGTCAAGTTGACAATGAAGATTAGCCAATAACAGGGAGTGGTCCTGTGTACACACCACACACACACACACATACGCACACACACACACATGCACACATACACATACACACACACACACACTTCTAAGGATCGAACTGAACCCTAGTTTCTGACATGTACACAGGCACTCCACTATTATGCAACATCTTCAACCCCCTTTTTAAGTTTTCATTTTGAGACAGGATCTCACTAATGTCGCAACTGTCCTTGGAATCATGATATAGTTCTGGAAGGCCTTGAACTTACCATCTTCCTGTCTCAGTCTCCTGAGTCATCGCAACTGCAGGCTTGCTCCACGGAGCGCAACGTTAAAAAAAAAAAGTTACCAAAGAAATATGTACGCATTGTTCCCAATCAACAAAGAAATGTAAAATAAACTCATTCTCTTTGTTCTGTTGTCTGTTGAGACACCGTATAGCCCAAGTCCTCAAATATTCCAATCATCGAATGTTAAGCCCTCACTGGAATGTTTAGGCCTAGGTAAGATGGTAAGGCCTAGGTCACTGTTACCCAGCTAGCCTGCCATTATAAAGATCTGGGGATCAAACTCAGGTTGTCAGGCTTGGTGGCCAGTGCCTTTACTCACGCAGCCATCCTATTAGTCCAGAAAAAGCAATTTCTAAAGCAAATTTAAAAGGACTGGGAATGTGTCTCAGTGATGAGTGCTGCCTAGCACGTACACCTGGGTTCAACCCCCAGTACTTACCGAAGAAATAAAAACAAGGTTTAACGGAATCCCTGAAACTATCTAGGCCAGTTTTGCTTTAAAGAAAAATTCTAGAGCTGGTGAGATGGCTCAGCCGGTAAGAGCACTGACTGCTCTTCTGAAGGTCCTGAGTTCAAATCCCAGCAACCACATGGTGGCTCACAATCACCTGTAATGAGATCTGACACCCTCTTCTGGTGTGTCTGAAGACAGCAACAGTGTACTTACATATAATAATAAATAAATATTTTTTTAAAAAAAAGAAAAATTCTAGTTACTTCTTCTGATTTTGGTATCAGCAATGGAAAACCAGGCCTTGCTTCTATGCCAGGTAAGGGCCTTGCTGATCCGGTACATGGATAGGCCCTTTGTTTTAATATTTTAAATTTTAAGACATGGTTTGGCTAAGTGGCCCAGTATGGCCTTGAACTTGTGATCTTCCTGCCTCAGCCTCTGGACTCTGGAGCAGTTTGGATTGTATTCCTGTAACCATTATGCCCAGGGCAACAGTGCAACATTTTAGTTTCTGTAATTGGTTGGATTTTGTTTGTTTGTTTGTTTGTTTTTGAGACAGGGTTTCTCTGTATAGCCCTGGCTATCCTGAAACTCACTCTGTAGACCAGGCTGGCCTCGAACTCAGAAATTTGCCTGCCTCTGCCTCCCAAGTGCTGGGATTAAAGGCATGCTCCACAACTGCCTGGCTGTTTTTGGGGGGGTTTTGTTGTTTTGTTTTGTTTTGTTTTGTTTTGTTTTGTTTTGAGACAGGGCCTCTCTATACAGCCCTGGCTGTCCTGGAAGTCACTATGTAGGTCAGCCTGGCTTTGAACTCATAGAGATCTTCTTGCCTTTGCCTCCTGAGTGCTGGGTGGAATCACAACATCAATTTCTGTATTTTTTTTTTTAAATAGTTTATGAAGGTAGAGAAGAGAAAGGTGTTCTCAAGAATGCAAGAATGGAAGTAAGCTGGAGAGTACGGCAGGCCCAGGCTCAAAAGCCAGTGTCTGAATTCTTATATGCGATGAACAAAGCAGTTTTATTAAGCTGATTTTCTACTTTAAAAAAAAAAATCCACTTAATGGAGGTTTTTCTATTTTAAAGCAGTTCTTCTGCTCAAACTGAAGTGTCACCACATACACTCGAAATCCAACCCCATTGCTGGCAATGGAAGCAAGAGGAGATGGGAAGCCAGACTGCCACACAAGAAGCTGAGCAAGTCAGTCTGAGCTACGTGATACCCTGTCTCAAATTTATACTCTTTGTGTTCTGCCTCTTCATTAATTCTAATTTAGTTTATGCCATCTCCTCTCCTTTTTCTTGAGCAGATGGCTAGAAGATCTACCAGTTTTTGTTTCTGCTATTGTTTTCATACACACACACACACACACACACACACACACACACATGCACACACACCACTTGTTTACACACACACACACACATATACACTCACACAGTAAAGGAAGCGAAAAGAACAATTTCCATTAGGGGGTGCTGTAGTCTCAGAAAAGAAAATTAATACAGCGTTTGAACTCAGGAGTTTTGGAACTGAATTTTTTTTTTTTACCTTTGTAGTCATGTATCGTTTCTGGCCAGCTGTATTGCATACCAAACTGCTTTCAGCTTGTATGAGGGAATCTACAAAGTCCAGGTCCACTCCAACATTTAGTTACCACCTGGACCAGCGACATAGCATACAGGGCTCCTTGGAGTACTTGGGAGAAATCTTGGAGGCTTAACAGCATCACCAGAGCTAACAGTTCTGGTGGTCAAACTGCCCGAGACAAGAAATAGATGCCTAAGTCCTGAATAATAACCACTTGTACATTTTTTTCTTCTCACCTTTGCCACGGGGGTGGGAAGTGTTACATGAAAAGTTCCCTAACCCTAACCCTAACCCTAACTCTAAACCTAACCCTGAAAAGTTCAAGCTGTGTGCTCCTGCCACAGCGTCTCTAAGTGCTTAGATCACAGGTATGAGCCACAGCACACAGTTAAAAGTCAGAACAATACAGAGATCAGCGTAGCCTCTCTGCAGAATTGCCACACAAATATATAAGCCTTAGATTTAAAAAAGAAAAGTTCGTGTTTCAAGTGTGATATGATGATGGACATCTGTGTCTCCAGAACTCAAGAAGTAGAGGCAGGAGGATCAGAAGTTGAAGGTCAGTCATCTCCAGCCCACGGCTACATAGGGAATTGAGCCAGCGTGGTCTAGAGACCCTGTCTTGTGGCGGAGGTCTAAGTTTCTCACTTTGTGCTATTGTTGTGAATTAGATAAACCACAGTACATTAATGCTTGTGTTATTTGGAGAGCTAAGCTTTTGGGGTCTGCCTCAAACTTGCTGGACTCCTCTGTGTGTGGGGGTTCTGTTTTCTTTGTTTTCTGAGGTGCTGGGTGTTGAAACCAGGGCTCTGCATGAACACAGTACCCAGCCACTCTGCTAAGTTCCATCTCCAGACCTGCTGGGAAACTTTCAGAAGCGGTTCAAGCATGAAATGAATGTCTGTGAACAACAGTTTGCCAGATCCGACTCTTTGATTCCACAACCTTGTTTCCTCACGGATGCTACCGACATGCGCACATGCAAGACACATGCGCCTCCTCCGTGTTCAGTGTGCAAAGCTGATGAACTGTGCACCTTCAGTGGGGCACACGTGGTTATGAAATGACGTCCTATACCCTAGCACGTGTAATAGCACACATACATCAGACACGGTTTTTTTATGGTTGTTTTGTTTTGTTGACAGAATCTTTCTCTGTAGTCCAAGCTTCAGGCCCTGGCTGGGTTCACAGGAACTCGGTTGTCTTGAGGGCCGTGTGTGTGTGTGTGTGTGTGTGTGTGTGTGTGTGTGTGTGTGTGCAGGCCCAGAACAGGGAGGGAGCGATCCTCACTCCTGCCAGTCCCAAGATGAGATTTTCAGAGTTCGAACACATCTCGACCTCATTCTTGCTCCAGGCCCGACCCGCAGGTCGAACCGCTCACTTTGCCCCACACAAGAAAGCCTTTAACCCATACCAGTCCTTCTGTCTCGGGTCTCAGGATGCCAGAGTTACAGGCCTAAGCCTCCACACCTAGCTTGATTTTTGTTTTTAATTTTTATTTATTTTATTTATTTTATTTTTATTTATTATTATAAATTAATTTAAATTTATTTACTATTATACATAAGTACACTGTAGCTGTCTTCAGACACAGCAGAAGAGGGTGTCAGATCTCATGACAGGTGGTTGTGAGCCACCATGTGTGGTTGCTGGGATTTGAACTCTAGACCTTCGGAAGAGCAGTCTTACCCACTGAGCCATCTCGCAAGCCCTCTGTTTTTTTAAGTTTTTACTTATTTTTATGGGTGTATGTGTGTGTGTGTGTGTGTGTGTGTGTGTGTGTGGTGTTCTCTTTCATGTATAGACATAAAATCTTTGAAAAATTATATGAAAACTCATAACTGGTTCTAACAGTATTGATTTTTTTTCCCCCAAGACAGGGTTTCTCTGTGTAGTCCTGGCTGTCCTGAACCTTGCTCTGCAGACCAGGCTGGCCTTGAAATCAGAGGACTACCCATCTCTGTCTTTTGAGTGCTGGCATTAAAGGTGTGTGCCACCAGAGCTGGCATGCTTTATGTGCTTAATTGGTGTCTTTAGGAAAAAGGTTCTTACTGTATAGGATGACCTTGAACTTGGGAATCTTCCTGTCTTATCTACCCAAATGCTCAAACTACAAGCCTCCCCCTCTACAGCCAGATCTTGTCCTTGGAAATCTATACAAAAACTGATGCCTGCTTTTAAGACTTGTTTTGTAAAAGATCCATTAGTTCAAAGTGAAGCAAGTCTCCCTTCTTCTTTTGCTATATTTCTATTATCTTATTTTTTATTTTTTATTTATTATCTTTATTTCTATTATCTTATTTTTCAACCTTTCATTTATTATTTTTTAAAAGGATTTATTTATTATTATATGTAAGTAGCTGTCTTCAGACGCACCAGAAGAGGAAGTCAGATCTCCTTACAAGATGGTTGTGAACCACCCTGTGGTTGCTGGAAATTGAACTCAGGACCTTTGGAAGAGCAGTCCGTGCTCTTACCCGCCGAGCCATCTCTCAAGCACCCCTTTCATTTATTATTATCGTCTGTGTGCATGATGTGTGACCAGAGGAGAACTCTTGGGGGGTAGCTCCTCACTTCTGTCTTTATGTGGGTTCTGGGGATAGACAGGTTGTTAGACTTGTGTGCCAAGCACCTTTCCTTACTGGCCCAGTGTGTCTGCCTCCCAAACTCAGTATACATCTGAGGATGACCTTGAACTTCTGATCCTCTTGCTTAAGCACTGGGATTAGAGGCATTAGACAGCGCCTGATTTATTGTAATGCTGGGGCTTCCTGCTTGTGAGGCAGGCACACTACCAAGGTGAGCCACATCCCAGCCCTTCATTGGCCAGAATCCTTTCTTTTCTCTCCGTTGCATTGTCCAACTCTCTAAGCAGAATTCACATGCTCTCCGGAGAATGGTCTCAGCTTGGGAGCTGAGGAAATAAAGGAGAACTAAAGATGAGTTTCTGTAGTGAGGAGATGCAATGCTGGGGAGAGGAGTGAGACCCCTCCTGTGATGGTGTTCTACCTACCCTCCACTCCTCTGGATTTCCAGCCCAAGGCTTTGCTTCTTACCTTGAAGAGGTTTAAATACACCTGTAGCTTTCTAGTGCCCCTGAACAGGTCTCTGTGTGTGTGTGTGTGTGAGAGAGACAGAGAGACAGAGAGAGAGGGGGAAGAGAGAGGGGAGAGAGAAAGAAAGAGAGAGAGAAAGAGGGGAGAGAAAGAGAGAGAGAGAAAGGGGAGAGAGAGAGGAAGAGAGAGAGAAAGAGAGAGAAAGAGGGGAGAGAGAAAGAGAGAGAGGGAGAGAGAGACAGAGAGACAGAGAGAGAGGGGGAGAGAGAGGGGAGAGAAAAAGAAAGAGAGAGAGAGAGAAAGAGGGGAGAGAGAGAAAGAGGGGAGAGAGAGGGAAGGGAGAGAAAGAGGGGAGAGAGAGAAAGTGAGAGAGAAAGAGAGAAAGAGGGGAGAGAGAAAGAGAGAGAGGGGAGAGAGAGAGAGAGAGAGAGAGAGAGAGAGAGAGAGGGCAACTGGAGAAAAATTCTCAAGTAGATCTTGCTGTTTCTACCTGCCCAAGGGGTGGGGACTATCTTATTTTTATTTGTTTTATTTGCTTTATATATGTAAGTGCACTGTCACTGTCTTGACATACCAGAAGAGGGCATCAGATCCCATCACAGATGGTCGTGAGCCACCAGCGACGTGTGGACGCTATCTTGCACACCTGTCTAGGTAGACGAGCGCGGAGCTACAGGTACAGATGGCTTTTTCACGTGGGTTCTGGAACAACACTCAGGTCATCAGGCTTCTCAGGCAAGAAGGTTTTTACCCACTGAGCCATCTTGCTGGTCTCCTCTGGATACTCTTTTTGTTGTTGTTTTGAGACACAGAAAGAACACTGAACACAGAAAGAACACAGAAAGAACAGCTGACCTGAACTCACTATGTAGACCAGGCTGACCTCAAATTCACAGAGATCCACCAGCTTTGGCTCCCAAATTTTGAGATTAAAGGTGTGCACCATCACATTCACCTCCCACCCCCACCCCAGGCACTCTTAAGCCAATAACAATGTTAAAATTCCTGATCCCTGTTTGCAGTAAGTGCCTACCAGGGTATGTTATACATAGTTAATGCTCTGAAGTCAGACAATCTTCATTTTTCATGCAAAGTCGCTAAGGTCCAGGCAGATGAACTTTTCTAAGGCCTCATTTTCTAAGCACAGCCAGAATTTCACCCAGATAATTTGGCTCCAGGATGGACACTAATGGTTGTCCTCACTTAGGTCTGAGTTCACACGCTGCCCACAGAGCCAAGGAAAAAAAAAAAAACGGCCTTCACAACTGGTAATGAAGACAGCAATTCCCAGAGAAGCCATGGCGACAGAGCTGTCACTTTGCTTCTTGTGGGCAAAATGGATGTTTGAGAGCAGAGACAGCCGTTGATCCTAAAATAACTCCTGTGTCCTCCATCACTCTAGAGAGAAATGAGAACCACAGGGACAGAGCACATGCCCCATGCGACTCTGGTCTATGTCACATTACCCAGCTGTGTACTGTCAATGCCTATAATAAGAGCTGTTCTTACCCCATTATCTGGAAGGTTCAGGAGTATCGTTATGCTGGGTTGGATAGGATAAAGATTTTAGGGGAAAGAAAGAATTAACAAGTATCTCCTCCTGCCACGCTCTTGAATTTTGGAGGCAGTCTCAAGTAACCCAAACTTGTAGCAATCCTCCTGCTTCAGCATCCCAAAGGCTGGGATTGCAGGTATAAACTACCACATGCAGCTTGCTTTCTTGAAAAAAAAATTTTTTTTTTTTTTTAAATCATATGGGTGAGTTGAGGTTGCTGTTTCAGAAGAGGGTGTCAGATTCCACATAGCTGTAGCTGCAGAGGCTGAGAGCCATGGGTGCGGGGAAAGTAAAGTTGGCTCCACTGCAAGAGCAGAGAGCATTCTCGATCCCCGAGCCATCTCTCCAGCTCCCTTCCCCACCCCCATGTCCTTTAAACTAGCATCTATGATCTATATAATAATGGGTTCCATTGTGACATTTTTTTAAAGATTTTTTTTTATGTGTATGAGTACATGTAGCTGTACAGATGGCCGTGAGCCATCATGTGGCTGTTGGGAATTGAACGCAGGACGGCACTGAATACTCAGTCCACGCTCGCTCTTGGAATGCAGGACGGCACTGAATACTCAGTCCACGCCACGTTCGCTCTTGGGTAATACACTGTAGCTGTCTTCAGACGCACCAGAAGAAGGTGTCAGATCTCATTATGGGTGGTTGTGAGCCACCACGTGGTTGCTGGGATCCGAACTCAGGACCTTCGTAAGAGCAGTCAGTGCTCTTACCGGCTGAGCCATCTCGCCAGCCCCTTGTTGTGACATTTTCATACACGGAGGATTCTGGGTACGCTCCCCCTCTTATGCTCTTATGCCCCTTCCCCTCCCCATGGACCCCGAGTTGCTTCCTACTATAACCCTCTTCCTGCTTTCACGTGGACTTCTGTTATTGTTAGGGTGTTTGAGATAAGGTCTCCTATGTGTCCTTGGCTGGCCTGGAACTCACTATGTAGACCTAGCTGGCGTCAAATTCAGAGGTCTGACTCCTTTAAGTTCTGAGGTTAAAGGCGCCACCATACACACTGGTGCGCGCGAGGGTGTACTTCTCACTGAGCTCTGAGTTGCTTGCACGAGTGCGATGTTATTTACAGGAACATGGACCACCTACCAGTGTGGCTGGCTACAACTCTGAAAAAGAGGATCTTGCCTTCTCCAGAAATCATTAACATAAAGGGCGGGGCCTCGTGAGCCCCTCCTCCAGCAACAGTTAACTGCCTACAAAGCCCCAGGAAAGAAGGGGGCCTCATGCGGGCTTTCCCATTTTTTTTTTTTTTTTGAGACAGGGTCCTACTATGTAACCAAGGCTGATCTTGAACTTGAGATCCTCCTGGGATTACAGGCGTGCACAGCCATATCTGGCTCTTAAGTATCTTTGGACAACTTGGATTTTTTTTTTAATTTTTTTTCTTTTTTTAAAACTTCAGACTATATAACTGACAAGCCCTCTTAAGTTCTAACACCCCGAGAGTAGATGGACTTAACAGAAATTTCCATGAGTCTCTCAGGGTTTCTTGGTTCTATAGCTTGGCTTGGGCTCTACTCAGTTTCCCACCCTCGGTTCTGATTTGCCATATCCTAACCAACACTATGAAGCTATCTAATCTTGGGTCCTGTGACTGTAGAGCGATGGAGGAGACAGGAGTCACTTAAGGATAAGACATATATTTCCTTTTGGGAACAAACCAGTTGGTTGCTTCCTAAGCTCTGGGCCTTTGTTATTCTGTGAGCAGCGTCTAGACAGAGTCCAATTCCCACTGTGAGTTTACGTCTAGACATTTCATTTGCCTTATCCTTCCGTGTACAAAACAGGCCATCCCTACAGTGTGTGATGGATGAGAGGGGCTTAGTGAAGGAGGCCAGTGGCTTAGTTAGTTCATTCTACCACAGTGCCTCACACAGTCATCTCTGGGGTTCGCAACGTTTGTTTAAATACTTGGTGTCGTTCAAAGACAACCTGGAAATTCTGAAGCATGGTTAACTTATGTTGGGGGAAAGAGCTATTTACATGAAAGTTACCCCTAATTTGTTTTGGAAAAATTCAAAATATAGTAACTGAGGCAAGTGCAGCGGTCCTCCCCCAGTGGTTCCGGGACTTTGGAAGCAGAGGCAGGAGGATTGAGTGGTCAAGGTATCCATAACTATTTCTTAGTTCATTTTCTCATGTTTGTTTGGGCCTCTATATTCTAAAATAAAAATGAACCTAAGTTTCAGAGAGAAAGGAAGAAGGTAGTGTGAACCATAGAAGGTAGCCAGACCCCTGCTGACTCGGAGTTACTCCCGGAAGGCTGGCCTTCGGCAGTTGCCAGGCAACAGCTGTAAACAGTACCAGATCATGGCCACTAACTACAGCGCCAACCAGGTAAGTTCTTGCTCTTCATCCCTCTGCGTTTGACTTTACATTTCAGATTCTACCCTTGACCTACCGGCTGCCATGGGATTCTGACTGGGTTGAGGTGGTGCTTTACCTCCTGGTTGGGAGGGCCGCGGAACAGGCGAAAAAGATCTGAGTTAAATTTGTGGAACATAAGCCAGAAAGCAGTGAGTTTATTTTTACAGGCCAGGGTAAACAGTTTAGGCTTTGTAAGCCGAGTAACAAAGTCCTATCTATTTACATGAAAGTTATCACTAATTTTTCTCTTTTGGAAAAATTCAAAATATAGATATAAGGATGCTCCCTAGTGATCCCAGAGGCAGGAGGATAGGTGTTTAAGGCATTCTGGGTTACATACTGAGTCCAAAGCTAGCATGAGCTTCAAAACAACTGCCCCCCCCCCACACACACACACAGAGAGAGAGAGAGAGAGAGAGAGAGAGGGAGAGAGAGAGAGGGAGGGAGAGAGAGAGAGAGAGAATATGAAAATATGAATTTACAGGAACCTGGGCATGGTACTACATTCCTGTAATTGCAGTAATTAGAACAAAGAGACAAAATAATCACTGATAGTTCGAAGCCAGCCTGGTCTACATAGAGAGTTCCAGGACAGCCAGAATATGGTAGACTATTCAGATCCTGTCTGAAGAAAAAAAAAAAAAAAGCCCAAAATATTGTCTACACATTTTTGGAATCCTTTTGGAGAAAATATTTTCCTCGTTTAGTATTCCAAGTTTAGTGTTGCTCTTTTGTCTTGGTTTATGTGTACGTGTGTGGGTGTGAGTGGGGGT
>NW_022196891.1:68349314-68368122 GCF_008632895.1 Mastomys coucha
GGGAAGATCTTGCTGCTACCTACCTCTCCCAGACTGGCCCACAAAGCCACGACCCTCCTACCTCACTCTGCTAAGCGTTAGGCTTACAGGTGTGTAACGTCCTGGCCAACTACCTTCTGTCAAAGCAGCACAAATGGTTGGTTTTATTTTTACAAATATTTTTACAAATGGTTTATTTTTACACATAAAAACCATTCTTGCCAGGGAGGCAGGGACAGAAGGGTGGAACCCAGCCTCAAATACATACATACATACATACATACATACATACATACATACATACAAGTGGTGTTTTTTGCCCCTTGGCCTTCCAAAAGCAGGTAGCAATACGGATTTGGTCACTACCCCTTGGTCTCCAGCAGTGAGTCACAAACATAATTTTTAAGGTTTTAGCAGCTATGTGAAAATTAAAAATTAAATTTTGTAATTCTCAGTAGAACACAATAAACCTCAAACATTAACATTTAATTGCATTTTTAAAAACAAAATAGTCTAACCACACCCCCCCACACACACACACATATCTTATACCGGCTCCTTAAAATTCATTTTTCCCCACTAGTGCTGAGGATCAAACTGGGGTCTCTGCACATGCTAGATAAGCACTGTAGCTCTGAGCCACCCCCCCAGTACACATCTTGAGCAAACAGATTAGAATCTCATACTTGCCTAGCATGCACAAGCTCCTGGGTTCAGTTTGTAGCGTGGCAAAGCCAGACAATCCCTTCTCTCTTTGTATTAGCTCTCTTCTTTCTGTGGTGTTTGTAGGTTGGGTTTGGTCAGGGCATCTTCAGACACAAGAGTCAGCAAGCATGCTGTTCTCAACCCTTCCCTCCTCCACGAGTTTCTCCAGCTGCTTCCCTTTCTGCCCAGACTTAGTGCCCAGTTCAGCTGTCCTTATACCTCGGTAACCCATTGTCTTACCGCCTATCTCCCTTAAGATCGCTTCCTCCCTGTATACCCTTGTCACAGTGAGTTAGCATTCACATTACTGTTGAGAACAGTGTCACCATCTCACAGGTGAGCCTCCGAGCCTTACGGGAACTCTCCTCTTTCTCTCCACAGTATGAAAAAGCTTACTTACCCAGGTACCTGCAGAATTGGTCTCCTGCCAAGCCAACAAAAGAGGTATTCTGAGCTCAGTGCCCCTCCAAGGCCAGTTTATGGTGACTGGCCTCATGTTCTCCCTGTCACCTAAGTCCTTTAGCCCCGGAACAGTCCATGTGCTTCTCTCCCATACTTTTACCCCAAGCCCCTCTTTCACTTCTCTTTCCACCCCCCAAAACAGAAAATTGCTTCGCATGAAGGTTACACTCAGATCATCGCCAACGATCGAGGTCATCTCTTGCCTTCAGTGCCCCGTTCCAAGGTGAGATTCCCCACTTCCATTCATACAAAGAGAGAGAGAGAGAGAGAGAGAGAGAGAGAGAGAGAGAGAGAGAGAGAGAGGAGCTAGCTGGTTGTGGTGGCATACACCTTTAATCCGGGGGATGGATTTAATACTCAATAATAGGCAGAGGTAGGAGGATCTCTGTGAGTTTGAGGCCAGCCTGGTCTACATAGTGTAATGAATTCCACGACAGTCAAGGAGTATTTAGAGAGATGCTCTCTCTCTCTCTCTCTCTCTCTCTCTCTCTCTCTCTCTCGGGTTTTTTCAAGACAGGGTTTCTCTGTATAGCCCTGGCTGTCCTGGAACTCACTTTGTCCAACTCAGAAATCCACTTGCCTCTGCCTCCCAAGTGCTGGGATTAAAGGTATATGCCACCACCGGCGAGATGCTGTCTCAAAACCAACAGAAAGAGCTGATGCCTAAAAGCAGAGCTACAGTCACACAGAAAATCAAAGTCCAATGTGTGGTGCCTCTATCTACCAGGACGGAGCTGTGCTTTTTGCACATGGAAGTCCCAAAAATATATAACCATTGTTTTCAGATGACAACACCTATGCACAGGGCTCCTTTATCACACTTAGCCTAAGAATGGAAAATTTAAGTTGGAAGGAAAGGGGCTGAAAAAACAGCTGAGCTGAAGAAACTGACAGAAGAAAAGCCTTCCTCTCACTTGGTAACCCATTTGGCTTAGACACTCTCAGGTGTTTCCTTACTAAGCACTGGTAAAACAACAGCATGGCTGCGAAGCCAGCCAGCCCTGCCAAGTAGACACTTACCAGTCGTGAAGACCTGGTGGGTAATCCCTTTTTCCTTTTAGGCAAGTCCTTGGGGTTCCTTCATGGGCACCTGGCAAATGCCCCTGAAGATACCACCTGCTCGGGTGTCCTTGACCGCCCGTACAACGACTGCTGCGGACTCCCTCACCAAATGGATCCACAAGAATCCTGACCTACTCAATGCCTGTAATGGGCTGCGTCCTGAAATCTCAGGCAAGGTATGTATCCTTCCCGTTTAACTAAACCCCCCCATCGACTCCACTTCTTTCCAGCCTCAAAACTGCTATGCTGATCACTGTTCCGGCAAGGGGACCTCTAACCAAAACTGCCTCATGCTGCCCAGTCCCTAATCACTAAGAGCCAAAGGAACACCACCTATAACCCCAATAGAAAAGAATTCCAGGGGGAGGTTAAATGTAACTGCTCTTACCCAAACCCTGACCTCCTTCTGCCTGCCAGTGGGGTATTAAGAAAGGGAGTTGGATTCTGAGGTTGGCTGGGAGCAGTCTGGGCCTAATGAGAAATACCATCACCTTTTTTCCCAACAGCCCTTCGAGTCTGACAGACAGAAGAAACAGAAGAAACCTGTCACAAAGACTGTACAACAAGCACCAAACCCAACCATAATTCCGAGCTCCCCGGTTCTCCCAGAGGACAACCCAGATGAACCGCATAGCTCACACCCCTCTGCAGGACACACTCCAGGTCCCCAAACTCCAGCCAACTCTCCCAATAACCCACCTTCGAGCCCATGTTAGAGCAGCAAGCAGGTCCTAGTCTAGTTGAGATCCAGACCAATGCAGGGCCAAGGCCATGCTGGGGTGACATTTTAGAGGCTGAATGAAATAGGTAAGACCCTGTATTCTGAAATATAACAGAGAAATGGTGGGCCAGGAGTAAAGGCAGATTTGGGGAAATAAACACTGTTAAATTGTTTACTGACCTGGGTTTTCTCTTATTTACTGTCTTTTTTTTTTTTTAAAAAAAAATTTTATTTATTATTACATCTAAGTACACTGTAGCTGTCTTCAGACACACCAGAAGAGGGCATGAGATCTTATTATGGACAGTTGTGAGCCACCATGTGCTTGCTGGGACTTGAACTCAGGACCTTTGGAAGAACAGTCAGTGCTCTTAACCACTGAGCCATCTCCCCAGCCTTCATTTACTGTCTTTTGTAATGCGTATTTACCAAGAAGGCTGGGGTAGAGGGTAGGGAAAAGGAGAATGAGTCTTAACAAGAATGTCAGTGTCTCCCACAAAGACCAAGAGGAAGCTGGTTTGCACCACACCAGGGCAAAACTTAAGAAAACCAAAGTTTGTACAGCCAGTGTCCTCAGAATCCTAAGCAGAGTCACAGTAGGGCATGTAAAACTTTTTATCACACGTATTCATTGACTGTCTGGATACATGAAGGTGTGCCTCATGCAAGTGGAAGTCAGAGACAACTTATGGGGATACAGATCCTTCTGTCAAGTGGATCCTGGGGATCAAAGCCGAGTCCACAGGCTTGGAGGCTAGCCCATATCCACTGAGCGAGCGAGCGAGCTTGACAGACCAGTGAAGTAAAGGTTTCTGGTTACTAACCTTTCCTTACCACTACCTCTGTTGGGCGGTAGGCTAGAAGGGAGATTAAAGCCTTTAAATACCCTTATTAAACTAAGTTTAAAAAAAAATATAAGCCTATAGACCAGCTTACAGAGAGAAAAATAAAGAAGCTAGGTGATCTACTTCCCTTCAACCACTGAATGGTTAAGAAGCCATCAAAAAAAAAAAAGTAAAAATGTACACATTAATTTCTCAGCCTGCCAATCTGTTGACCTTTGCCCTGGCTGTACATCTTTCTGGCACCGGTTGTTAAGTTTAATACCCTTGCCAAGTCTAAAGCCAAAGTGTTTCCCCATGAACTCTGACCCTACTCAAAGGACAACCTGAGTTGGGACAGTTGATTGACGTGGAGGAGAACTCTACATAGCCTTCCAGTACAGTCAGATATGGTTGCATAGTCCTGTAATTCCAGGTACTTGGGAGGCCTGTCTGGGCCAGTCTGAGTACCCTGTGAGGCGGGTCTCAGTGCTTGCCTAGCATGAATGGGACCCTAGGCTGAATTCCTAGCATCATAAGGTTTCCCAGGGCCTGTCTGGAGGAGAATGGGAAGTGATCACTACTTGAGGCCAAACACTACTTGGGATCATGAACAGAAATGGCTGAGGGCTGAGGGTGGCAGAGGCAAGATCACGCCAACTGGAGGGTAGTCTGGGCCAGGTGGGGACACATGGTGAATCCCTTTCTCAGATTTCAAGTGACCAGTGAGACAGCCCCCAAGCTGACCCAACCCAGGCCCACCCCACCTCTGCTGCCACGGATTTGAGTTCATGCTGCCTTCCTGTTTAACGGCCACCAAGCAATCATTCTTCAGTGCAGTGCTTTGATCAATCTCTCGGAGTAGTGTTTTTCTTGGTGGTGGGGATTGAACCATAGGCCTTGTTGCGTGCTATCATGGAACCAAATCTCTAGTCCCAAGATGGAACTCTTGTTCCAGAGTTGGCAAATATCTATCAAAATAGCACTCCTGGCCAGGGCACTTGTCTAGTGGGACAGTGCTTGCTATCATGTACAAGGACCTGCCTTTGACCCTAGCACCACAAACAAAGCGCTCTTGCTAAGGGTCCAGGGTCTCAGGAGGGTAAAGTAGCATGTTTCCCCACTGTATATATACCTTCAAGAATTCTGATGCCTCTATCCCTGCCTTGCCTTAAGAAAATTCCCTTCTACTTCCTTCACTCCTCCAAATCTATTTAGCCCTTAGCTTCCACCTCCACTGGTGCTCCACTGAACCTTGTAACACCTCAAAAGCTCTCAGCATGCTTAACTGACTTCTTACTGTTCTTTTCTTGACCAAAATCTCTCGACTACTTGAATGTGATTACTTTAATTCTTTTCCAGCGGTCAGTTGTAGGGCAAACTATTTCCCTCCTAGGACATGTCATACTGGAGGGTGTAAATGTCCAAGATCCAAAGGAAGGGGCAGAAATTCTGCCAACTGTCACTAGACTCCAAAGAGTCAAACATAAAATGAGTAGTACTTTAATCATTTCCAAAGAAAGATGGTACATGAATTTAGACTACAAAATATGACATTAGAGGTGTATTTTCCTAGAAATGAAAAACGAAACAGAAACTTAATACAATTTTTTTGATCTTTCTCATACATCAAAAGCTGTGTATGTTTTCCCCAGGCATGAGCTCCCAAGATCGAAGTTGCTCTTTATCTCCCTCTAGCTGGGCAGGACAATCCCCTCCACCTCCACCTCCACCTCTCTTCTCTCAGTCACTGTGTGGGTGCTAAAGGCCCTGAGCTGAGTGAGCAATGGACAGAAGTGTCCTTTAAGCCAGCAGCCCACAGGCAGTGGCACTCAGGGCGGCCACAGAACTGGCATTGTTTCCACTGTCTCAGCAGGGAGCTTGGAAAGTGGACCTTCAGCACAAATCAGAGTCAAATGTGCAGCGAGAGTGAGGGCTCAGGCCCAGGAAAGCATCAAATGTGCAGCTGAGTGAGGGCTCAGGCCCAGGAAAGCATCAAATGTGCAGCAGGAGTGAGGGCTCAGGCCCGGGAAAGCATCAAATGTGCAGCGGGAGTGAGGGCTCAGGCCCGGGGAAAGCCACCCTTTCTTACTACTACAGTTCTTTAAGCCTCTCTACTGCGCTCCAAGGGGACTGGAAGCATATGGCATCTAAACAAATCAGGAGAACCTTGGTGGCTGGGGAAGAGTGATAAACAGGAATATAAATCAGTTTGATAATGTACAGGATGGTGCTGGGAATCCCAGCTCTTCACAGGGCTGCCAGCCCGCCAGAGAACAACACAGCAAGAACCATTACTGCTATTCCAGACTGCCAAACCTGGGACATCGCCAGGCCTTTTCCTAGGTCCCAGATCTGTAGGAAAAAAAAGGGGAACATTTTTATTTTTATTTTCAACAATTAGAACCCCAGTCACTCTTACAATTCCTGTCTCAGAATGTTCTACCTACTGAACGGGAACCTCCTTTTTGGGGTTCCAAAGAAACGCACCATATCCCTATGCCCCAGTCTCACAATACGGTACCTCCCACCCACTCCCCAGTGACTGAAAATCAAGTCCTCTTGTGTGGTAGTGATGGGTGAATGTTCTCCAGGATGTAATGGACCCCACACGAAACTTCCAGACTGTACAAATATATCCCCTCTCCCCACGTGACAGCACATCTAGACCAGTGTTTCTGGAAAGGTATTCCTTCCAAACATAGTTTTGTTTTCTGAGATAGAATCTTGTTATATGGGGTTGGGGATTTAACTTGGTAGGGCACTTGCCTAGCAAGCCTAAGGCCCTGGGTTCAGTTCTTAGCTGGGGGTTAGGGGGATGGATCTTGTTACATGAACCAGCTTAGTGTAGAATTCATTGTGTATCCCAGAATGGACAACTCAAGAGCCTCCTGCCTACATTTCCTAAATGCTGGGATTGCAGGTGTTCGTCATATCTGGGCCAAACAAATGTCTGCATCGTGTAGGGCATTATATAGATGTAGTTAAAGTTGATAACTGCAAGATTCTTTTGTTTGTTTGTTTGTTTGTTGAGACAGGGTTTCTCTGTATAGCCCTGGCTGTCCTGGAACTCACTCTGTAGACCAGGCTGGCCTCGAACTCAGAAATCTGCCTGCCTCTGCCTCCTAAGTGTTGGGATTAAAGACGTGCACCACCACCGCCTGGCTATAACTGCAAGATTCTTAAGCAATTTACTAACACAGCCTGGGAATCTCCAAACGGGAATATGATGCACAGTAGAGTCACCACAGAGTTCTTCTTTAGTGAGATTGTCCTTGAGGTCTGATAGATTGGAGAATATCCCCGGGACCTAGCACTAACTCCCTCTCTCCTCTTTGGAGACAGAAGCTTGGAGATCCCAGGCAGGTTTTAAACTCATCAGGTACCCAAGAAAAACCTTGAACTTGTGATCCACCTGTCTCTACCTTCTGAGCTCTGGGATTACAGTGCTCAGTTCACGTGGGACTAGGGATCAAACCAGGGCTTTGTAAACGCTGGGCAAGTATCTACCAACTGAGCTATATCTCCCTCTAAGAGCTCTTTGTGTTTGCTTAATTGGTTTTTTGAGACAGGGTTTCTCTTTGTAGTATCCTGGAACTTGCTTTGTAGACAAGGCTAGCTTTGAACTCAAAAGAGTCACCTCTGCCTCCCAAGTGCTGAAATTAATGGTGTGCGCCAACACGCTTGGCTTTTTTGTTTGTTTGTAATGATTTTTTAATTATTTGACGTGCATTGGTATTTTTCTTGTATGTATGTGTGAGGGTATCAGGCTCCCCGGAACTGGAATTACAGTTTTAAGGTGCCACATACGTGCTGGGACTTGAATCTGGGTCCTCTAGGAGAACAGCCAGTGCTCTTAACTGCTGAGCTATTTGTTCAACAGCTCTGTTTGTTTTTTTGAGACAGGGTTTCCCTGGGTAGCCCTAGCTGTCCTGGAACTTGCTTTATAGACCAGGCTGGCCTCAAACTCACAGAGATTCATCTGCTTCTGCCTCCTGAGAACTGGGACTAAAAGTATGCACCACCACCCCAAGCAGACTCTAACTTTCCATGTTTTTCTCTTTCTTTGCTTTTTCATCCTCTCCCAACCAAGACTTCACTATATTGACCTACGATACATTCAAATCCCTAAACTCAAGGGATCCTCCCAAATCATATTCCTAGACAGCTGGGACTCCAGACATTTACAACCACACCTAGGGCAAAACCTTTTTTTTACTACAATCCCACTAAAAAACAAAACAAAACAAAACAAACTTCTAAATTGGAGCCTAGTAGATAGAAATGTATATATAAGTTTATGAAATATTAAAAAATATTTGCCATTACTATGCTATGCTATGTATTTTCTATTCTATTAAATTCCTTCTTTTCAGTCTTTTTTTTTTTTTTTTTTTTTTTTTTTTGGTTTTCTTGGTTTTTTTGAGACAGGGTTTCTCTGTGTAGCCCTGGCTGTCCTGGTACTCACTCTGTAGACCAGGCTGGCCTCAAACTCAGAAATCCGCCTGCCTCTGCCTCCCAAGTGCTGGGATTAAAGGCAAAGGGCACATTTTTTAAAACACTAAGAACTGGAGGCGTGTATAGACTGCGCTGTAAAAACTTGCCTTGTATGTACCAAGTTAGACCTCCAGCCCTGAAGCAAAACAAACAAGACCAAACACTAGACTCTCTTAGTCTCTAAGGTTATGCATATTCAAGGCCAGCTCTCACCTTGTGGGTTGTGACCCCTTTGGGGTTGTATCTCATATGTCCTGTATACCAGATATTATATTATGATTCATAACAGTAGAAAAAATAAAGTTATGAAGTAGCAGCCAAACCAGGATTATGACTGGGGGTCACAACACATGAGGAACTGTACACACTAAAGGGCTGTAGCACTAGGAAAGCTGAGAACCACAACTTTAGGGCAAAAAGTAGTGTTCAGGTTTTGTATTTACACACACACTGCCTCAACATATGTTAACACAAGAACCTCCACAATCTAACTAGAAAACTGACTGAAGTAAGAATCAATGCAGAGAGATTTGGGGGGAATAAAAAAAAAATTCAAGATACCCTTAGTCATTAGTCTCTACCCAGATGGCACCCTTGTGCAGACTGCACAGGGCTCCTTTGCTCAGTGCTTACGAGACACTAGTCCGGCTGGGTAGCAGTGGCAGGAGAAGCCTCCAGAAGGAGGTCAAAGACCCTACCTCCCTCAGCACTTGGGAAGCGGAGATGGAAGAATCTCTGTGAATTTGAATCCAGCCTGGTCTACAGAGCGAGTTCCAGGATAGTCAAAGCTACAAAAGAACCCCATTCCCAGGGGTTGGGGGAGGGAGGTCATGGTGGGGAGGACCCTACATCTTTATAACCAACCACACCATTTTCCTTTACCTATTAGATCGTCCAGCCAGGCAACTGGTCAGAACACAATTTCATTAGAACCTGACCTACACCCAGAGCTAGTGCTTGTCAGAAGGAAAACATAAAAGTAGATTTAGGGCTTAAGTAAAGCCTGCAGGTGCCTACTTTCTCTCAACAGAGATTACCAGAACAAGCAGGAACCAGGGCAAGAAGCCTGAGTTCCACGATTGCCAAATGATCCTCAAGTCCAACTCAGTCTAAGACAGAAACTAACAGAAAGAAGTGCCTGTCTGAGCCAGGATGCCAGGCCTGCAGCTAATCCTCTTTACTTTACGGAGCTTTGTTCTGTGGAGTCAAAAGCCATTAATGAAACTGCTTTTTCTCTCTACTGTCTCCCTCAGGAATCGGAGTCACTTCAAATCAAACTCAACACTGCTCCGGGGAACACTTGATAAATACACTTAATTTAATACATCATTTAGCTCTTGCTTTTTTTTTTTTTTCCTCACTCAACTGTCTATTGGACCAGACTGGAATCCAGAGAATGTCTGTCTCTAAGGCTGGCTCTGAGGTGGAGGGTAAAAAAGGTCAAACTAAGGCAAAAGCATCCAACCAACATTTTGCTTGGTTTCAGAAATAATGAAGACTGGAAAAAATACACTTTAGTTACTTCTTAAGAAGGATACAAGACTAGTGGGTCACAAATATGAACTCTTAAAACACTCTGACCCCAAGGCAGGTCTGACCAAGCTTTCATTCCTTTTGAGCTGGTGCTGGAGAGATGGTTCAGTGGGTAGGATCGGGGCTGACTCCCTGCACCCACGTGGTGGCTTACCACCATTTCTAATCCAATTCCAGGGATCTACCCTTCTCTTCTAGCCTCTGTGGCACCAGGCACATATATAATATACTAACACACATGCAGTCAAAACACTCAGTGTGCATATAATAAAAACAGGTACTTAAAGATAAAAGCTGGATGTGTTGGCATAAGTTGTTAACTACACAATTCCAGAGGCAGAAGCAGGAGAATCAGGAGTTCAAGGTCATCCTTCTACATACAACCTGAGCCAGGACTAACCAGTTTAAGGCCAACCCTCTAGAAAAGACTGTCTTAAAAAAAAAAAAAAAAAAAAAAAAAAAAAAAAAAAAAAGAAAGAAAAGAAAAGAAAAAGACAGGCAAAAAACAAACAAAATCCAAGACATCAGATTTCCTTTGAGACTGAATTTCACATAGCCAAGCCTAGCCTGAAACTGATTACGAGAGCAAAGACACCTTGAACTCTTAACCCTCTTCTCAGAGAGCTGACCTTATCTGCTGCTGCTGCTGTGGGTGTGTTGAAGACAGAGTTTCTGATCTGAAATTGGCTATGTAGAACAGTATGGCTTTGAAATCAGAGATCTGCCTGCCTCTGCCTTTGAGAGTTTGGGTCCAAATTATGTGGTAGCATGCCGTCTCCTCTCCCCCCACTTAATGTATGATGCTGGGGACAGGTCCCAAGACCAAGCCCCAGTTTGAACTAGCACCATGGAGTGTTAGGACAAGTAGGAGGCAACACGAACAGTTTTCAGCTGACTACCATATTCCTGACTTCAAGATCTGAATTTGGAATCCCAGTCAAGACAAGATGGAGGCTCAGGAATGGCAGCTACTGAGGGGCAAGGCTGGAAGACAGTGAACTCAACGCCCACTGGTTACAGAGTGAGGAGTAAGCAAGCCTGGGCAATGTAGGAAAGCCGTCTGAAATACAACAGTAATGTGGGTATGTTCAAGCCAGCTTTGGGTATACTGCAAATTTAAGGCCAACCCAAGTTTTATGAGACTCTGTCTCAAAAAGCCAAAAATAGTAGCACTCACTTATAATCCTAGCAGTTGGCAATTGAGTTGCAGACAGGAGAATAAGAATTTCAAGTCATTCTTGTCTAAATAGTGAATTTGGGGCCAATCTTGACTACATGAGACCTTCTTGGGTGCTGGAGGGAAGGCTGGGGCTGGAGGAGACAGCTCAGTGTTGAGAGCACTCACTGCCTGTTCTAGAGGACCCAGGTGTGCTTCCCAGCACACAAGGTGGCTCAGAGCCACATCCTCTTCTGGCTTCCACAGGTACCAACTATGTATGTACATGGTGCGTGCATACACACACACACACACACACACACACACACACACACACCATATTCAAAAATAAAACTTTAATATGGAAAAAATTTCAAAAGGACAGGAGAAATCGCTACGTGGTACATGTAGTACAGTAACTGTCTAGCATGCACAAGGTCCTGGGTTCAATCCCCAGTACCACACTAACAAACCGTAGCAATCACCACCACCCTAGGGTCTCTGGCACCTAATCTGTGCTTGCTCTCATTGTCTCCAGTTACTCACTACAGTCAAAGAGAGGAGACTGAAAGTCTACACACTGGAGTCTGGTCAGATTTGTTGCTCAGGGTAGAAAGACTTAAACCGAAAGCAGCAGCTGCTTGCCTAGCTCATAGTGGAATGCCCAGTGTCAGGAATCATGCTTGACAAATAATCGGCGCCAGCTCATATTAATTACTCGGTATGTCTTCTTTGCCAGCTGTGGTCTCAGCGGCCTTTTACTAATGATATCCCTCCTGAAAGTAGAAGAGTTCACACTGATCCCTTTCAGTACTGACCTAACCCACACTCACAAAGGGATGTAGGAGAAACCTTGTTTAGCTTTCCCCAAAAGGACTTCAGGAAAGACCCAGTACAATTAGCCTTAAGAATGGTACTGGAAGTGGGGCAGTGGTGGCTCATGCCTTTAATCCCAGAACTTGGGAGGCAGAGGCAGGCAGATTTCTGAGTTTGAGATCACTCTGGTCTCTCGTCTACACAGTGAGTTCCAGGATAGCCAGGGCTACAAGGAGAAACCCTCAAAAAACCAAAGAATGGTACTGGAGGGCTGGCAAGATGGCTCAGGAAAAGACAAGCATCAGGCTTGACAACCTGATTTCAATGCCCAGGACCACTGACACACACACACTCTCTCAAATATAAATAAATACAATTAAAATAGTCAAATAAGAGCCAGGCAGTGGTGGCGCATGCCTTTAATCCCAGCACTTGGGAGGCAGAGGCAGGCGGATTTCTGAGTTCGAGGCCAGCCTGGTCTACAGAGTGAGTTCCAGGACAGCCAGGGCTATACAGAGAAACCCTGTCTCGAGAAAACTAAAAACAAACAAAAAACAAAAAACAAAAAGAAAACAGTCAAATAAGGTTAGGCTATTTAATTCCAGCCCCTGGGATGCAGAGTCAGAAGGATGATCCCAAATTCAAGGCCAGCCTGATCTATATAGAATGTTCTAGGCCCACTAGGGCTACATAGTGAGAGACTCTGTCTCAGAAAGCAAAGACTAGCTCTAAGGTTAGAGGCGTGGCTCAAAGGTACAGCACTGGTAAGGCCTTGGTTCAGTGACCCTAGCATCAAAAAGAGGGGATGGGAGGATAGGAAAAGGTAAAAGAGCATTAAGCTTAGAAACAAGGTAGAGGCCCACCCAGCCCTCCTGCTCTTTACCCACAAGTAACTTACCAAGTGTCGGATCCCGTTCAGTGCGTGGTACGTGAGCGGTAAGACAAGCACAAACTTAGCTGCATAGATCACTGTTGGCCCCAAACACAGGGACTTCACAAACATCAAATATGACTCAAAGTTCCCAGGAAGCAGCAGTGCCGACAGGCCAAAAAGAGAGACCCCTGAGAGAGAATGGAATGTATTACACTGGGTTCTAGAATAGCTCTTGACGCCTGATATAATCCTAAAGTGCTAATTCTCCTCTCCTGGAAAGCACTGCAGACGTGGAGCAAATCACGTCTATAGGTTCCTGGTGAACCTTCTCCCCACCTTAACTTTTCAAATAAAGGCTAAGGCTGATGATTGGGCAGCAGGAGGGAAGGTGGAGCTGAAAAGATTGGGGAGAGAGGAGACGGGGGGGGGGGGGGGGGGGGGGGGGGGGGGGGGGGGAGAAGAGGACAACGACAGAGGAGGACAAGGTGGAAAGAAGACGGAGCTGAAGCACGTGGCTTGGAGAAATCGCAAGTCATATGGGATCTAGTAGATGGGAATATAGTAGTGTAGTGGTAGATCTGCCCAGTCTAGGCGAGTAGCTTGTATACCAATTATCTGAGTTGTGAATTCATTGATTTGATAAATTGGGATAAAAATTTACCCCAACACTAAAGCACTTTGAAATGAGAGAAAATTTAGGGTGGTGATATAGTTTACTTGCCAAAATATATAAGCCCCGGGTTCAAAGTCTAGTGCCACATAAAACCATGCATGAGGGTTCAGAGAGGTGGCTCAGCAGTTATGGGTACACACTGATATTGTAAAGAACCTGAGTAGCTCACACCACCTGTAACTCCCACTCCAGGGGAATCACACACCTCCAGCCTTAGAGAGCACCTGTACTCATGTGTACATACCCCTGCAAATCTATACACACAATTAAAAGTAGTAAAAGTAAAAATATACTTTATAAAACACATAGGCTCAATAGTTAAGAATACTGGCCTCTCTTCTAGAGGACCTGGGTTCATTTTCCAGCACCCAAGTGGTATTAATGTTCACACTACCTGTAACTCCATCTCTAGGGGAGCTAATGCCTTCTTCCGGCCAATTCAGGGACTTGGCATGCACATGGTACATAGATATACATATAGGCAAAATGCTTATAAGTGTAAAAATAAATAACAAAACAATACATGCCTAGCATCTAAGCACGTGGGGGACAGAGGGAGGAGGATTTGAAGTTCAGTTCTGCCCAGTGTAGTGAGCAGGGCTTGGATTCCAGCACTCAGAAGGCAGAGGCAGGCAGATATCTGTGAGTTCGAGGCCAGTCTAAGTCTACTTAGTGAGTTCCAGAACTACACAGTGCACTTCAAGGGACCCTGCCTCTATAGGCACCTATACATTTGGCACACACATGCACACACACAGAGACACACAAAAAGTCTTAAAAAGAAATAGATAAGTTTAAACTCATGTTCAGCTTTTGTATCTCATGTTATAGTGAGAGGACCTAGTGACCTGGCTCAATAGGAGAGTGTTTGCCTAGCATGGATGTGGTTCTGGGTTCAATCTCCAATTTATTGGAGGAAAGAAAGTTTATAGTCAAGGGTAAGCTACTAGGACTCTGATTGTAATATGAGGTTGCAGAACGAGGCATTATCCCCCCTTTTAATATCTCTCCCAACAAAAATAGAAAGACCTTTCATGGTGGCTTAGAAGTCACCTGACTGCTCTGTCAGAATCAGGACGCTGCTAAGTCTGAGGCCTGCCTGGACTGGGTGAGTCTCAAGCTAGCTATGTGAAAAACACCTACGAAACTAATCTAGGATTTCCTAACTCTCCCTCTGGTATCCAATATATTCGTCGGTGAACGCCCCCTCTGACCCCTCTTAGAACCTGGGTGCCCGAGGATCAAAACAACACACAAGCAGTGGAGGCTGCCCCAGCGAGTCACCGGGAAATGCTGACAGTGCCTTTGCCTGGCTGCCTGGACCAGTCCCGCAGGCGCTATGTCTCTAAAATGCTATGTGGAGCTGTGTGCCTGTCAGTAAATGTTCTGCCACTTCTCGTAGCTGCCAAAAACTCTTTCAGACACTTCTTCCTAGAAAGTCGTGCAATAAAAATGAAACATCTAAAAGAAACCTGGGAAAGTGATCCAAGGGACCATCAAAACCTAAGTTGGAAGCACCCTGTTATCTTTTTTTTTTTCTTTTTGGTTTTCAAGACAGGGCTTCTCTGTGTAGCCCTGGCTCTTCTGGAACTCACTCTGTAGACCAGGCTGGCCTCGAACTCAGAAATCCGCCTGCCTCTGCCTCCCAAGTGCTGGGATTAAAGGCGTGAGCCATTGGGCAGTGGTGGACAGCCAAGGCTACACAGAGAAACCGTCTCGGAAAAACCAAAAAAAAAAAAAAAAGGCATGAGCCACCACTGCCCAGTTCCCAGTTATTTTTATCTTTAGCATTGTTACACTAATCATGGTGACACATCAGACAATCTGCTTCCTTGCAATCAGACCCAGGAGCAAGCACACACTGAGGTACAGTAAAGTACTTGTCACCACACACACCCTCTTCTGGTGATCACTTCCCCATGCATTTCCATCTTGGGGATAAAGACACCTAAACAAGGTACTCACAACATACAAAGGGCCGAGAACAAGATTTTAAACTATAAATGAACAGACATTTTCTGAGATGTCAGAAACTAACTATGCCAATTACTAATATAAATGGCAATCGCCACAGCGTATATTCATTAGTATATGTAGCTAATTAAATTCTCCATCATAAGGAGGTATTACAAGTGAAAAGAATGATGATCTAGAGAATGTCAAAGAAAACAGCAACTCTGTTTATGTAGACCAGGCTGGCCTCCACCTCATAGAGATTGGCCTGCCTTTGACCCCTGAGTGCTGGGATTAAAAGGGTGTACCACCAGGCTGAAGAGATGGCTCTTAAAAGCACTGACTGCTCTTGCAAAGGACCAGGTTCAATTCCCAGCACCCACATGGCAGCTCAGTTCTAGGGGACCTCACACTCATACACACATACAAGCAGGAAGAACACCAATGTACATAAAATAAAAATAAATAACTAAAAAAAAGCATGTACTACCATGACTAGCTGGGAATTCTTGATGTATTTTTTTACAGAATAAAGGCTACCTGGTCTGGGTTTTTTTGTTGTTTTTGTTTTCTCTTTTAATACTTTTAAAAGATTCGTTTGTGTTTTGTTTTATGTGTAGGGGTTATAACTGCATATGTATATGTGTTCCAATTGTGTGCCTTGTGTCCACGGAACCCAGGAGAGGGTACTGGATTTCCTTGAACTAGAATTATAGATGGTTGTGAGCTACCCTAAGAACCAAACCAAAATCCCCAGTCCTCTACGAGAGTAGCAAGTGTTTCTGAGCTTAGTAAAAACATAGGGATTCAATTAATTGTTAAAGGAATGAATTAATGAGAAGCTTAAAGGGAACCAGGCAGTAGTGGCACACGCTTTGAGTCCTAGCACTTGGGAGGCAGAGGCAGATGGATTTCTGTGAGTTTGTGGCCAGGCTAATCTGAGAGATTAGCTCCAGGACAGCCAGGGTTACACAAAGAAACCTTGTCTCAAAAAAATTAAAACCAAAAAAGGAAAAAAAAAAAAAAAAGTAAAGCTTTAAGGACTCACATTCATTCTAAATCAAGTTGCTGAGGTGCAAAGAAGGCAGGGATGAGAGTCAGAGTAAGAGCTGCTCTTCCACATGTGTGTGCGTGTATGTCCATGTGCGTATACTATACATACGTACCTCCACTCAAGGCTATACCAGAGCCACGGTGGCAAACGGACAATGCCATAGGAAGAGACCATCTACAAGGAAACACAAAGGCAGTTTTAACAAAGGATGACAAAGCTTTTCTGGTTTGCTTTGGTTTGGTTTTGTGTTTGGGGAGGGGTAGGATCACACATATAGGCATATATTTTTCAAAAATCAAAAACAAAAAACAAAACCAGTTGGCTACTTCAGATATCTTTGCTTGACATATTGTTTGGGAAATAGTTCCATGTTTCCTGCCATTTCCTTTTTTTTCATGCAAACTTCCATAAATGGACCTAATGTCATTTTCTTCAAATGAATTGTGAAGAAAGGCTAAGTGTATTTGGGATTTTCTCCATCACTGTTGAAGTGGAAGCTTCAAGTTCTTTGGAAAATTCGTTCTGTCAAAGGATGTGTTGCTGGGCACACAGGTGAAGGGATGTCTTGTAGAAGCAGGCATCTGGAAGACATGTTTTCCTGAAGAAGACACAGGTGAAAGGATGGCTGGATAGAGCAGACGCTTGATGAAGGAGTATAAGTATGACCCCACAGACAGTGGGAGACAAGCACTGAGCCTTGGTTTGGTTTGTTCTGCCTCACTATTCTTTGCTAACAACTCACACGTATTGGTTCACCTTACATAGCGTTGTTGAGCTCAACTTGTGATAACTCCAACACTTAGAGAAACTTACCCAAGAACTGCTCATGAGGTTCCTGTGGCAGCTTGCCCCTTCTGTGGCCTCGCCTCAGGCCGGTGGGCGAGCCTGGTGGTTTCTTCCGGACTGAACTACAGCTGCCTGGCGTCTGCTTGCTGAAAGGGCTGGACTGCAGCTGCTGGACTGTATTTGGTGTTTGCTACAGAACTGAACTGCTGCCCAGGAAGATGGAGCTCACCCCCAAAGAACTATGGCTGAACAGGTCCACGTCCCCCATATTCTAATAACTTTTCTCTTCCACTACCTCTGTTGGATGGTGGGCTAGAGGAGAGGCTGAACCCTTATTAATAGTAGGTTGCAAAAGATGTATGCCTCTACACTCTGATCCTACCTCTCCCCAAACCCTCCCTCTCTCTCTCTCTCTCTCTCTCTCTCTCTCTCTCTCTCTCTCTCTCTCTCTCTCTCTCTCTCTCTTTCTCTCTCTCTCTCTCTCTCCTTTACTTTTTGAGACGGGGTTTCACCAATCATCTTGTAAAAGATTTCACTATAAAATACTAAGATCGCCTATTAACCTCCTTCTGTTAGGGTACAATGTCCAATTTCTGCAATTGAAATTATTTCTGGAATCTGAGTTGGGAAGAAAATCCCATAGGGTTGTGGTATTTGTGGAGGTGGCTAAAAAAATGGCCAGTATCCCCTGGCAGGAAGCCAAGCCAAGAGGGTAGCAAGGCTCAAGACTTTGTGCTGAGTTAGTGCTTATTTGTTTACTTTTAATTTTTTAAAAAGTCTGCAGGGATTTTTTTTAAGAAGACATAAACTCAGCTAGCATTTCTATTTTTAAAACTAAGAGATAAAAAGCCATGTATGTATAAATACATACAAAGCCATATATATATATACATGGATGTGGGGGAAGTGTTCACAAACAGCTCTATCCAAGGAGAGGACCCACACTTAATGTGCCATAGCAATGAGCACATCTAGCACCCCAACACTGGGGCCATACTGGAGACTAGCACCCCAACACTGGGGCCTACTGGAGACTAGCACCCCAACACTGGGGCCATACTGGAGACTAGTACCCCAACACTGGGGGCCATACTGGAGACTAGCACCCCAACACTGGGGGCCATACTGGAGACTAGCACCCCAACACTGGGGCCTACTGGAGAACTCCTACAACAATTTGAGCATCAGAATAAATAATGACTGTAAAAGAGTGTAACTTTTATGCAAAATAGGAATCCTTGAAAGAGAGCAAGGTTTGCCCTACAGGAAGAAAGAAATCCAGTAATGAAAGAAATCCTGTAATCTCAGTCTTTGAAAGGTCGAAGTGGGGGGATTAGACCATCCTCAACTACATAAGGCCCTGTCTAAAACACCAATAAATAAACTAGTAAGGCACACACACAGCCAAGCCGTGTAAGTGGCTCACAGAAGCTAGAAACTACACATATCCTACAGCCAAAGGAAAGGGATGCAAGCCTCGGTTAACATGTTTACTCACTTTAAAATATTTCAGTTATTAATTTAGTGTACCATGGTACACAAACTGCAGGTCCGTGCAGAACCTTGCGGGGTGGGGGCAGGGGGTCAGTTCTCTCCTTCCACCAGAGGATCAAACTTAAGTAAGTCAGCATGCTTAGTGCCAAGACCCTCAACCTACTGAACCTCCTTCTCAGCCTGAGAACTTAAGATTAATGTCAACCTACTGAACCTCCTTCT
>NW_022196891.1:68368159-68394830 GCF_008632895.1 Mastomys coucha
CTCCTTCTCAGCCTGAGAACTTAAGATTAATGTCAACCTACTGAACCTCCTTCTCAGCCTGAGAACTTGCATTAATGTCGACGCCATTTCTCTAACAGCAGTGCAAAAGGATACATTTGTGTGTTTGTCTTAGAGCTCAGGCTGGCCTTGAATTTGCTATTTAACTGAGGATGAGGCTAACTCTTGATCCACCTGCCTCAGCACCCCAAGTACTACAATTCCAGGTCTGCACACACTTGCCACTGTGGTCAGCCTCAAACAACAATTTTTCCGAACAGGGTTTCTCTGTGTAGCCCTGGCTGACCTGAGACTCACTCTGTAGACCAGGCTGGCTGGAAATCAGAGAGATCTGCCTGCTTCTGCTTCTGCCTCTGCCTCCTGTGCTGGGATTAAAGGCGTGCGCCACCACCTGGCCTTCAAACAGTGATTTTTAAGATCAAACATTCAAGCATGATACCCTAATACTGTAATATCTTGATACTTATATGAGGAATCACAGTAGAGAAGCACTAGAAGTCACTGTTTTCCATAATTAAACCATTAGGCTTCTGTACAAGTAGAAAACATCGCTATTAAAAAAAAAATACACACCAGAGACTCAAATCCGAGCAGAGGTGTCGCAGACAGCAAACACTGTTGTATAGTGTGATGGTACCGTACACTACAAAGTGTGCATGCTGTGTACTCAGGATCCAGGCTGCCCTGGAGTCATGCAACGTAACAGGCAAGCAATACTAGAAACCCCTCAACGCACCATCTGCTTGCTTTTCAATGACCTTTTTGGCAGCTGTGCCTTCAGAAATCCTTTGCTTTTTGTCAGCTTTTTCAAGACTCTCACACTGACAGACACCCAAGAAGCTAGATGCTAGCCTGGCGGTGGTGGCACACGCCTTTAATCCTAGCAGTTAGGAGGCAGAGGCAGGCGGATTTCTGAGTTCGAAGCTAGCCTGGTCTACAGAGTGAGTTCCAGGACAGCCAAGGCTATACAGAGAAACCCCGTCTCGAAAAACAAAAAACAAAAAACAACAACAACAAAAAACCAAACAAAGAAAAGAAAGAAGCTGGATGCTAATGAACGCAATGCCATCTTTATTGGCCATCCCATTGCTCTCATGCACTGTACTCCCAGTATTTAAAAAAATACGGGCAACTCCAGCCCATCCGTCCAGGGCCCTTACCTGTAGATAGTCAAATGGGGAGAGAGAGGACGGTTTGAACTCGTGTTCTTATTCCAGAACCGCTCCATCTCCTCCTTAGCTGTGGTTCCCAGAGGAGCAGCACTAAAATAAAACGAAAGGGTTAAAAGGGACTAAAGCACAGATTTTACACAGCAAACAGTGTATTCTTTTTTTTTTTTTTTTTTTTTTTTTTTTTTTTTTTTTTTTTTTTTTGGTTTTTCGCTGTCCTTGAACTCACTCTGTAGACCAGGCTGGCCTTGAACTCAGAAATCCGCCTGCCTCTGCCTCCCAAGTGCTGGGCTTAAAGGCATGCGCCACCACCGCCCGGCCAAACAGTGTATTCCAAAGTTGTATTTTATTTTTAGTTGTGTGTATACATGTGTGTCTATGTGTGGGTGTGTATATCTTAGTGCTGGGGCCTGAAGAGGGTGTTGGATTCCCTAGAGCTGGAGTAACAGCAGTTGTTAGCTACCTAACATGGATGCTCAGGACTGATCTGGGTCCTCTGCAAAAACAGTACATGCTCTTATGCTGTGCTCTCTAGCCACCTAAAATGTATTTTTTAAAAAAGGTCTTGTTGGATCTGCAAGATTGCTCGGTGGGTAACAGTGCTTGCTGACAGATCCGACGACCTGAATCCCATCTCCTTGGACAACTCCCATAAGATGTCTTCTAACCTGCACTTGCACATCCATGAGCCCCACCAAACAGACATTAATAAATTCGGTATAGTTTTTTTAAAAAGAGCTGGAGACATGGCTCAGAAGTTAAGAGCAGAGGGTGTTCTTCCGAAGGACCTGAGTTTGAGTCCCAGGATTCACATGGTGGCTCATGACAGCAATTCCAGTCCCCAGGAATCCAACTGGCTTCATGAGCACGGAATAAAAGTGGTACACACACAAACATGCAGGCAAAACACCCCTACACATAACATTAAAAAACAAAACAAAACAAAACAAAAAACAGAAAATGATGAGGTGGCACACACTAGCACAGAGGCAAGAAGATTGGAAGTTCAAGGCCAGCCTGGACCACCTAGTAAGTAAAGGGCCAGTGTAGACTACACAGAAAAACTGACTCAAAAAGCAAAAGAGCTCATGACGGTAAAAACCTATGATCGTAGCATTTAGGAGGCTCAGGAATTTTCTATCATCCTGACCCACACAGCAAGTTTAAAGACAGCCTGAGCTTACATGAAACACTGCCTCAAAACAAAACGCAACCAAATAAAATGAAACCCAACCCTAAAAAAATAAAAATAAAAACAAAACATGATAGCTAAGCATATTTCTGAGCCTAACTAGGCTCTGGCTGTGGGAAAAAAGGTTGTTGTGCTATAAAGTACATTATTTGGAACAAACAGAAAAAATGAAAATCAACTGTGTATCAGATAAGCATTCATCAGTTAATTTATTAGATTTAATGATTATGCTTGAATAATTATACTGTTACATAAGCAAATGACAATGTTAATAATTGATGAATCTGGACAGAATGTGCATAATGCCATATATGGCAGTGAATGTCTATAAAGGCAGCACTGGAGGCTAACAGAGAAGGAGCACTTAAGATCAACAGCATGCTGTACAAGACTTCAAGACTTAACCTCAGAGAACAGAACAATGAAACCAACATCAAAACAAAACAAAACAAAACAAAACAAACATGTGCTGGGCCTGGTGGCCAGTGCCTTCAGTCCCAGCCCTTGGAGGCTGAGGCAGGTGGATCTCTGTGAGTTCGAGGCCAGCCTGGTGTACATAGTGAGTTCCAGGACAACCAGGGCTACAAATCGAAAGAACAACAACAACAACAACAACAACAACAAAAGTAAACCAAACAAAAAAGCACCATTCTTGTATAAGGTATATATTTCCAAGATAAAACCTTTTAAAAAATTGTTGAAGCCAACTGTTTGGGGTTTTTTGGTTTTTCAAGACAGGGTTTCTCTGTGTGGCCCTGGTTATCCTGGAACTCACTCTGTAGACCAGGCTGGCCTCGAACTCAGAAATCCACCTGCCTCTGCCTCTCAAGTGCTGGGATTAAAGGCGTGAGCCACCACCACCACCACCACCACCGAAGGCAATTGTTGATATCAACAAATAGGAATAAATATTTAGTAGGGAAAAAATACACTTAAGAACTAAGTCCTGGGAGATGGAGAGATGTCTCAGCCGTTAAGAACACTGATTCCTCTTCCAGAGGTCCTGAGTTCAAATCCCAGCATCTACACGATAGCTCACAACCATCTGTAATGGGATCTGATGCCCTCTTCTGGTGTGTCTGAAGACAGCTTCAGTGTACTCACATATATAAAATAAATTAATAAATTTTTAGGAAAAAACTAACTAACTAAGTCCTGAAACTACTTGAAATTAAGGGCTTGTTTGTTTGTTTTGATACAGGGTCTTACTATGTATTCTTGATTCCTGGCTGTCCTGGAATTCCTTACATAGACCAGACTGGCTTGCCAGAGGATCCACCCACCTCTGCAGGCGTGAGCCACCACACCCGGCCTTCTACTGCCTTTTCATGAGGAAAACAAAGTTAATAAAGTATTCACCGACGTTGGAACTTACTTTCTGATACAAAGTTGAGTACTGAGGTGGGCTCGGAGACAGCGACGGCCGACGTGTCTGCAAGAGATTTGAGAATACAAACTGAGAATGAACACCAGCACTTCAGCCTCCCTTCCTTTGTAAGAGATTATTGTTTGTTGTTAATTATATTTCTATCCTGTAACACAGGGCCTTTCTGTGTAGCCCTGGCTGTCCTAGAACTCACTCTGCAGACAATGCTGGCCTCGAATGCAGAGATCCACCTGCCTCTCTGTCCCTAGTGCTGGATTAAAGGTGTGTGCCACCATGCCCAGCTCCTTTGTATTCTATTAGATGCAGAAAGGCTGACTGAAAATGAAATGAGGGCTGAGGGTAGAACGTACCCTTAACACACATAAATCCTGGGGTCAAGCTCCAGCATCAAACCCTTAACAGTGCCCCTAGTTTCGACCTGACAAACTACAACTTGGAGACAGGCTTGGATACGCTCACCTGCCACCTAGCAATTGGGCGGCAAAGACAGAAGGTCACAAATTCAAGTACAGCCTTAGCAACATACTAGTTTTTTGAGGCTAGTCTGAATTACAGAGACTGTCTCAAAATGGAAGGAAGGAAGGAAGGAAGGGAGGGAGGGAGGGAAGGAAGGAAGGAAGGAAGGGAGGGAAGGAAGGGAGGGAAGGAAGGGAGGGAAGGAAGGAGGGAGGGAAGGAGGGAGGGAAGAAGGACTATATATAACTCAGTAGGAAGTGGTAATAAGATTATAATTCTTGGGTTGGAGAGATGGCTCACTGGTTAAGAACACTGACTGTTCTTACCGAGTTCCTGAGTTCAATTTCCAGCAACCATATGATGGCTCACAACCATCTGTTATGGGATCCAATGCCCTCTTCTGGTGTGTCTGAAGACAGTGATAGTGTACTCATATGCATAAAGTAAATAAATAAGTCTTTTTAAAAAAGGTAGAAGAGAACCAACTATACAAAGTTCTCCTCTCACCAACACATGTACACACTGGTACACATACATAAGCACATGCAGTAATAATAACTAATAATTTTTTAAAAATTAAGAAGTTACTATTAACTTCCAGATAACTGAGATAAACTTCAAGCCACAAAGCTTCTCATACAATAATACAAAAAAAAAAAAAAAAAAAAAAAAAAAAAAAACAGGATAAAGCAAGGACACTTTATCATTCCCACACAAAAGATAAATGTTTTCTACCTAAAAGCTGCCATTTAAAAAAAAAATTCCAGGGGCTGGCTGGAGAGATAGCCCAGTAGTTAGGAGCACTGGCTGGAGATAGCCTAGTAGTTAGGAGCACTGGCTGGAGATAGCCCAGTAGTTAGGAGCACTGGCTGGAGATAGCCCAGTAGTTAGGAGCACTGGCTGGGGAGATAGCCCAGTAGTTAGGAGCACTGGCTGGAGATAGCCCAGTGGTTAGAAGCACTGGCTGGAGATAGCCCAGTAGTTAGGAGCACTGGCTGGGGAGATAGCACAGTAGTTAGGAGCACTGGCTGGAGATAGCCCAATAGTTAGGAGCACTGGCTAGAGACAGCCCAGTAGTTAGGAGCACTGGCTGGAGATAGCCCAGTAGTTAGGAGCACTGGCTGGAGATAGCCCAGTGGTTAGGAGCACTGGCTGGAGATAGCCCAGTGGTTAGGAGCACTGGCTGGAGATAGCCCAGTGGTTAGGAGCACTGGCTGCCTTCCAGAGGCCTAGGGACTGCTTCCCAGCAGCCACATGGTGCTCATAACCATCTTTAACATCAGTTCCAGCAAATTCATTGCCCCTTTCTGGACTCTGAAGGTACCAGGCATGCACTTCATACACGGACATACATGCAGGCAAAAACACCCATACACATGAAAAAATTAATTTAAAATAATTTAAATTACATTTTATTTTGTATGTGATGGTCCGCGCCACCACACACCAGTGGGGATCAGACAACAACTTGCGAGGAGCTGGTTCTCTCCTTCCATCAAGTGGATTCTAGGCATCAAACTCAGGTAATCAGGCTTGTAAACCTGTAACCCCAGCATCCAAGAGGCAAGCCACAGGAAGGCTGCTGTAAATCCAAGGCCATCCTGGTCTGAACAGCAATTTTCAGGCTAGCCAGGGCTATATTCAATACGTTGTCCAAAAAGCCAAAAACAAACACACGCTTTAATCTCATACTTCCAGCCAACATGTCCAAGTCATCAAGACAAAACTTAAACAGAGAAATAGAAGAGTTAACAGATGCTATGAGGAAAATGGACATAAAAGCAATATCTACAGGACATTTTATACAATGTAAGAGAATATACCTTCTTCTCAGCATCTCACTGTGGAATTTTCTCCAAAACTGACGACATGCTTGGTCACAAACCAAGTCTCAACAGATACAAGCAAACTGAAATAAACCCCTGCATCTTATCAGACCACCATGGATTAAGGCTGGATTTCAAGAATAGAAACAGCAGGAAGCCTACAAACTCATGGAAACGAAACATCTCTCAACTGAATGACTACTGGATGAAGGCAGAAAGAAAAGAAAAAAATGAAAGACTTTCTAGAGTTCAATGAAAATGAAGGTGCAGCACACGCAAACTTGTGGAACCCAATGAAAGCAGTGCTAAATGGAGTGAAAGGAAACTGTATAGCTTGCACTGTCAATGAAATGAGCATGCCTGAGCTGGCACTGCCTCCATTTCAGCTGCTGAATAACCATCCTTCTTAATAACCTGTAGACTGGCCTCACAGTGGCCACAAATCACAGAATTCTTGCACTGGATCTAAGGATCCTCAGGTATGTAATTCATCATTTGTGAGAACTCAATAAATTATATGAATGCATTTTCAAACATGCAGTGTACTGGTCATTAGTAAAATGTGTATTCACTTCTGGATGTCACTGAATTTCTCTGCAATTCTTGGTTTTATATTCAACCACATACTGGCCACTCAGGAAAGTTTTAGAAGTGAAAAATGTACCTATGTTAATTCTATGTAACTAGTTATTCACTATGTACAAGGTATTGTAGAGATATAAGAGCTCACTAAGATCTAAGAAACTGAGCCTAGTGGCAGTGGCACTCAGAGGCAGAGGCAGGTGGATCTTTGTGAGTTTGAGGCCAGCCTGGTGTACAGCTAGGGCTACACAGAAAAACGAGAAACAAAAGATCCAACCATCTTCTAAATGGGTTCATGATACTAGATTCACAATCATTTCAAAAACCTCATATGCTACTCTAGCGCACTAGAGGGGCCCATTATTAGAAGGGGAAAAATCCAGCCAGCCTTCTTCAGCTCTCTCCCTTCCCTCTGAGACAAGAGGTGAATGCAGACATTGTGTACCCAGAGTGGGAACAGATCTCTTTAAATCGACTGAATTGTCTCTGAAGTTGCAGGGCACACATTCCTCACACTGAGCTAGGCCCCGTCACTCAGCTACCCAGCAAGAGTTTGCAGATGTGGGTTGGAATCTATTGCACGCTCTGTCTGCTGTTATTGTTCCCCAAATACCAGTGCAAGCTTTGCACAAGGCCTCTACAGAAACAAGCTGTACAAACCTGACAACCTTGTTTGAAATATGAAAGTAGTTATCGATCTTTGCCTTTCATGTGAAACCAGAAACTCTGAAAAGACTCTCTACTCTGGGAATGGAGTTTAAGATGTTACAGCTAGAAGCCAGTGAGACGGTTCACAGAGAAAAGGCACTTGCCACCAAGCAGGGCAAACTGAGTTGGCCCCTTGGGATTCACAATTGTCCTCTGACCCCTACACACAAGCCATACATAGCACATGTGCAGCCACCCACACCCATACTAAAGAAAAGGGAAAAAAAATTATAAAAGGTTATAGCTGGAAGCAAGTGTTATAAGACAGCATCACACTTTACAGCCCAGGCTAGCCAGCAACTCACCATATAGCCCAGGCTGGCTTCAATGTTATAGCAGTTCTCCTGCCTCAGTCTCCTACATGCCGCGATGGGTGGGGAGCACCTCTACAAGCAGCTGATTAATTCATTTATGTGAAATGGCGTGACACTTCTATGTGCCCTATCCACATTCTCCTATGCATCCAGGAATTTCTGTATTACTTATAATCCCCATTATAATGTAAACGTTCCATGTTATACTCTATGGTTTAAGGTAACGGGGTTGGGAGAGCTACTTATGTGCAATCTGTACACAAAAATATGGGGAAAAAGTTACTTGTAGATACCACCAATCTACATGCCTGCACGAGGATAGAAGGTGAAGCAAACAATTCTAAGTGCTGGGATGACAGAAGGAGAGGGCAGGTGACGGCAGGGCATAGCAACAGTTCCCGCCCATGGACTCAGTGTGATGCTTGGCAGGTAGCACACTCAAATTGCTTCTAGTAATTTGCTATTCAAATATTTCTGATCTGAGACCGGCTAGATCCAGGAAGAACCCAAAGATGAAGATTGTACACACAAATCCTGAAACTCCTAAGATAAATGTCTGGAACCAATGTGATCGTTTTAGGCTAAATGTTAATCATTGACCCAATATGCCCTCACACTCACGAACATGTTTTACGTCACAGAATTTGAAAGCACTCAACTATGGTCAAAATTAGGAATAAAAGATGGAACTCTGGAAAACTTGGTCCTGTCTGATGGCTATGAGGATGCGCAGTAAGATAAAAATAAAGGATGAAGATAACCAATCCAAACTCCCAAAGACTCACTTTTACAAAGAAAAACTAAACAGAATCACTCTATTTTTATACTGCATGACAGAAGTGGAGAGAGAAATGAAAACATATTTGGGAGAATCAGGGTCTGGAATCTCAACAGCATTGAAGCTAACTTTCCATAACAAATAATTTCCAAAAATAGGACTGGCACAGAACTGTGTCGGGATCTGTACCAGAAATGTCACTAGCCCTTACAACTTATAAAAGGCTCTGGGGACCATACCTAATGAGTAAAGGATTCAGAACATAAAAAAATCTAAGCTATTTCTCTGGACACCTGAGAGAAAGGCGGTGATTCCCACCCCATTGCCCCGCTAAAACCAAAATTAAAACAAAACAAAGTGGTTTTCCCAGCAGCATTAAGAGAGCCACTGTGGATGCTATTATTGACCTTGGCTTGGGAGGGGCGCATTAGGAAGCCAGACAGTCTCCACGGGTGGCTAGCAGCAGAACTGTCAGGAGTTAAAAAGCACAGACTAGGTGCTCTAAGGAGCCCCTCCCCCTACAGTCCCTAAGTCTCCCCCCACTCTCCCCAAAAAACTGCAGGCCTGGGTCCAACTGATCTCGAAGTCACAGCAGGTTTTTGAGGCTCGAAACCTAGTGGGGGTCCACAAGAGCAGTTTGCGAAGAGGCTTCAGACGTGGGCGAGGCAGAAACAATGACAGCCGCGCCACTCGGCCACACAGAGTGACCTCTAAGCCCTTCCGAGCCTCTCCGCGGGGGGGAAGACGGGGTGCTAAGATCCCAGGGGCGCGGCCTGCGCATCCACGGGTCCTTTCCCTGTCCCCGCACGGCACACGCCGCTGTCACCCCCAGGGGGATCAAGTCAGGTTCCCCAAGAGTCGCGGGCCTGGATTCCCAGCCCCAGGCTAAAGTCACCTCAGCAAGAGCGCAGCCATCTTGAGTTCCGGCCTGGACGGAAGTGACGTGTCGCTCCTCCCCCGATTAGCCCTCCCTCTGGCGGCGGGGCGCGATGGGCGGGGCGCTGTCATGTGACACCTCAGGCTTTCTAGGCTGGAACCTCTGGGTTCTTAAGTTAGGCAGGTCTTTTGCGTGGATGGTGCTCCCCCTGACCCCACCCTCCAACAGGGTTTCTCCGTGTAGCCCTGGCTGTCCTGGAACTCACTTTGTAGACCAGGCTGGCCTCAAACGGGTGGTGCTTTTCTTGTTTTGTTTTGTTGTTTTTGGGAGTGAGGTTGGTGTTTGTTGTTTGTTTGTTTTCGGTTCTTCGGTTTTCCTCGCGCGCGCGCGCCAGTTTCTAGCTAGTGTCGTTTGTCAAAGTCTTGACAAGATCGCCGAGTGGTTAAAGCTAGTGCATTTACCTGCCTGAGGGTTTATTTTGTAGGGCTCCCCCTACCAAACAGCCAGTTTATTCCCTCAGGATTTCAGAGGCTCACTTTAACTCCCTCCTTCCAAGTTGTCCTAAAAATCCCCGAGTTAGCTGGCTGAGACACCCAAGGAAAAAGCTTGGCCTTCCTCTGAACTTGGTGCCTCCTCACGGATCTTCAGCCCTAAGGAGATGTTAGGCAAGCACTATACCTTTAAGCCATATCCCTAGCAAGGTTAGCAAACTGTACCCCAAATTGGGGCCTAGGGAGTGTGAGGTGGGCTGTCAGAGGGCCTTTCGCCGTCCTTTTCAAAGATGGCATCCTTTCTGACCACCTCCTCTAGGCCTGGTGATTCCAGGGCTTGAGCTGCAGCGCGAACTAAACACCCACTGGCCGAAGACAAAACTCCCTTGTTTCTTTTTCAGCAGTATGTGGGTGACACCCACAGCTACAAGAACCTAGTGGAGGAGAGCGCGCTTTGATTTATATATACTGTATATATTCCACGGTTTTGAGGAATCCAAGCACAGAAATCAGTTGCAGAGTGCTCTCGACAGAGGAAAGAAAGCAAGCAAGAGAGAAAGAAGTGAAATAGAATGTCAAAAGTTCCTGACCCTGGGTCCTGAGGGGTGGCAAGGCAGAGGGAAAAAGAATAAAGGGGGGCAGCCTAGAGCAACTCTTATTCTGAAGCAAATCTCTTTTGATTGTATTAATATTCAGATTCCATTTATATTTAGCTCTCTAGCTCTCTCCTGCCTTTTTCCTTTCAGGATTTAAATAGCACACATTCACTTTTTTCCCTTCATCAAATGAATAATATTATTTTGCATTTCTGTAACGTTAGACAAAGAAAGCACTTTGTAGACTTTTAGGGCCGTTAGAGGTTCTCTCGTCTGACCCTCTCTCTATTCAGTGCAAGAATCTCTTTTGCAGCATTTAGAGGAAGAAACACAATTCAGTGCAGGCTACCTCAAAAAATAAGTTTCATGTTCACGGTGACTGGGCCTATAGTCCCAGCTCTTAGGAGGCTGAGGGAAGAGAATCATGAGTTTGAAGTCACTCTCCAGAGACAGGAAAAACAAAACAAAATGACATTAGAGAAAGAAAACCAGCTTTTGTGGGGCAGTGGTGGTGCGAGCCTTTAATCCTAGCACTTGGGAGGCAGAGACAGGGGGATTTCTGAGTTCAAGGCCAGAGAAACCCTGTCTTGAAAAACCAAAAAAAAAAAAAAAAAGAAAACCAGCTTTTAAAAGTTTAGTAAACAGGTCAGTCAGTAGAAAACTGTTCTTGTAAATACAGCTTTTTGCTCCTGAACTCCCTCCCAGTCATCCCTCCAACCCTCTCTAACCTAGCTTGGTGACACACCTGCAATCCTAGTACTTAGTGGATCAGGTGTTCAAGGTCATCTTCATCCTCAGCAACATACCGAGTTCCAGGTAACCTGGACTACATAGACAGTATTTCAAAAACAAAAGTAAGAGTAAAATGTAACAAGCACCTCTTTCATTTAGCTCCTTTTTAAAACTGGATGTTCCCCTTGCTTGTGTGTCTGTGCACCACATGTGTGCTTAGTGCTCAGAAAGGCCAGAAGAGGATGCCAGTTCTCCCTAGAACTGGAGTTACGGACCTGTGAGCTTCCAGGTAGGTGCTGGGAATCACTCTCCATGCTCTGGAAGAGTCATTAGTCTTAACTGCTGAGCCATCTCTCCAGTCCCTTCACTTAGGTCTTGAATAATTTTATTTAACATATATGCACTATTGGCTTTTTGCCAGTTTGTGAAAGTCCTACAGGAGACTCAAAGATACAAGAACACACTGACCTATCAACCTGTCCCAGAACTCAGGACCTATAAATAAAATCAGAAGGTGAAGGTCATCCTTGCCTACATAGCAAGTTGGAGGCTAACAGGGACTGGGGAGGTAGGGAGAGAATATGCAAGGCTCCAGAAAAGGGTGTAGCTAAGAGTCCCGGCTAGATAAAGAGAAAGTGGAAGGAGGTGAAACCTGGCGTTAACCACGAAACTCCCAAGAACTGTGATCTGAGATGCATGGAAGGTATTAAAAGACTGTTGGCTTCACACAGATGTGCCTAATAACGTCTCATAAGCAAGACTAAGCTGGGCGTGGTAGTCGATGCTATGTGATTCCAGCACTCAGAAGGCAGAAAAAAGATCACCACAAGCTCCGGGCCAGTCCGATCAAAACTGAAAACTCTGTGTGTGTTTGTTACATAGATAGATAGATAGATAGATAGATAGATAGATAGATAGATAGATAGATGGCCTGTCCTAAGCAAACAATGATCACTGCACTCAGCCTTCATAACTGACACTATGGCTGATGGAAATAAATCACATTGAAGTTCAGACCATGGGAGCTGGAGAGATGACTCAGTGGCATAGTACTTGCTGTTCTCACAGAGGACCCAGGTTCAAGTTCCAGTATCCACATAGTGGCATATAACTGTACATAACTCCAGCACCAGAGGGGATCAAATACACATACATATACATGTACATGTACACATACACATACATATACACATACATGTACATATACATATACATAGGCAAAGCAGTAAAGCACATAAAATAAATCTAAAGAAAGAAAGCAGAAATTCAGATTTCAAACATTAAGCTGTACTCATTTTTTTTAGATTTTTTTAAAAGATGTATTTATTTATTATATGTAAGTACACCACAGCTGTCTTCAGACACACCAGAAGAGGGCATCCAATCTCATCACAGATGGTTGTGAGCCACCGTGTTGGTTGCTGGGATTTGAACTCAGGACCTCCAGAAGAGCAGTCAGTGCTCTTACTGGCTGAGCCATCTCTCCAACCCCAGCTGTACTCTTTTATGTTATTGTTTGAGACAGAGTCTCTCTGTATAGCCCTGGCTGTCCTGGGGCTCACTATGGGCCAGGCTGTCCACAAACTCCCAGGGTAAGCCTGCCTCTCTCTCTGTCTCTCCTGAGTCCTGGGATTAAAGGCATACACTACCACACCCAGAGAGCTAAATTCTTTATCAACAGTTTCTTTAAAAAAAATAAGCAGTTATAAAGCAAGGTTTATGATCCAAAGTGAGAAACAAGGGAGAGAAGAGAGAGTGGTGCTTTCAGTGAAAAGCAAGGTCATTTCAGATGATCAGGAGGCAAGAAAAAGAGGCAGGAGGCTGGATACTTCCAAAAGATTTTGTCTGCTAGATTCATCTTAAACAGCTCATCTGCATAATTTGGGGAAGTGGGGTGGGGTGGAGGACAGAAAACTGGGGCCTAGAGAGATGGCTCAGAGGTAAAGAGCACTTGCTGGTCTTCTCAGCTCACTCCTAACATTCACAAGGGGGTTCCCAACCATTCCAGTTCCAGGGGATCTAATCCCCTCTTCAGGCTTCTATAGTCACCAGGCACACACATGAAACACATACATACATGCAGGCAAGCACTTATTACACATAAAAATAAATAAACCATTAAAAAAAGAACACCTCAACTCCGGTCATGTAGACATTCCAAGCATCACCCGTTCTTTGTTGAGATGGTCTCTGATAGCCTAGGCTGGCTTTGAACTCTTAACCTTCCTGCTTCCTACTTCCACCTCCCAAGCACTAGGAAGAGAGGTATAAACCACAGTTGGCTTTCCTGGCTCTAATTCTACCCCACAGTTCTTCAGGAGATGCTGACAGCATACTAGATTAACTTCACTCTCTTTAGTCTTGTCATTCGAGCCCTTCATGCTTCCTGTTTCAGATTTGATTCCTAGTGTAGCCTTTCAAGAGTCCCCACATCAAATCAAACATGGATGCACACGCACACACACACACACACACACGCACACGCACACACGCACACGCACACGCACACGCACACGCCTGTGCTCGCACACACACACACACACACACACACACACACACGCACACGCACGCGCACGCACACGCCTGTGCTCGCACACACAGACACACACACGCACACGCACACCCACACACACACACACACGCACATGCACACGCCCGTGCTCGCACACACACATGCACTCACACTCGCACGCACGCACTTTCACCTCTGCTCTTACCTTTGCTGTTCCATCTAGCCATCATCCCTCCCATTCCCTTTTTCAAAATGGCTGCTCCTAGATCTGACTGCTCTTTCCTCTGAACTTCCCATATTAAGTGGTATTCCCACCCGTCTGTGCACTGGCAGTTGATGAGTTTGCCCTCTGTTTCTCCCCTCTGCCTCCTCAAACCAGATCTTGGGCTAGTAGAAAGAACTGAATTACCATTCTAATAGGAGCATTCGAAAACATTCCAAACAGCCACCGTGCAGGACCAATAGGTGGTCTTGATCATTGCATAAGGCATCGGAGGATTTCCTAACGGAAGGGGGGGAAATCTGAGCTTCTTCCTGGAAATTTCCTGGTAGAGAAAAATCTTCTATCTGGGTAGAATCTCCCAGATGCAAGGAGATGGAAAAAGTTGTTCCCAGAGGGCTTTATGGTCTACACCGTTGCTGTGGCAATCGGATCAACAACAGACACCCTAATTTGGGAATGCTCCGAAAAGAGCTTCCCTCTAGGTCCTAAGGGATCTCAGGCAAGGAGGCTAAGAAGGAATCCTTTGCCATGGCCTTTTGAATTTAGGTTTCTCAGCTTGCCTATTCCTCAGAGAAGTGTGTCTATGTCCCTTTTCTGTCCCTCTGCCTCACCCCACCCCAACATTCCAACCTAGGGTAGGGGGAGGTCAGTATTCACAAAGCCCTCTGTGTAAGGGGTGGTATGTGTCCCCCCACCCCTCCACCCAGAGTATACAATGCCCCTTCTGCTCCATGTCCCCTGCCACCCTCCCCACCACCTCTCAATTGCACATGCCAGGCTGCAATTGGTCACTGGCTCAGGACAGCCCCCTCGTGCTGGGGATCCAGGGGATTTTAAGCAGGTTCCAGAAAACACCGCTCAGTTCCCTGTCCCCGGCTCTCTCCACCCCACAGACACTCTGGGCCTTTGCCCCTACCCCAGCTATGGCTCCGGGGGCTCCCTCATCCAGCCCCAGCCCTATCCTGGCTGCCCTGCTCTTCTCTTCTTTGGGTAAGTGCAGCCACTGAGTCCCAGAAACCTGAGATTCGGTGGTCTCTCAGCAGCTTCCCCCCCATCCTCACACCCTTCACTGCTAAGAGCCAGCAAGGGAGAGCAAGAAGATGATGTTCTGTTTAGGTTTGGGGAGGGAAGGTATAGACCATTCACGGGATGCAGGAAAGGTATCTCCTGAAGAGACAAAGTAAAAGGGATCACAGAGAGTTCCCTGGGTACCCAAGTTGGAAACTATAGTCAGTGACCCCCAGATCCATGCTGACAGTCTGTCAGGAAGTAGAAACAGAATGAAAAGACCAAGATAGAACCCTGAGTTCTGGTCCCCTTGCATCCCCTAGTGGCACAAGAGGTACCCAACCTTGATTACCCAGAAGGGAAAGAAAGTCAGTGAGTATGAATTAATGAATGAGTCCAGCTCTGTGATCTCAGCTTCTTAGATGGAATTTCTGCCTGTGGCCTCTCATTTATAACTGTGAGTGAATCCTAGGCTCTTGTCCCAGTAAAGCCATCTTTTTAAGCTGGCCAGCCTTTTCCCTTTCCCTTTGGCAGAGATGTTGAATGAGTAAGAGAACATCAAAGCAAGGTTAGTGAAGTAGAGCCTTCGGAAGTGCCTTCCATCCTGTGTGAGCAGAAGCCATGATGGGGTAAGAGTGAGGATGAGCAGCAGGAGAGAGGAACAGTTAGAGAGTCCAGGGCTCTTGCCTTGCTCAAGTTTAACTCCTGGGGTAGTAAACCCAGAACTTACACTTTTCTGGTTTATATTGGACTATTCTGTGATGTCCCAAAGCAATGTTGAAGATAGGGGATTGGAAAAAGCCTTGGTAAAGGAAACAAGGAGCCGGGGAGTCTAGGGAGCAAAGGCGCTCTGCCCCAATCCTAGAACCACTGAGCAGAGTTGAGGAAAGCAAAGATTGACGATATAATAGGAGGAATAGAAGTCCGAACAAATAAATAACTCTCTTTGTTACACTGGGGATTCCCAAGAAGGCTCTCAGGCAGAATTCCCAGGAGGTAAGTAAAAGATATTGCATGCTAAGATGGGAGATTCAGGACAATGAGGGTGGCGTGGGTGTGGTATGAGCCCCCCAGCACTGGCTAGACAATGAGACTTTGTTTGGTTGCCTCCTCCTAAAGAACAGAAAAGTCTATAATTGTTCCTACCCAGAGCCAGCCCACACACATAGACTGCCTGGGATGACTCTCCCTGTGTGGGTGGCTTAAAGCGGTGGCCCTGGGCCAAGATGACCAAGAAGAGGGTGAGGATGGATGGTTGGACAACAGAGGTCCACATGCAGAGTCACCTGGGTGCTGGACTCAGGGTCTTCTAAATCTAGCTTCTCCTTGACAGTGATATGAGACTTCCTCCCCTGGATTCTCAGTCAAGAATACACTAAATGGTAACCTGGGGTCCAGCAGGCAGGCTTGACAATTGTGCCCAGAAGGAGGACAGGAGGACTTGCATTCTCTAACTGTGTCCTTCTCCTTCTTCCTCTTCTTCCTCTTCCTCTTCTTCTCCTTCTCTCCTTCTCCTTCTTCTTCTTCTTCTTCTTCTTCTTCTTCTTCTTCTTCTTCTTCTTCTTCTTCTTCTTCTTCTTTTTCTTCTTCTTTTCCTCCTCCTCCTCCTCCTCCTTCTTCCTCTTCTTCCTCTTTTTCCTCTCCTCTTCCTCTTCTCCTTCTCTTTCTTGCAAGAATTTGAAGTTACTGTACAGCCGCTAACAGAATGATTGATATCTATGAGTCAGCATGGAAAGCTATCTCAGATACATATGTTCTTAATCCAAAACAAAAAAAAGGAAAATTTAATGCAATATATTGTATATACATTATATTTTTTAAAGAGCTCCACAAAACAAATTTAGTCATTTGTTGTAAGTACAGATATATCTTGAGTTTAGTGCATTTATATTGAGTTTGATGCATAGAGAAAACTGGTAATGGTGGCTCTATCAAGGTGGAGACTTTAGGAAAGAAATTGGTGGTTAGAGTGAGTGTCAAAGTTAGCTTTGCCTGAGTTACGTAAACTGTTTGTGAGAACATATGCATGGGATGGTGGAGCATGTTTTTAATCCCAGCACTCAGGAGAAGTAGCAGGTGGATCTCTGTGAATCCCAGGCCAGCCTGATCTACACACATATTGAGTTCCAAGATAGCCAGGGCTACATAGTAAGACCCTGTCTTAAAACAAACAAACAAACAAACTCAGTATATCTTAATTTAGTTAAAATATTCAAAACTCTACATCTAATTAATTGCTTAAGAATTAGATGTCAATTGTTGGCACCTGTGGTAATTCTAACATTCAGAAGACGGGGGCATAAATTCTAACATTCAGAAGGAGGGCCATAAATTCTAGGAAAGTCTGGGCTACACAGGGAGACTGTCTCAAAAGAAAGAAGGAAAGAAAGGAAAGAAGGGAGGGAAGGAGGAAAGAAGGAAGGAAGGGAGGAAGGAAGGAAGGAAGGAAGAGAAGAAAAAGAGACTAAAACAGAAAATGAGATTGGATACAATCCACCTTTTAGAATCCTAAAGAAAAGCATGGATTTCATTTCCTCTACACTGAAGATTTCCCATCCTAGTACTGACCAGAGTTGACCCTGCTTAGCTTTAAGAGATAGGACAAGGTTGGATACATCCAGTGTGGTACAGCTATGAATTTGAGGGACATTCTTTATGCTGAGACCTTGAGCAGATACAGCATTTGCATTTACCAACTGAGTCCAGACAGAGGTAGGCCTCCCAATATTTGTTTCTTCACTAAGACCTTAGCCCCTGACTGCTGGTTGGTCTCATGTCCTCTTTATAACTGCCTGGGCCCTCGTATGCATCTCATTTCCCTCTGCTTACAGTGCTGTCTCCGGCCCTGGCCATTGTGGTTTACACGGACAGGGAAGTCTATGGTGCTGTGGGCTCCCAGGTGACCCTGCACTGCTCCTTCTGGTCCAGTGAATGGGTCTCAGATGACATCTCTTTTACTTGGCGCTACCAGCCTGAAGGGGGCCGAGATGCCATTTCGGTGAGTGTCGGGCGGGGGGTGGGGCGGGGATGTCCTGGGGTTAGCCAGCAGATAGGTACTTCAAACAACAGAAAAGAGAACCTGGGGAAATGTTCTATGAGCCACAAACTCAACTGTAGAAAGGTAAGCAGCAGTCTTTGTTACCTTACCTAGGACCTGTGTGGCTTGTCCTCCTCCTCATATAGGCAGGATCTGGGACCCTGAGTCTGGAGCCAAGTTTTGGCAGCTTTTCATACTAGGATTCTTTCACACACAATTTCCATCATTCCTCATAGATCTTCCACTATGCCAAGGGACAGCCTTACATCGATGAGGTGGGGACCTTCAAAGAGCGCATCCAGTGGGTAGGGGACCCTCGCTGGAAAGATGGCTCCATTGTCATACACAACCTAGACTACAGTGACAACGGCACTTTCACATGTGATGTCAAAAACCCACCGGACATAGTGGGCAAGACCTCTCAGGTCACGCTCTATGTCTTTGAAAAAGGTGTGAGAAGGGACAGGGGACAGGGTTCTGGGAGGCACTTCAAGGAGGGTGTCAGGGAGGGCTGACAGACTGTGAGATGGGCAAATAGCCTCAACTAACAGGTGGTGCAAGCCTTTAACCCCAGCACTGGGGAGGCTAAGGAAGTGATTGCTTAGGTCAAATAGTGAATTCAAGAGCAGCCTGGGATAACTAGCAAAACTGGGGGAAGGCAGAAGCAGGCGGGTAAGCATGATGGGTCTGGCTGTAATTCTAATATTCCAAAGGTGGAAGCAGATTGATCCGAAGTCCAAGGCCATATTTGGCCTCATAGCAAGTACCAACCTGGGCTACGTGAGACACCCCCCCCCCCAAAAAAAAAAACAGTTAATAGTAAAAACCAAAGATACCAAGAAGGAAGGCAGCCTGGCTAAAATTCTCACATTTCCAATGACTGGAAATAGGTGTAGTGAGAAGCAATGTAGATCCAGGTTTCTGCTTCCTCCCCGCTGCGTGCGAACCGCGTATTTCTTCTCCCTCCCCTCCAAGTGCCCACTAGGTATGGGGTGGTGTTGGGAGCCGTGATCGGGGGCATCCTCGGGGTGGTGCTGTTGCTGCTGTTGCTCTTCTACCTGATTCGGTATTGCTGGCTGCGTAGGCAAGCTGCCCTGCAGAGAAGGCTCAGGTAAGGGGCGGAGCCTGACTCCCCACCTTTATCCAGGACCCCCCCCCATCCCCACCCCAGACTGCTTCAGTGGTGGGAGGGCCAAAGGAAATAGGAAGTTGAGTGTACTGGGTTCCAGGGAGGCCAATCCTGCTGCAACCTCTCTTCCCGCAGTGCCATGGAGAAGGGGAGATTTCACAAGTCCTCGAAGGACTCCTCGAAGCGCGGGCGGCAGGTTAGCGGGACTTGAGACTGGGGAGGAGAACGCTGGGAAGTCTGGGACATCAGTGAGGGACGGGCAAGACGTGGTGAAGCCCAAGGCTGACGTGTGCAATCCCCGCAGACGCCAGTGCTGTATGCCATGCTGGACCACAGCCGAAGCACCAAAGCTGCCAGTGAGAAGAAATCGAAAGGGCTGGGGGAGTCTCGCAAGGATAAGAAATAGCGGTTAGCGGGCCGGGCGGGGGGTCGGGGGTCTGCGACGGAGTCCTCCAAAGGCTCTCAGGTGGTGGTCATCGAGATGGAGCTTCGCAAGGATGAGCAGAGCTCGGAGCTCCGGCCTGCAGTCAAGTCCCCCAGTAGAACCAGCCTCAAGAACGCCCTCAAGAACATGATGGGCCTGGACTCGGACAAGTGACCGTCACATCCAGGCCCTGTCAGAGCAGGGGACCTAGGCTCCTCTTTTTCCCGGGTCTAGGTGCTTTCCTCTTGCTCCTCAGCCCTGCCCTGCCCTTACCTCCCAATGAGATGTAAAGTTTCATTCCATCCTTTCCAAGTCTTGTACTTCTCCTTCGCCTTTACCCCTCGGCTTTCCGGGAGCCTAGGGACTAACCCTACTCCTCACCTGCCCCAAGGGCTGCGTGTTTGGTGCCTGTCCCTCAGGTACCGAGAAGAAAGGGACCTTGATAGCCTCTGCCCAACTCCAGGCCACTTGGCCTTCCCAACTCCTCCCCTCAGCTCCTCCCCCCCGTTGATCCCTGGCTTCTTCCTGCTCTCTCCTTTCCTACCGTCTGGTGGCCCAGCCCCACACTCTGTCCTCGGGCTCAAATCCACATCTTGCAGAGCAGACTCTCCATCAGGGTTTATTTAGGTTGCTGAGTATTTTTTATTTGTCCATCCATTCTTTTGTTTGTTTACCTGAGCCCACGGCCCCGTGACCGAGGACCTATGACGTCATGTGGCTTTTGCAGTTCCCCCCCCCCCCCCCCCCCCCCCCCCCGCCCCCAACTCCTACTAAGTCTTTACTGGAGAGCCGGCCAGGCAAGCGGAGCATAGTCGATGCCCTCTGACCATTCTGGAGCGCAGTTCTGGGACTCCCGAGATTTGGGGAAGGAGAGAGAGAGAAAAATGGATCCTCATAGGTCAGGGGTGCAGTAGGGGGCTTTAAGAAATGTCTTCAAAATAGATAATCAGGAGGACAGGAAAAGCCCCCCACCCCCGAGAATGGGAAGGAACGGAAGTGGTTGCACCCCCAGGAACAGGGGACTGTCAGGACTTTTCTACATTCTGTATATTTCTCCTACCATCTCCAAATGTCCTTACATGTTTAATAAACACTGACATTTCCAGAAGCTGCTGCCTCTGTTTTGCGTTTTCCAATCTTCCTAAGAATCCCTTCCCCTTCTCACTCCCAGGCCATTCTCGGCACATTAGCTGATTTTCGTTGTCAGGTTTGATTTTTATGGTATTGGTCCATGTAGCATAATAGAGAGAACTCTGAAGTAGGCCCACAGGCACATTTCTGTATTAAAAACTACCCAGTGAGATTGTACTAGGTCCTAATGGGTGGCAGGCCCTGCTTTTACAGGTGTGGACACTCAGTAGCTTTCTTTCCTAAGACCTGGGTTCTAAAGCCACCAGCCCCTCACGGGTTGTCTGCCCCAGAATGCTTACTTACCTTTGGTAAGCTTGCTCTGCACTTCATAAATACAGGGAACCATTCTAGCCATCCTGCACAATTCCCAAACCTGCCGTGAGAATCACATAAGAGACAGTGTTTGGAAAGCTTTATAAGCTGTAAGCTTTATAAAGCGGTGTGTATTGTAACATACGACTAACTTGTTAAGGGTAAGGTCCTTAGAAGAGTTTCTTGCCTTGCCTCACGGAGTATACCTTAGGGGATGGAAAGATGGGTCAGAGCACCCACATGGAGGTTCACAACCATCTGTAACTTCAGTTCCAGGGACTCTGGTGTCTTCTTCTGGCATATGTGGGTAACAGGCATACATGTGGTACACAGACTTATGTATAAAAGAAAATTTTTTAAAAAAAGGAGTGCATTTTATAAAGTAGTACAAATCTCATTCATGCTTATAAATATGCACACATAGAACTTTATGTTGAACATGGCAATACATACCTATAATCGCAGCACTTAGAACGTACAGTCAGAAAGATCAGAATTTCAAGACCAGTTCTGACTAAATAGCAAATTACAGTTTAAGGGCAGCCTGGTTTACGAGAGATCCTATTTCAAAAACAATTTCCTTTTGTTCTCTGTTTTAGACACAGTATTAATACTTGACTAGCCAGTTTGTTGATAATGTCAATTTAGAAATATCCTGAAATCTTTAGATGATTGTGGGAAAATGTAACAGTTTCTCTGGGTATGTGGTGGGGAACATTAGATTTCCTGGAGCTGTAAAAACTAGCCATTGGAAGCTGCCTGCTGTGTGTGTTGGGACCTGAATGTGGGTTTTCTGTGAGAGCAGTACACAGACAAACTGTTGAGCTTTCTCTCCAGCTGCCCAAAAGGATTCTTAATAAAACACGTAGGCACAATGTCTGGAGAAAAACTAAGATTTTACTTTACACTATATAAGAAATAAAATGTAAAATGTATGTTGGCACATCACAATAATTCTGGCATTCAGAAAGCTGGACTGCTAGGAGTTCAGGGTTAGCTGGGTTACAGAACAAGACCTTGTTTAAAACACAAAACAGAATTACAGTCCCAAGCAGTCACCCTAAACAAATACACATGAGTAGAACTGAACGGAGCCAGCAGACTGTGTTAATACATCACACACACACAACACACATGAACACACACATACAGGTACACACACACACCAATAATTAAAGAAGAGGTCATCGTGAATTTGTGAATGAGTGAGGCCCACACTTATTAAGAGTAAATATTTGCTTAAAGTCTGGCGGGTTGGCAGATGCCTGCAATTTTAATCACTTTTGGGAGAATGAGGCAGGAGGCCTCATTGAATTCAAGGCCAGTCTAGGAGCTAAGAGAGAGAGGGCACTGGAAATATTTGCTTAAACTCCACAAGGAGAAGACCTTTAAGCAACACAGGAAATCTAAAACTCACACAGGAAATACTTCAGAATTTATCCTCTTTATTGGCAGAAAACACGATAATAGATAGTATCAACAAAATCCAAAAGTTAATTGGTAGGGGTGGAGAAATTGTAATGCATTTTAATAGCTTCCATACTTCCACCTCTATCTACAGCCTTATTTATCTGCTTCACTGTCTGATAAAGCCATTTGAATATGTAGAGTATCTGCACTACGTTCCACGGTCTCCCTTCCAGCCGACTACAACCATGTGCATCACTCCACTAAAATTGTATTCCTTGGGGCTGGAGATGGCTCAGCAGTTAAGAGTACTGACTGTTCTTCCAGAGGTCCTGAGTTCAATTCCCAGCAACCACATGGTGGCTCACAACCCTGTAATGGGATTTGATGCCATCTTCTGGTGTGTCTTAAGGCAACTTCAGTGTGTTCATATAAAATAAATAAATAATTATTTTAAAATTGTATTCCTCAAAGGGCATCAGTGATGTCTATGCTAAATGTGCTTGTAAGATAGCAGAGAGGGAGAGAGAGAGAGAGAGAGAAAGAGAGAGAGAGAGAGGTGTACCATTCCAAGCACTCAACCACTGAGCCACAGCACTAACTCCTTTTGTCAAAACTCTAAGGTCACTTTTGAGCTTTTATCATCTCTTGGCAGTGCTCCGCCATTTTCAACCATTTTCTCTCTTTGGTAATGGTTTACCACTTGCCTGCCTCGAGATAGATTCTTCTGCTTTTTGTTGGTTTGATCAATTTGAGAAATGCATGAATTAACTTTATAGCAGAGATTGCAATATTCCCTTTTTTTATCGTGCACACATTGTGGGTTTATTCACATATTGATGCTAAAATCTCCATAAGGTTGCAATCAATTAGAGATGAATATTCTCTTCCCCATTAACTTGTTAATTTTTGAAGTTTTGCTTTTAGATTTATTTATTTTGTGTTTATGAGTCTTTTACCTGCTTGAGATGTGTATGTACATAAAAGTACCTATTGCTCAAGAAGTTCAAAGGGGGGGGCATCGGATCACCTGAAACTGGAGTTAGAGATCAACACATGTTCTTACCCATGAACCATCTATGTGGCCTCTTTCCCCAGTTTAGATGGAGCTTTGTTTATTTATTCATTAGTTGGTCTGAGACAGGGTCCCACGCTGTGTCCTGGCTGGTCTTGAACTTATTTGATAGCCTAGGCTGACTTCAGACTCTTCAAGAGCTAAAACTCAGCCATCAGCGTTCTAGGCAAGTGCCCTTAACTGCTGCACCATCTTGATGGCCCCAGTGAGACTTTTAAAGGGTGTAGAATAGTTCTTTTGCATTGTCCAGGTCATTGTATTATTGTCTAGCATCCTTACTTTTTTCTGGACTCTTCACTACCAGGATCTTCTACTGTGTATAGTCACACTACAATTTTTTTTTTTAACTTTAAAACAAATCAAGAAACAAACAAACAAACAAAAACCTTCCATAGATTCTTGAAACTTTCCCTAGAGGGCAGTACACCTTTCTGTTGAGAACTCTTTAGACGTGTAAATAAGGCCTGAGGCCTGCCTAAAGGTTGGAGAAAGAGTCTAGCCAGTGTCTTGAGCTTCCTGTTGGTTCTTTTTCTCTACTCTCAGCACACGGGAGGCAAAGGCAAGTGGGTCTCTCTGTGAGTTCAGGTGGATCTCTGTGAGTTCAAGGCCAGCCTAGTCTACAGAACAGATTCCCGGGCTGTTAAACAGAGAAACTCTGTCTTAAAAAAAAAAAAAATTAAATGAGTTAATATATGTGAAAGTGTCTAGAAAGGGGACTGATGACCCACAGGGGTATTTTACAAGTCGTCCTTTCCATTTCATGGCCTGTCTGTAGCCTGAGACTGAAGAATCACCCCCACCTAGGGAGTGAGGATCCCAGAGGACCCAACTATGAAGCCTTCTAAGGTAACAGAATTCAACCCAGCAAAGAATAGTCCCAGGTAATCCCATCTTCTCATTTCCCACTGCATCTTTAGATTCTGACACAGCCCCCCCCCCCCCGACAAACGAGGAAACTGAGGCACAGAGACATCTATTATCTTTGCCAAGGCACACGACTCATTGAACTAAGACTAGAACTCAGGACCCGGCACCGAGAGAACATCGAGGGACCGGATTTATGCACCTGCCTGTCACGCAGGTTTCTAGGTGGGTGAGCTCTTGGCCACCTTCACCATTAGACTGCTGGCATCTGGAAATACCAGACAATAACGTCATGCTCAGAGACTCAAACTATGTCTCTAAAGGTCGGATTCCCATTCTGCGGACATTCTCACTAGACGCATCCTTTATCTCCTGTTGGTCGCATCGTCCCAGGTATTTCCCAGCATGCTATAGAATTTTCCTGGAAAGGAACTTTTACTGCTTTGCAGTAAATCAGCACCACTTGCTTACATAAACCACCGCTGTCCTCCTGCCTTGGAGAACACGCATTCAATGCTGTCCGGATCTGGCTCTTTGACTGTATCTCCTAAGACCCCAAAGAAAGTCCCTTTATACTTCTACTTACTTCTACAGTCTTGGTGATTGAACTGATTGACCTTCATGAAGATAAATGAACTCTAAAGGAAGCTCAAAGCCTGAGGGGGAACAAGGGCTGCCAGTACTCTCCTAAGCCGTGGCTTCAGAGAGGCATGCCAAGGGAGGGGCAATGGGGGCGATGCCAAGGGAGGAACCGAGGAAGCTCTCGTCTTGTGACCAGGATGACTTTCTGCCTATCTATGGACCGCGAGTCTCTCACCTTTTTAGATCTGGAGTCAGACCTGCCACTTAACCAAAAAGATCACCAGGGATGCTCTTGTTTTCTTGTTGTTTCTCTCTTGCCCCCTTAGGCTCTTCCCTTCCCTAATCCTTTTCCTATTCCCTTCTCCCTCTCTCCACGTGTTCACTGCTGGCCTCTACTTCTGTACTCTCTCCCTTTCTCTGCCTTTCCCTGCCTCTACTACCCTCTTAACTTCCCTTCCCATACCCTAAATAAATTCTATTCTATACTTTTAAAAAAAAAAATCACCAGTGATGCCTAACACTATAGAAAGCAAAAGTCCTCGCCCTCAAGCTCTTAATGTCCAGAAAAGCACAGACCAGCAGGGACTACATTTAGAGTGGTTATGAAAAACAAAGCTGACAGCAGCTAGTTAGAATCCAATGAGGACTGATTCGCAGACGTTGAACATGTGGCAGGGACAAGGAAGCCACCAGGAGCCACTATCTCTGCCAACAGTATCAGAAATAAGGAAATATAGCTGGCCTGTTGAAAGAAAAAAAATCCATCCTTCTCTTTTCTCTATGGCGTTTGAAATCAGATTTCCCATTCTGCCTAGCTCCACGTCCGGGTGCCACTTATCGCTGGTCTTTGCTGCTTTGTGGATTCTCCTTTCCTCCACCCTTCACCCTCTTTTTCCCACCCTCTCAATTTCCTACCATTAGATAAGGGAGAGAAAAGGATAGAGGAAAAAGGAAAGAATTCCCTGGATAAAGAAAGTCTCTGGGCAGAAGGGGGCGATGTTATCCTTAGACTACTTCCTGCTGATTCCGGGAATCGAGTTCCTTGGGGCAAGTTTGATCTTCAACATCAGGATATCTAATTTCTTCCTCTTCCTCTTCCTCCTCTTCTTCCTCCTCCTCCTCCTCCTCTCCCTCCTCCTCCTCCTCCTCCTCCTCCTCCTCCTCCTCCTCCTTCTCCTCTTCTTCTTCTTCTCCTTCTCCTTCTCCTTCTCCTTCTCCTTCTTCTTCTTCTTCTTCCTTCTTCCTCCTCCTCTTCTTCACACACAACTGACCCAACTGACCAACAATGAACAATCAACCACCCACTCTGCCCCTAGCATTTATGTACCCTCTGAAAAGTCCCCAGAATTCCAAATGTCACACAATTGCACAAACTATTTGCAGCTGGCAAAATCACACACTCGCCAAGGCAAATTGTAGTCAGCTGCTGTGGACCCTCTGAAGCCGCTCCATATCCCACACCTGGGATTAAAACAAAAACATTCTTATACTCTTTCCTGTGGGTTCTGTTGTTTTTTGGTTTTGTTTTTGTTTTTTGTAAGAAGCCAAAATTCCAGAGTTCTCACGATAAGGAGAAGCTAAGGCGGGAAGGACAGACAGCTCCTAGAAGGATGTTAGGCAGATTCCTGGAAGAGCAAGCCAGGAGGTGAAAGGAGCAAGCTAAACACTAAGGCAAGATCAGTGCAGACCTGTCCCGAAACATCATGACGTCTCTGAGAGCAGGCTCACAAGACTGTCCAGAGAGAGAAGCCTACTCTCTTTACCTACTCGAATCCCATACCCTGCCACCCATAACCTCCATTCTCATCGCCACTCCCACTCCTGGGCCCATCTCTCTCTCT
>NW_022196891.1:68394845-68404270 GCF_008632895.1 Mastomys coucha
TCTCTCTCTCTCTCTCTCTCTCTCTCTCTCTCTCTCTCTCTCTCTCTCTCTCTCTCTCTCTCGGCCTTGGGAATGTAATGAAAGCATATCCCCAGCTCCTAAGGTCTCAGGATTCTTCCGCCTTCCTCAGGACTGCGATCCCAGCTGTTACCACTGTATGGCTGAGAAAGCGCCATGAGAGAAGTCTGTAGTAGGAACATGATACGTGATAATGGTAAGAAATGTAGAGTCAAAAATGCCACACAGAAAAGGCAAACTCCATGTTCTAGGTGACAGAGCCTAACTCTCTGGAGTCTGACCTAGAGACTTGTAATTCCTTAGACAATTAGAGAGCAACCCCTAGTGGCTTCTGGTGCCTCACCCCAAGTAGTGTGTGTCAAAGAAGGCAAGTGCTGTTGTTCTAAGACTTACTACCTCAGGACTGTGAGCTGCCCTTGGAATTCTATTCAAATATGACCCTGCACGAATGGCCCAGGAGGCAAGGCTGAGTAATTTCTAAGTGCTATTAAAGGATCCCATTGCCTTCCAGGAGTCTCTGTGTCTCTCTGTCTTTCTGTCTCTGTCTCTGTCTCTCTCTGTGTGTGTGTGTATGTGTGTGTGTGGTGTGTGTGTGTGCTTGTGCACATAATTGAGAGTGCTCACAGAAGCCACGAGAGGCCATCAGATCCCCTGGAGTTGGAGTTACAGGCAGTTGTAAGCTGTCCCACGTAGAAACTAGGAACCAAGCTTGGGTCCTCTGCTTGCAGGGCCTTCTCTCCAGCCCCATCTCCTGTACTTCTGTCTCAAGTGTCTATTCCTTATTAAACTTTTACATTAATTCTAGACTGGTAAATGCTTATACTCCCAAGCCTTGGACTAGTTCCTACTAGAAACATATGTTTGATTGTCTTCTGGGATGAGGTAAGAACTGTGGATATGTCTTGCCACAGGAATCTTAGAAGCTCTGGCATTTACTAAGTGAAAAGTGTGACAGAAATATCTTTCTATACCCCTAAACCCTTTAACAAGGTCTCCCTAAGAGGCCCAAGGGGACTTCAAATTCAAATTCACTGTGTAGCTGCAGGCTAGTTTTCGTCTCGAAAGCAATCCACCTGCCTCAGCCTCCTGAGTACTGGGATTGCAACCGTGCACCACCTCAGGTCAAAAGCCTAATTCAACCATACCAGAGTTGGTGTCAGTGACAGCTCTGAGAAGCCTCCCCTAAGCCAGTCTCAGGCTGACTGCCTGGGAAGCCGACCTTGTGATTTGAGAATCAGAGCTTCTAGCCCAACTCTGATCTCTAGCAAGGGGAGAGGGCATGGGGATGGATTTACTCACCAACAGCCAATCATGCTTATGTAATGATGACTTTACAAAAGCTTTAAGCCTGGGGTTCAAGGTTCAGAGGGCTTTCAGATTGATGAACATCTGTGTGCCAGGAACATGGCCAAAGGTGGCATGCAAGATTCTGTTCTGCTTGCTCTGTTTATTTCTTGCATTTTTTTTTTTTTGTAGCTGTTTCATAGGAGACAGGTAGAGGAGTCTCCCTGTTTCTCTTCACCTCTCATTATGTCACTCTCTAGGCCAGGCTGCCCCTGAACTCTCCTAATCCTCCTGCCTCAGAATCCCCAAGTTCTGGGATTACAAGTGCCCACTACCATAATGGGTTTTGAGCTGTCTCCTTTAGAAGAAACTGGCGACAATCATAAAGAATTTTCCCCAGTTCTATGAGTCATCACTGAGCAGGAGGAGGGAATTCTCCGATTAGCAGCTTATTAGCTAGGCGGATAGCACAGGCAGCATTAATTCTGGATACCTGGTGTCAATACAATAGGATAGGGTATCCTGAGAGTAGGGGAATTGCTTGATATGAGAGGACTCACACATTTGTTGACATAAGTAATTGTGCATACAGGTTATTTTTTTCTTTTAAACCTCTTGGGGTATGGGGGGTTGATACAGAGTTTTATGTAGCTCAGGCTAGTAACAAATTACATGCGTTGCCAAGGATTGTCATGTGATTTATTTTGTGTGCCTGGCTCCTTAAAGGATCCTCAATTGCTAGTCAAATGCCCTTCGGGAATGCTTAATCCTTAGAACTGTTTGACCCAATGCCTCCAGTGTCTTTTGCCTCTTGGACTTCTGGGAAGAGTAGGGTCCAGCTGGCAGAAGAGAGTAGGATTGGAGGAGGATGAGAATAGGGCTAGAAAAGACGGTTCGGGAAAGAAAGAAGACTGGGGGGGGGCAGAGAGGAGAAGATAGAGCCGAACAGAGATGGAGCAGGGTGAAACTAGGAGACCATTGAGGCAGAGGAGATATTGTTACAAGACAGTAAAGAGAAGAACCCACGAAGTAGTGGGAAAAAAAATAAGAAAAGCTACAAAAGAGGACCTTGAACTCCCGATCTCCCTGCTTCCACCTCCCAAGTACTAAGATTACAGGCATACCCAACCTTGATCCCTGCCTGTTTATTTTCTTCTGCTTATCTTCTCTGCTAACCCGTTTATAACAGCTTCTCCCTAGCACACAGAGATTTCCAGGTTTTGTTCCACATGATGAAACACTTGAGAAAAGTCTCTCTGTGATTAGTATTCAAGAATCCTTTCTTTCTCAAAAAAAAAAAAAAAATCATTTCTTGATTCTTGGTAGGGCCCCAAGAAGAGCCCATCAAAAGCCCAGGGCCTCAAGAGAGTGTTCCAGGCAGGCAGAGAGAAGCAACTCAGCTCAAAGCACGAGGAACAAGGAGACTGGGGAGAAACCAGCCCCTTAAAGCAGACAGGCTTTATTGAGAATTATTGATGATTTAGCCAAAGGTGGCCAGGTCTCTCTTTTTGGTCAGAATTATCTTTCTCAAATGGGATCAATGCTATCATGTCTCTTATTAAGAATGTATATAAGGGATGGAGAGATGTCTCCTCAGTTAGGAGCACTGACTGCTCTGCCAGAGGTCCTGAGTTCAATCCCCAGCAACCACATGGTGGCTCACAACCATCTGAAATGGGAATCCGATGCCCTCTTCTGGTGTGTCTGAAGAGAGAGCAACAGTGAGACATATACAAAATAAATAAGTCTTTTTAAAAACTATATATGCCAGGCAGTGGTGGCCCACACCTTTAATCCCAGCACTTGGGAGGCAGAGGCAGATGGATTTCTGAGTTTGAGGCCAGCCTAGTCTACAGAGTGAGTTCCAGGACAGCCAGGGCTATACAAAGAAACCCTGTCTCGAAAAAACAAAACAAAAAAATTAAAATTAAAATTAAAAAAATGTATATGACTATGAGAGGGCTAGAGGGTGCTACGATTGGGATGTAAAGTGAATCTATAAAGTAATGTGGGGGAAAAGAATATATACGAAGAGTTTGAGGCTTCAACAGACTCCAGATCAGAGTGGCTAAATGGTTCAGCAGTTTCCCCCAAGTGGTCATCCATTGGAGACAGGCTGTCAACAGAGAAATCACGTCCTCCCTTGCTTTAGTGTTGTAAGGGCAGAACAAAGTAGAGTGCATCTCATCCATGGACCACAGGGACGGGGGTTACTCTTTACATTGATTTTAAATGATTTGGAGTGTGTGTGCTCATGGGGGGGCATGCGTGTGCGTGTACGTGTTTGAGTGACCACAAAGGCTAGAAGAGAGCATTGGATCCCTTGGAGCTGGATTTACCCCTGAACTGGGTACTGTGAATCCAATTCATGTCCTCTGGAAGAGCAGCAAGCACTTTACAGTGCACCAGTTTCTCTACCTCAGGGAGGACTCTTATTTTATCAGGACATACTGGACACATTCCAGGTATAGCAATAAGCATTTTTTTTTTTTAATTTGCCTGTGAGGCTAAGATAAAAGGCTAGCATCACTATTATATTGCACTCCTATCAGATTCCAAACACAAAGAATGAAACTTCCTCCTTTTCTCTGGCATCAGGAAGGAGGACTTCCTTTAGCAGAGGACCTGCCTGTAAATCACTATTCAAGCCTATTAATATCCCGTCGTCATGGGCTTGCTAGGCATGAACATACATACTCTGGAGCTTAGCCTGCCTTCAGAGTTACTGCCGCTTGTTTCTTACTTGTGGCTGATGAATGGTTTTGATTTCTATATTCTTAGACTGAATAAAGGAAGGGAGTTAGACATGGCAGTAGACTCCTATCATCTCAGCCCTCAGGGGAGAATCTTGATTTTTCAGGATGCTGCATGGTAAGATCTTGTCTTTTAAAAAGAAAGAAAGAAAGAAAACTATAGCAACATCAGTAGAATAACAGTTTACAGAGGCTGGGAAAAGAGAGAATGGGAATTGAGAATTGTTGAAAAGATAAACTTTGGGGGCTGGCGAGATGGTCCTCTTGCAGAGGATATGAATTTAGTCCCCAGCACCCACTTTTAACCAAGTGGCAGAGTTTAATCACTTGTAACTCCAGTTCCAGGCATCCAGGGCTATCTTCCGGCCTCTGTGGATACTAAGCATGAGCATGGTGCTTGTGAGTTCAAAGATAGCCTGGGCTATATAACAAGTTTTAGGTTAGCCTGGACTACATAGTAAAATCATCTGTTTTGTTTTGATTTTTAATTGTTTTTCTCAAGACAGGGTTTCTCTATGTAGGCCTGGCTGTCCTGGAACTTGCTCTGTAGACCACACTAGCCTCGATCTCAAGAGATCTGCTTGCCTCTGCCTCCTGAGTGCTGGGATTAAAGGCGTGGACCACCGGGGCTGGAGAGATGGCTCAGCGGTTAAGTACACTGACGGCTCTTCCGAAGGTCCTGAGTTCAAATCCCAGCAACCACATGGTGGCTCACAACCATCTGTAATGAGATCTGATGCCCTCTTCTGGGGTGTCTGAAGACAGCTACAGTGTACTTACATATGATAAGTAAATAAATAAATATTTTTTTTTAAAAAAAAGGTGTGGACCACCATGCCTGGTTAAGTGTAGTGAAAATGTCTCACCAACCACTCTCCATAGAAAAGTAAAAAGGAACAAGGCAAGTATAAATGATTTTTTTTTTGCTCAATTTTCAGTCATTCTAATGTATAGAGACCATTTCTGAGCAACGTTAGCTCACTTGAAAAACATTATTTTTATTTGATTTCTCATTAAAACCTTCAGTGTGATAGTGGCACTCAGCAGTGTCCAGCGTCGTCGTCTCCATCTCTTAATTTTATAAACGCTAGGAGGGGAGGGAAGAGTCTGGGAGGAAGACCAAGTAGGAGGGAAATGTAGAATAGGTCATTTGGGGATAAGAAGCAAAAGAGAATAGGTTTGTTTTCAGAGATATGTACCAAGTGTGCTCATAGCTGGCAGGAGAGCAGGAAGATGTCACTCTTGCAGGTGTACCCTGGGGGTGGTGACAGCAGGCAGAGAGACACAGTGTGGGCGATGCATCAAGGTGAGGGCAAGGGCAGGAGGCAGGCAGGCTTAGCTTCAGCTGGAATGTACTCGGGCTGTACTAGTTTCCTGTGCCACCGTGCAATCCATGCGGTTTCTCTACCCCCCTCTCTGGGCCAGTTTAGGTTTACATTCATGTTCAGCCCGTGCACACACACACACACGCCACGAGTAGAAGTACCCACACAAACCACTAGTAGAGGTTCAATGCCCCCATTTGAGGGCTTTTTTATTGTCATAATTATTAAACATGCTAAAGTCACATACAGTGGCGCTGTCTGCCCTGACTCCACAGTGGGGTGGCTGAGAACTACAGGGGGTGTCACTTGGTTCACATGGCTCTGGGGATAACTAGAGATGGGGGCGGGTAAAGAGGTAGGCAGGTTAGCAAAGGCCAGAGAGCCCCTCCTGGAGTATTTAGTTAACAATAGAGTGTAGCTTCGGACATTCTGACCGTCTCTGTTTTGCTTTCCTTCGTAAACGTTTCTCAGTTTTCATTTCCCGGCCTGTAGGCCCTGAACCTTCACCACCTCTGGCTCTTCTGACCTCCGTCTGGACGGTGAAGGAAGATTTTCTTTACTTCTCTCTACCAGCCCCAGTTTTCTTTCCTTGGGAGGAATCTACTCAGCATGCACTAATATATTAAGCTGCCTTATTTACTTATTTATATTTATTTTTGCACGGGCAGGTTTTGGGGGTTTTGTTTCGTTTTGTTTTGAGACAGGGTCTATGTAGCCTTGGCTAACCTGGGACTCACTAATGTCACCCAGGCTGGCTTGAACATTCAAAAGATCCACCTGCCTCTGCCTTCCAAGTTCTGGGACTAAAGGCATGCACCCCCACATGTTGCAAGCTCCTTGTTTAGGTCTGCCCGGGAGAGAGTTCTGCTGCACGGTGGCTGAATCACGGGAGATGGGTGGGGTTGTGCAGATGGAGCTGAAAATGTTACCTGAAGGGTGACTGGTGCGACTGGCAGAAGCCTACACGTGCCCCACCTCGAGGCTCTGCACTCTGGGGGCTTTCCCCTCCTGCCCTTAGCACTAGACAAAGAAGAGGAGAAACAAACCTCGAAACCCTTTATTCTCCTAAACGGACTGATCCACCCTTAGCCTAGCGACTACGCATCCTACGCATCCTTGGGCCTCTACGACTGTGATGGCTTAAGAGAGCCTGAGACAAGAATATAAAAAAGGTTAAGCTTGCCTCGGGGAGAGGATAGAGGGATGAAGGGACGAGAGGCGCGTGAGAGTCAGAGCTGTGGAGGGGAGAGAGGAAGTAGATAGAGGGTTAAGGGGAGGCCTGGCCATTCAGGAGGTGGAATCCTTTTTCCTCTTCTGGAATCGACGGAACTTGCCCTGGATTGCAAGGGCAGCCTTCTCTGTCTCTGGCGCTGTCAGGTCAATGTCGATTTCTTCCTCCTCCTCGGCCTTCTTAATGCTGCCAGGTTTCCCTGTAGACAGTTGGAGACAGATGGACGAATCAAGCCAAGCGATTCCAGCGCTTCCCTCCAGACCTCAAACACGGCGCTCACAGTCCACTTTCAAGTAGACAACTTGAGGTCCCCTCACCCCACCCCACCCCCATCTTCTCAGGGACTACAGATGACAAATGATTCTAAAAGTTAGGGTGCTAGGCTTGTAATCTGCATAGCAGCCTCAAGAAGTCTTGCTGTCCTTGGGTCAAGTGACAAATACCTTTAGTCGGCACTGACTCCCAAATCCTACAGTTCAAATCCCAAAGCATGCTTCTGGCCTTCAATTGACCGTCTCTGTTTTGCTTTCCTTCATAAACATTTCTCAGTTTTCATTTCCCGGCCTGTAGGCCCTGAACCTTCCGCCACCTCTGGCTCTTCTGACCTCCGTCTGGACGCTGAAGGAAGATTTTCTTTACCTCTCTCTACCAGCCCCAGTTTTCTTTCCTTGGGAGGAATCTACTCAGCATGCACTAATATATTAAGCTGCCTTATTTACTTATTTATATTTATTTTTGCACGGGCAGGTTTTGGGGGTTTTGTTTCGTTTTGCTTTGAGACAGGGTCTATGTAGCCTTGGCTAACCTGGGACTCACTAATTGTTGTGTTGAGCTGGAGAAATGGCTCGGTGGTTAAGAGTCCTTGGTGCTCTTGCAGAGGGCCCAGGTTACACATCCAGGGGCTCACAACCACCTATAATTCCAGTTAAAGGGGCTCTGGAGAGATGGCTCAGTGGGTAAGAGCACCAACTGTTCTCCTGAAGGTCCTGAGTTCAAATCCCAGCATCCATGGAGGACTGAGAAGGCGGAGCAGTTCCACACCATGCTGCCTTCCATTGGTTAAGGCCTCCGACAGTAAAGGGCTAACCAGGCAAAGAGTGTCCTCTCCACTGCCTTGGAGGGGCAGTACTGAGCTGGCCGGCCTACACTGTAAAAAAAAAAAAAAAAAAAAAAATCCCAGCAACCACATGGTGGCTCACAACCATCTGCAATGAGATCAGACTTCCTCTTCTGGGGTGTCTGAAGACAGCTACAGTGTACTTACATATAGTAATAAATAAACCTTAAAAAAAAAAAGACAGGCTATTTTCTGCCAGGGCTACACAGAGAAACCCTGTGTCCAAAAAAACCACCACCACCACACCAACAACAAAAAAACAAACCCTAATTTACTTTTTAAAATGATTACTATTTTGGCATGCGTGCGTGCGTGCCCCATGTGTGAAGGCCAGAGGACAGTCAACTTGTGAATGTCACTTCTCGCCTTCCAGCATGTGGGTCCCCTACATGACTGAGCTGAGGTCATCAGGCTTGGCAAATAAGAGTCTTTTCCCACTGAGCCATCTTGCTGCCCCCCCCCCCATCATTTTACATGCTACATGCATTTCCCAACCATTCCAGACTTTACTTGCTAAAACCAAGAGGAAAATGGTAATAAGATTGCTTCTTAGGAAAAAGTAGCCAGAGACTAGCGCTATAGTAATCACTTGTTTTACTTGCCCTCACCCCATTCTTTGACATCCACGTCAGCATCTTCTAGAGTTACAACTCTTGGATCAGGTTTCTACCTTCCTTAGCTCTACTAACAGCCTAGCCCAACCTCACTCACCTTTTTCCTCAGGGTCAGATGCCTGGTTGGTTGCTGGAGGTGTTTTGGTGTTAAGCTGGGAGAAAAGAATAACAAAGTGAGAGACCATGGAAGCATGAAGGTGCCACCCCCTCAGATCTTTTATGCACATTCAAGTTTTCCTGCAACCAGGCGAATTTCCCAAGACTTTTGAAGAAGCAGGTCTTTAGGTCAGATGAGAACTCATCAAAGCTTTCAATAAGCCCAGTGTGATAGGGAATCCTTGTGATCCTAACATTCGGGAGACTGAGGCAAGAGGATTGCTATGACTTCCGGACCAACTTGGGCCACAAAGTGAGCTATGTAATGGAAACTTATTTCAAAAATAATTAATTCAATATTTAGTGATGGTCGAGAAATTGTGGGGGACAAAATACATAGAGAAACCCTGCCTTCACAGAGCTCATTCCAGGGATACTCAGACAAATAAGGTGATTGTGATGTGATATGGTTGAAAAAAAAAAGTACCAGAGAAAAGGCAAGGTAGGGAGAGCTCAGTGCTAGGTACAAACAGAAGAGCAGGCCTTTACACAGTTGTCAGGAAACGGCTATCTGGTCAACCACAAGGGAGGTGACTTTACTTTCTTTCTTTCTTTCTTTTCCTCTTTCATTCTCTTCCTCCTCCTCTTCCTCCTCCCCCTCCTCCTCCTCCTCCTCATCCTCCTTCTTCCTCTTCTTTTTTCTTCTTCTTCTTTCTTCTTCTTTTTTCTTCTTCTTTTTTCTTCTTCCAGCATTGGGGATAGAATCCAGGGCCTCTTGTATGCTAGGCAAACGCTTTCCCACCAGACTCTCTGAAAGGTGGCATTTGAGCAAAAAGCTATAAAAACTGGTAACAACTGAATATCTGTGGCAACACCCTAGGGTGGAAGTAAGACCAGCCTCTTTGAAGAGCAACAGGATCCAGGATCCAGGTAGAGCTTAACTGGAGAGAGAGAGAGAGAGAGAGAGAGAGAGAGAGAGAGAGAGAG
>NW_022196891.1:68404280-68413336 GCF_008632895.1 Mastomys coucha
GAGAGAGAGAGAGAAGAGAGAAAGAGAGAGAGAGAGACGAGGGATGGAAAGGAGATCCAGCCTAGCTACAAGTAGGAGCAGATTATGTAGAGCCTGTTAGAGGGCTGCAGTCAGGCAAGCAAGAGAAGATGGAAGCTTGGATCCGAACAGAGGCCATGAAGGGGAGGGGACAGGCATGGTGAGGTTATGAGTATTCGTTTCAAACTGTGATCAAAATGATTCTAATTGAATACGTGGTATTGTGATAAAGTGGTATTGTGATAAAGGGGGAGTCAAGGATGACTCCCAAGGAGAAACGGGGGGGGGGGGAGAAGTTCCCACTTCCTGCTACAGAACAGACAACCAAGGGAGGGGGGGCTAGGGAGAAGATCGGAAGGATTGTTTTGTTTTGGAAAAGTTTGGGATAGCAGGATCAGCAGAGAGCAAGAGCCCTCTGGAGGTTAACAGCAGGGACTTTAAACTGAAATCAAGCAAGATACCGTCCTGTCTTCCAGGGGAAGTGTCCTGGTGTCTGTATTGTGACAAACACCATGAGCAGAAGCAACCTGGGCAGGGAAGGGTTAACATTAGCTTAGCAGTCCACATCATAGTCCATCATTGACTGTCAGTCAGGGCAGGAACTCAAGGCAGAAACCTGAAGGCAGGTGCTGAGGCAGAGACCATGGAGGAGTGCTGCTTAGTGGCTTGCCCTGTCTGTCTTCTTAGAGTGCCTGGGCCACCAGCCCAGAGGTGGCACCACCCACCATGAGCCAATCCCTCCTGCATTGATCAAGAATATATGATACAGGTTTCCCCACAGAACAATCAGACAGATGCTTTTTCTCTATTGAGTCTCTCTCTTTCAAAATAACTGTAGCTTGTATCAAGCTGACACTGAAAACTAGCCAGCACAGTGAGGAGATGAAACAAGTAACCAAAGAATAATTACTGCCAGGAGGTGGTGGCGCACGCCTTTAATCCCAGCACTTGGGAGGCAGAGGCAACTGGATTTCTGAGTTCGAGGCCAGGCTGGTCTACAGAGTGAGTTCCAGGACAGCCAGGGCTACACAGAGAAACCCTGTCTCGAAAACAACAACAACAACAACAAAAAAGAATAATTACTGGGCATTTATTGTTGTGTGCCAAACCTAGCCTATTAATTAATTTTGTGAGATATCACAGCTGAAGAAGCAAGCTTAGAACAATGTCTGGGTCTCATCAAGGCCAAGTCATATGAAAAGAAAATGATAGACTTAGTTTTGGTATTTTCATATGCTGACCAAGTATGCTGATGTGTTAATGACTACACTATTCAGAACATGTAGATGCATACTGGACTAGTCTTTCAACTCTGGAAAACTGTTCTAATAAAAAGTTATGAGGATCTAGGTGTGGAAACACAGGCTCTTTAATCCCAGTGCTTGGGAGATGAAGGCAGAGGTCTAAGAATTCAAGATAGCTCTCAAAATATAGGAAGTTATAGAAAAAAAAAAAGGAATGTGACAAGCCCATGATCTTCGGTGGGTCTTACTTTCTTCCTGAACACTTTTTAGATTAATCCTAGTACTTAAAATCTGCTTTGTCATCAGCATCATCATTTGTTTTTTTTGAGACATGGTTTCTCTGTGTAGCCTTGGATGTCCTGGAACTCACTTTGTAGACCAGACTGGCCTCAAACTCACAGAAATCCTCCTGCCTCTGCCTCCCAAGTGCTGGGATTAAAGGAATTCACCACCACATCTGGCCCAAATTTTCTCTTTCTTTTCTTTTATTTAATTTTATTGGTTATTAAAAGTATGTGTGTGCACATAACACATGTGTTGGTATGGATGTGTGCGCCATGGTGCACTGTGGGGGTCAGAGGACGACTTGGAGGAGCCTGTTCACACCACCAAAGTGAGTTCCGAGGATGGGACTCAGGTTGTCAGGCCAGCGTGTCAAGGCTAGCGTGTCAGAGGCCAGCATGTCAAGGCCAGCGTGTCAAGGGCTTTTACCTCTTGAACTGTTTCACCAGGTCTTACAAATTGTTAATTAACTTCAACTCTAAACAGACACAAAAAATGAGAAAGCAATCTAAAGTTAAAAAAATATATATATATTAACATAAGAAATAGTGAGGTGTGGAGTGAGGAGACAGCCTAGCTAGAGACGGGTTAGCTGGTATGCATGATACCTGAGCTCAATACTTAGATTCAAGGTAAAAAAAAAGAAAAAAAGAAAAACAAACAAACAAACAAACAAAAAACCAAGGCAGTCTGGTAATCTCTCTGAGGAGGCAGAGATGGGTGGATCGCTGAACTTGCTGGGCAGCCAGCTAAGCCATTTGGCAAGTCCAAAGTCAGCAAGAGACCCTGTCTCCCCACCCATCCCAAAAGAGATGGATAGTGTCTAAAAAATGATACCCCACCTGCTGGTATCCCTGTGGCCTCTCCATGCATGCACACACGTGCACATGCCTACCCCAACCTAGAAAGCACCCCAAAACCCACTCAAATGCTGACATACTGTTATTTAACATAGGAAAGTGTCTTTAATAAAAATAGGTCATAGCCAGATATGGAGGTGCATGCCTTTAATCCCAGCACTTGGGAGGCAGAGGCAGGGGGGTCTCTGTGAGTTTGAAGCCGGCCTGGTCTACAGTGTGAGTTCCAGGCCAACTGAGGTGAAATCTTGTCTCAAAAAAAAGGGTAGGCCGCACTTGGGAGGCAGAGGCAGGCGGATTTCTGAGTTCGAGGCCAGCCTGGTCTACAGAGTGAGTTCCAGGACAGCCAGGGCTATAAGAGAAACCCTGTCTCGAAAAAACAAAAAACAAAACAAAACAAAAAAAAGGGTAGGTCATAAAGTGGCACTGGTCGTAACCTGGGTGACCTTCAGTAGTAAAGTAGGTGCTTAGCATATTCAAGGCCCCGGTTTTTATTCTGAGAACCAAACAAACGGTAATAAACTGATTGTGGTGGGCTGAATAAGAATGTCCCCACTAGACTCATATATTTGGATGCTTAGGGAGTGGCACTATTAGGAGGTGTGGCCTCTTTTTGAGTAGGTGTGTGGCCTTGTTGGAGGAAAGGTGTCAATGGGGTTGGGCTTGGAGGTTCATTAGGTCCAGTGTAGCACTTGTGCTCACTCTCTCTGTCTCTCAGTCTCTCTCTGTCTCTCTGTCTCTGCCTACAGATCAGGACGTAGCTCTTAGCTATTCCTCCAGAACCTGCCTGCATGCTGCCATATTCCTTGCCATGAGGATAACGGAGTAAACCTCTGAAAATGCTGAGCCTCTGTCCTAGGGTTTGTTTGCTGTGAAGAGACACCATGACCAAAGCAAGTCCTATACATGACAATATTTAATTGGGGTTAGCTGACAGTTCAGAGGTTCATTTCTTCCATTATCATCATAGTGGAAAGCATGACATCATGCAGGCAGAGTGGGTGCTAGAAGAGCCAAGGGTTCTACACTTGATCCGAAGGCGGCCAAAAGGAGACTGTCTTTTGCAAGCAGCCAAGAGGAGGCTTTCTTTCACCCTGGGCCTGCGCATAGAAGTCCCCAAAGCCTGCCTACACCGTGGCGCACTTGCTCCAACAAGGCCACATCTATTCCAACAAAGCCTAATATTCTACACCTCCTAATAGTGCCACTTCCCATGGGCCAAACATATTCAAACCGCACAGTCTCCAATTAAATGCTTTCTCTTATAAGAGTTGCCATGGTCATGGTGTCTCTTCATGGCAAGAGATACCCTAAGTCACTTGATAGAGTCCGATATTTATATTCGAATATATACATAATATATATGTATGTGTGTGTATATGTATATATATATATATATATATATATATATATAGAGAGAGAGAGAGAGAGAGAGAGAGAGAGAGAGAGAAAGAAAGAGAGAGAGAGAGGGTTTCTCTGTGTAGCCCTGGCTATCCTGGAACTCACCCATAGACCAGGCTGGCCTTGAACTCAGAAATCCACTTGCCTCTACCTCCCAAGAGCTGGGATTAAAGGCGTGCACCACCCCCTTCCAGGGAGTCCGATATTTTTTAAAGAGAGCATGTGTTCAACTACTATACATATTTCTTTAATCTGAGACTAGGGCTGGAGAGATAAGTTAGTTTAAGAAGTGCTTGCTGTGTAAGCTTGAGAAGTTGGGTCCAATACCCAAATACCACATAAAGAAACAAGGTAGTCGCTAACACAGAGAGAGACAGAATTAGGTGGCTCTCTGAGCGTCTCTCATCAGCCAGCCTAGCCTATTGGTATGCTTGAGGCCAGTGAGAGACTCTGACAGCACCCATGAAAGAACATACAAGGTTAGCCTGTAACCTCCACACACAGGAACACCCACACACATGGGTCTACCTATGCCCATTGGAATATGCATACATACACAAAGTGAATAAAAAAATAACAAAAATTTAATATCTGAGGCTGGATATGAGGACACAAATGTATAATCCCAACACCTGGGAGGCTAAGGCATGAGGATTACAAATTCTAAGCCAGCCTGAGCTACAGAGGTGGGGGGGTCTGGGGGAAGATTTGAAAACACACCAAAGAAGATTCTGAAACCCCAGGAAAGTCCTGCTAGTCTCTTGTAGACCAAAAAGAGCTTCTGCGGGAGGGGGGATTATTTTTGAAACTCTTGGATGGACTGGTCCACAGTCATTATTCTTTTTCTCATTGATCTTTTTGAGTTAATTAATTTTTACCTTAGTTTTCGCACATGGCCAGTATAGTGATCTAGTAGGTAATACCTTCCACCGTGCCATACTGGCATCATGAAAAGTTTGTTCACACTGCAAAAGCACAGCATGGAGTATGTGCAGTGAGAGAGGACAGCCAAGAGTCCAGATATGAGAGGCATGGATGAGGAGGCAAGTTCAACAGTCCCATGGTCTCAAACTTCAAATACTACTTTCTCTATTGGCCAGCACATCTCGAACTGTTGTCCTGGCTTTAACCATTATCCCTCTGTCTTTTTAATTCCAAGTTTATTGCTTTAACCCATCAAACCCATCCCAACTCTGCCCTTTTGAAAAAAAAAAAAATGACTCCTATGCTAAATATCTCCCCTCAGGGAGTTCTGTGATGATTTTAATAAGAAATGTTCCCTATAGTGTTGGGTTTTCGAATGCTTTAGCCCTGGGTGTGTTGGCTAATTTTAGGTCAACTTGACATAAAGGATTCCTTTTAGGAGGAGGAACATCAATTGAGAAAATGTCCCCGCCAGATTATCCCGTAGGCAAGTCAGTGGTACGGATTTTTTTTTTCAAGTTTTTAAGGATTTGTGTGTGTGTATGTGTGTGTGTGTAAGTTTCACCTCGTGCACCCAGTCCCTCTCATCTCCTCATCCCCTTGTATCGGCCCTCGCCATCTCCTTCCCGAAAGAAATTAGAAAATGCAAGCACACGTGCGCGCACGCGCGCGCACACACACACACATACACACACACACACACACATATCCAAAGCATAGAAAACATCTTGCAATGGAAGCTGATGCCATTTTCTTGATGTGAGAGGATCCATCTCGCTGTGGGCAGTACCACTCCTGGGCTGGCGGTCCTGTAGACTATAAAGAAAAAAGCTGAGCAAGCCATGGGGAACAAGTCAGGAAGCAGCATTCCTCTGTGGCCTCTGCTTCAGCTCCTGCTTCCAGGTGGCTGCCTTGAGTTCCTGCCATGACTTCTTGGATGGTGGACTACAAGACCCCATGGTCAAGGCAAGTAATCAAAGAAGGTATTTAATAGGGCTCATGGTTCCAGAGGGTTAGGGGTTTATGATGGAGGAGTGAAGCCACGGAAGCAGGAAGAGCTGAGGGCTCACACCTCAGACCGAATCACAAGCAGGAGGCAGACACATTAGGAACAGCAAAGTCTTTTGAAACCTCAAAGCCATCCCCAGTCACAAACCTCTTCGAAGCCAAGCCTCCTAGTCCTTTCCAAACAGTTCCACCAACTCAGAACCAAGTATTCACACACAAGAGCCTCTGCGGGGGGGGGGGGGGGGGGGGGGGGGGGGGGGGGGGGATATATTCTCATTCAACAGTCCCCAGCTGGTGGCACTGTATGGGGAGGCGCCAGAACTGTGGCCTTCTTGGGAGAGGCAGGCTAATTTTAAGAATTTAAAAATTTTACACCATTTTCTAGTTTGCTCTCTCTACTTTGTGCTCCTGGTTCAGAGTATGAGCCCTCAGCCTCTGCTCTCAGCAGCCAGTTTCTAACACCCTGCTGCCTCTAACACACACACACACACACACACACCCCGCTATCATAGACTCTAACCCCCTGGAACCATAAGTTCAAGTCAACGCTTTCTCCCGTGAGTTGGCTTGACCAAGGTGTTTTATCGCAGCAACAGAAAAAAATAACTAATAGGTTGTTCCTCAACTCTCCCCGTCAGCTGATCTGGAGCCAAATCCAAAGCAGGTGTATGTGTCAGAGCTGAACCACACAGGCTACCATGTTCCTTCTGCCCTGCCAGCTTCCCTCTTTCCTGAGCCTGGCCTCACCCTGGAATAGAACAGTGTCTGTGATCTGGCTCCCCAGGGGCTCCTAGCTCCATTTGGGTTATATTTATGAAGGATCATAACCCGAGATCAAGAGTTTCCACTGTTGAGGCCAGAAAGGAGTACTGTAAGGTCCCCACTGCTCACAACACCCCTTGAAATCTCCCTCACGCCATCCGTGGAAAAGTGCTACGGGGTCTTCTTCCTGCCCCTCCTCCCTCCATCCTTTCTAGCCAGCTCTCAAAATAGCTACTTGTGGGCACTCCATTTCTAGATTTAGCTGTTTGTGACTTGTTGGGGGGAGGGACAATCAGACTAGCCTCTGTATGGCACCCAGTCGCTCACTGGTCCCTGTCCTCTGTCTCAATGTGGTAGGTAGTTTCAGGATGATCTGGTATATGTTCTCGAACGCTGTCAGACTATCCATACTTCAAGTTCACCCAGGACTCTATAAAAAAAAAAAAAAAACAAGACAAACAAAAACAAAAACAAAAACCCTTACAAACACTCATATCTCCAAAGGAGCAATGTCAACTCAAGATCTCCAAGAGGTCTGTAATTCTCAGCCTCGTCTGAGCCCTCATTCTAGGCAGGTGTGGGTCACAAAGCTCCCTTCCTCCCTCTCTCTCTCTCTCTCTCTCTCTCTCTCTCTCTCTCTCTCTCTCTCTCTCTGGTGCTCTGCTGCTTTCACATTGGAACTAACGGTGATAAAATGGTTCAGCAGCATCTTCCTTCTTCTTATAACAATGGTTTTTGACCTTCCTAACACTACGCCTTTAATACGGTAGTTCCTCATGTGGTGGCAACCCAACCATAAAGTTATTTCTGTTGCTACCGCATAACTATAATTTTGCTACTGTTATGAATCATAATGTAAAGATCTGTGTCATTCAACTGCCCGCCTCAAGGGGTCTCGCGTCACAGGTTGAGAACCTCTTCCTTGCAGGCTCTGACTAGGAGAAGCGATAGAAGTCAAGGACTTGTTACCTTGCCTTGGTATTGATAACCACGTAGATAATACTACCGGGCCTGCTACTTCTGCACGAGCTTTTAAACCCACCAACATGCTGACTCCTTCTATCAACTCCATAAAACAGGTATTGCTACTCTCATTTCCCAAGCCGTGAGCTTTGGTCAGGAGTGGTTAATTTTTTGGCCTAAGGACATATAGTTGAGTCACAAGGACAGCTTGAGCTGGGCATTGGTGGCGCATGCCTTTAATCCCAGCACTTGGGAGGCAGAGGCAGGTGGATTTCTGAGTTTGAGGCCAGCCTGGTCTACAGAGTGAGTTCCAGGACAGCCAGGGCTACACAGAGAAATCCTGTCTCGAAAAAAAAAAACAAGGACAGCTTGAAGCAAGAAATACAGTCTAGCTTGCGAGTCCAGGCTCTTGAATGTTGTGTGCACTCGCATCCACTCACACACACGTGAGGGGAGGGGTCTAATGTGAATGGCCTGCCTGTAGAAGCTATCCCATACAGCAGAGCAGTCCCCAGGTAGGAAGAAGATCTTTGGAATCAGGATTGAATTCCATACCCGACAGTCAAACAGCTTGAGTCCACATTCTTCTCAATTTCAAGAAGCTTCTCAATTCACAATCCAAAACACCACCTTCACGTATATACAGGAAACCTTGGGGCGCTGGACCCTGCCCTCTCATCATAGAGCCATCTTACATGCTATGGGAGGACTTTCTCCCAGACCCCACATCCCCACTCAGATTTTTGCTCGGCTGATTGACCGGACCACCATGATTTGGGTTTTGCTTCTCAGTGCTCGGTCCTGGCACCGAACTCAACCCCCAGGGACTATTCAAACTCTTCACTCAGTGGCCCAGATCTTAGCCCTTCAGAGTCTGAGAATTCCGTGTGCGCGAGACCATCACACTCTTTCCCAGAGCAAACGACTCCCTTGCTTACATCCGGAACTATTATTCCTGTCCTAGTGAGCACGGAGCTGGGTTCAGCACAGTGCCATTGCCCACACAGGACTAATTGTTTCCACTTCTCAGTACCAAACACTAATTAGCAACTGTGAAACCCATCACATCTCACTTTCCCTAGAGAGCCCCAGCCTCTTCCCTTGCCTACCTTCTTGTATTCCTTTCCTCCACCCCTCCCCCTCCACCCCCGTGATGAATTCCAGTGTTCCGATCTGTCACTTGGCAGTAGGTTCTCCTGTAGCTCAAAGGTGTGGATTCTCCGCTCCCTCCGTGGGGACAGTAGTTGGCAAAGGCCTGCTGGGTTAGGGCATTTTTTGTTTTTTCTTTTCCCCAGTAGGCTTTAAGATACAGATGGGCCCATGTTCTCTTTCCCCAGTATTTCCCTCCAAAAAGTTATCTGCCCTTTTTAGTTCCTCCAAATCGGGGCACAGTAAAGCATCTTAATACTGGCCCATCTTTGCCTTCCCAGACCTTTTATTGACAGTCAGAGCAGGTCGTGGGCGGCCTGAGCTCCCAGGCTCGGCCCCCTTCCCTCTTCTAGGAACCACACACTCTGTCCTTTTACTCTCTTGTATGACTCCCCGCCCCCCCTTTCTCCCCCTCTACCTGGCCCCCCCTCTTCCCCTTTTGATGTGA
>NW_022196891.1:68413886-68415448 GCF_008632895.1 Mastomys coucha
GGTCGGTCGTTTGCAAAAGCAGACAAAAAGAATCTCACTCGAAATTACACCTTGAACCTTACAGAAATCAGCTGCAAACAGACTCAAAACCTAAACTTTGAAGGTGCGGAGGCAGGAAGACTGAAGTGAGCTTGAGGTCAGCTTAGTTTATACAGGACTGAAGGCCTACTTCGAGGCATAGAAACCCTGTCTCAGGATAGCCGCACTGGTAGCGACGGTTACAATTAAGTGTAAAATTTTAGAATAAAGCATAGTGGGGAGTTTTTGCAACCTTAAGATAGAAAAAAAAAAGTCCTTAGATGTAGCAAAGGCAAAACTCACAGAAATGCATTATAAACTGAAGTTTCTCCTAAGAGAAGAGAGGTACAAGCTACAGGCAGAAAGAACTTGTATTCCAGAAGTTAGTTTGTGTTTTTGGTTTTTGGTTTTTGTTTTTTAGCATGGTCTTACAGTGTGTAACTCATGTTGACCTAGAAGTCACTATATGGCCCTCGTTTATACCAAACTCATGCAATTCTCAACCTTCTGAGGGCTGAGACTGCAGGCCTGAGTCACCATAGTATACATTTTTAAAAGTTTACCGGAGCTGGAGAGATGACTCTGTGGTTAGGAGTCTTGCTGCTCTAGCTCAGAGGATGGAAGTTCTGTCCCCAGAGTCCACATGTAGGCTCACAACCATCTGTAACTCCAGTTTCAGACGATCTAGCACCTTCTTCTGGCCTCCACAGACACCAGGCAAGCTCATGGTTCACTTGCATTACATGCAAGCAAAACACTCATGTACACATGAAAATTAGTCTTCGCCATCAGGGAAAATCAGGGGAGGCTGGAGAGATTGCTCAGTGGTTAAGAATATTGGCTGCAGCCAGTTAAGAGTGTGGGTTTTTTTGTTGTTGTTTTGGGGTTTTTTGTTTTGTTTTGTTTTTTGTTTTTTCGAGACAGGGTTTCTCTGTGTAGCTCTGGCTGTCCTGGAGCTCACTCTGTAGACCAGGCTGGCCCCAAACTCAGAAATCCACCTGCCTGTGCCTCCCAAGTGCTGGGATTAAAGACGTGCACCACCACTGCCCGGCTAGTGTGTGGTTTTACTACCAGCATCATTCAGGAGACAGAAGCAGGCATGTCTCTGAGTTGGAAGCCAGCCTGGTCAATAGCCAGAACTACCTAATAGAGAGACCCTCTTTTAAACAAAACAAAACCAAACCTGGGTAGTGGTGGCCCACACCTTTAATCCCAGCACTCAGGAGACAGAAGGCAGATCTCTCTGAGTTCAAGGTCAGCCAGGTCTATAGAGTTCCAGACCGCCAAGGCTATACAAAGAAAGCCTGTCTAGAAAAAAAAAAGAGACAACAAAAAGCACTGGCTGCCAATTCCTAACATCTCCACACCACCACCACCCCAAACCAAGAACAAAAGCAAACCAAAGATAATTGTGTCCAATCATGGTACAGCATACCTATAAACTCAGCACAAGGAGGCTGACTCAAGATCATGAGTTCAAAGCCAATATGGGCTATAGAATGAAACCTTATCTTTAAAAAAGGAAATAAAACACAAAAAGATAA
>NW_022196891.1:68415461-68416076 GCF_008632895.1 Mastomys coucha
AAAAAAAAAAAAAAAAAAAAAAAGAAAGGAAAGGAAAAAAAAACCCAAATCCAAAAATAATTGTATGAGTCAGCATTGCCTTGGCAGAGCACCTAAGTCCACAGTAACAGCAGCTTAGCTGATCCTTCCCTGTGGCCACTTCCAGGGAGTAGGCACCCCAAGACTCAACTCACTCTCCCTGCCCCCTAGGGTTCTTTCTTTTCTTCCTTCGTTGTTTTCTCCTTTAGTGGCATTTCCATGGCAACCACGGAGGAAGCCCGTGTTTTCCCCCTCCTCTTTTCCAAGCTGCAAGTCAAAACCAGTTTTGGGAAGGGTAAACTATTCAGCTCTCTCCACTCTTCACACTCCCCAGGCTCTTTAAAGAGAGATCACAGATGGTTAATAGCAGCAATTGAGCAAGGATCATTCCACTGTACCTGGGCCAACTGCATTTGTATGTCATGGCTTGGGTGCTGTGCACATAAAACAAACAAACAAACCACACAGATTTTAGTACTGTGATGATTACTTAGTTTTGATGGACAATCACAGATACCCAGTTCTCTCTGTAGACCAGAACAGAGAAACCTAAAAAACTCTAAATATAAGTCTTAAAAGAGCCCCCCCCCCCCCCCC
>NW_022196891.1:68416208-68433552 GCF_008632895.1 Mastomys coucha
CTCGAACTCAGAAGGTGGTGCATACTTTTAATCCCTGCACTCAGGAGGCAGAGGCAGACAGAATTTCTTGTGGGTTCAAAGCCAACCTGGTCTACAGAGTGACTTCTAGGACACCCAGGGCTTCACAGAGAAAACCCTATCTCCAAAACCCAAAACAACCCTCCCAAAACAACCCCCCCACACACACACACAAACCCTCCCCCACAAACACCGCCCCCCCCCAAGCCACACTTTGTCTATTGATTGACCTAATCCAAGATTTCACAAACTTCATTTTCAGGAAGAAAAGGGAGCAGGAGTTAGTGGCTATTTTTCCAGGTAGTGGGTGGTAAGAGGCTTTGCTCTTAATCAGCCATGAAGGTGTTTCTAGGCTGACCAGTTCTCCCCCAGTGTTCAATGGAAGCCGCCGCTAAAGGCCTTACTGAAGCCTCTGGGATCCCGTGCCCCTGCGCGACCCTGGGCTGCTGTTTTTGGAGATCTGTTGGAACTGTTTCAACTCTTTCAGCACTGTAACCAGCTGCAGTCCTCAAACAGCTCCAGAAAGGCTTGGCTCAAGGTCACCCTCAAGATAACAACAGAAAAAGAGCTAGAAACCCTTCCTTGAGTTTCTCCATACACGCATTCCTCTCCTAACACAGAAACTCTAGAAGACCAGACGCCTGACGTCTTAGATGCCTCTTACCACAAGACTAGACCTTAAACTGCACCAGCTCCCTGTTTTGTCCCCCTCCCCTTGGCCACCCACCCTGTTTTCTGGAATAGCCCCCTGGTTTGGCACCTCACTCTGTTTCCTGGAATAGCAGTACCACCCCCCACTAGAGTCAGGGGCAGAACTCTTTGCCCCTGCCAACTCATGGTATGCAATGAGTCAACACCCCCTGCCCATTCTCCCCAGCACGGGCTGCCACGGTTTAATGGGTGGTTATTTGTGGCACTCTCCACACAGCTTGGAGCTGAGCCTTTACCCCATACTGAGGAGTAGGGGATGGGGGGCGGGGGAGAGTAAAGCCAAAGCTTCATTTATTACTATAATCTTCAATGTGCATCCCACCAGCGGTGTTAACGTTCTAAAATAAACGTATTAATCCCCCTACAGCCTACAAAGCAAACACTCTGCTGGAGGCCTTTGTGTGGGAGGGAGGCAGCACCAAACACAACAGAATGGTAAATGCCACCTCTCTTCCCTGGGTGGGGGTTGGGAAACAGGTGATGCCTTCTGGAGTCCGGAAGCAGAAATCAAGCTTCAGGGTTGACGAAGAGAGCGAGCCCAGCCCTGTGATACGTGGTAGCTCACCCGTGTTAACAACTCAATCCCCCGTAACAGCAGTAGCCCGGAGGCTGAGCCACGAGATCTCAAAGGCTACTCTGAGCCACTGAGTTCTAAGTCAGCCTAGGCTAGCCTAGCGATGCAGGAAGAAAGAAGGGAAGAAGGGAAGGAAGAAAACAAAGCAGGCTTTGGTGAGTCTGAACGTTGAGACGAATGTCCAAAGGCCTAAATTCACTGTTTCGCTTTGTTGTAGGTCCTTGTTTATTTGTTTTTAAAGATTTATTTATGTATTTAATGTAGGTGAGTACACTGTCTCTGTCTTCAGACGCACCAGTAGAGGGCATCGGATCCCATTACAGATGGTTGTGAGCCACCATGTGGTTGCTGGGAATTGAACTCAGGACCTCTGGAAGAGCAGTCAATGAGTGCCCTTAACTACTGAGCCACCGCTCTCCAGTCCCCTGCTTAGCTATCACCTCCTAAGTCCTAGGCTTATATGCAAATGCACACACTACCACGCCGAGCCACCAAGTCTAGGTCTCTGGGCCTTTATTTAAGGACACTTTGAAGGAATGCAGATTTCATTAAAAAAAAAAAAAAGAGGGCATTCGGTGTTCTGTTCACTGATTCTCATTCTTCATGATTTTCAGATTCTCTCGCTCTCTCCCAAGCTCTCGTGTAACCCAGCCAGACCTCAGACTCACTACCTGGGGAGGACTTTTTCCAATTTCTGAAACTCATTCCTCCAGTTCCTGAAGTGTTAGGATTCTAGGATCCTGGCCTACACGGTACAGGGGATTAAACTAAGAGTTTTGTCTGCTCTAAGCAGGCGTCTACCACCTGAGCTTCAGACAGTCTTAGCCTTTGTTTGTTTTTGCTTAGTCATTTGTTTTTTTTTGTTTTTGGTTTTTTTTTGGTTTTGTTTTTGTTTTTTTGATGCAGGGTCTCTCTTCGTACCTGAGACTGGCCTGGAACTGGCTCCACAGCCAAAGAGGACTCAAACTCATCCTCCTGCTTCCACATTCCTAGACAACAGATTTGTACCATCACAAAGGAGTTATGAATCTACTTCTGATTGAGCTTTCTGTGTGTGAGAGAGAGGGGACATGTACTGTGCTAGGAGTTAAACCCAAAGGCTTTATCTATGCTAGAAAGGTGTTCTGCTTCTGAGCAGTCCCATGTGTGTGTGTACGTGCGTGTGTGTGTAATGCATGTGGCAGGTGTGTGTACACATGTGAGTATGTGCAGGTGGCGGTGGAAGAACAACCTCAGACAACATTCTTCGGGAGTCAGAGAAAGAGTATAGAAACACCCAGAGTCCAGAGCACCTCAAGCACACAATGGGGTCCTAGGTCAAACACCAAGGTGTGTGTGTTGGGGATAGGGGCTGAAGGTAGTTAGGCGTGGTGATACAAGGCTCTAACTCCATTACTCGGGAGGCAGAGGTAGGAAAGTTGCAAGTTGAAGGCCAGTGTGGGCAACTTAATATAAACTTGTTTCAACCTAACATAAAAAGGGTCTAGGTGGCGCACGCCCTTAATCCCAGCACTTGGGAGGCAGAGGCAGGTGGATTTTTGAGTTCGAGGCCAGCCTGGTCTACAGAGTGAGTTCCAGGACAGGCAGGGCTACACAGAGAAACCCTGTCTCGAAAACCCAAAAAAAAAAAAAAAAAAAAAGGGTCTAAGCATGGTGGTGAATACTGGTGGTGAATACCAGTAAGTCTATCTATCTTTTGGGAGGTAAAGGTAATAAGAGGTGGCCTAGGCACTAGTATATCTCTCAAGAAGTTAATTAATTAAAATTTAAATGGAAGCGATAGTTTAGTGATAAAGTATTTGTTCTGGGTTGGATCTCTAGTGGTATCTTTTTTTTTTTTTTTGAGATTTATTTTATTAATTATATGTAAGTACACTGTCGCTATCTGTCTTCAGACACACCAGAAGAGGGTGTCCGATCTCATTACAGATGGTTGTAAGCCGCCATGTGGTTGCTGGGATTTGAACTCAGGACTTTCAGAAGAGCAGTTAGTGCTCTTAACCGCTAAGCTATCTCTCCAGTCCCCATGGTATCTTTTTTTTTTTAAAGCTGCATGTTAATGAGAGCATTCTATAGTCAATGGAGCAATACGTTAAAAGAGTCCTGAAGAAAATTTGTTTGGAAAGAGACACCAGCAGCACTGTGCCCTTGTCTTTTAGTACTTCACAAATTCAGATAAGACTCGGGCTCAGGTTCCTCACCTGTAAAATCAGAAAATAGGACCAGATGATCTTTAGAGCTCTTCAGCAAATCTAAAATTCCATCACTAAAATGTCTTGATATTTCATTTTGAGGTTATCCTGGCAAAAGATATACCTGACTTTCAACCTTGAAGAGATTTTGCAAGACAAAATTTAGTTTTTCTATGATAAACCACATTTAACAAAAAACAACAACAACAACAAAAATGACTTGGAGGGCTGGAGAGATGGCTCAGTGGTTAAGAGCACTGATTGCTCTTCCAGAGGTCCTGAGTTCAATTCCCAGCAACCACATAGTGGCTCATTACAGATGGTTATCTGTAATGGGATCTGATGCCCTCTTCTGATGTGTATCTGAAGGCTACAGTGTACTCATATAAATAAAAATAAATAAATCTTTTTAAAAATGACTTGGGAGCCGGGTAGTAGTGGCACACACCTTTAATCCCAGCACTTGGGAGGCAGAGGCAGGTGGATTTCTGAGTTCAAGGCCAGCCTGGTCTACAGAGTGAGTTCCAGGACAGCCAGGACTACACAGAGAAACCCTGTCTCGGAAAACCAAAAAAAAAATAAGACTTGGAAATTTAGAAAAGTAGAATGTAAAACTTGGTGAGCATCCGCAGAACCAATGCTTTGAAAAGACAGCAGTTGGTTTATCTCCTTCCCTTCAGTCAGGATCACAGTCTCCATCGTGTCTGCTAGTTAGGGCCCTCCACAGACAGCAGGAAAGATGCCTCAGACGCACTATACTCCCTATGAACCCCTGCCCCACAGAAACTTGTCATTCCGTGAGATACCTCATCATGGCTGCCGTTCGGGAGAATGAGTCATCTCTATACTCAAATCACAAGATGGCAAAACCATCAGCTTCTCACACAACCAGAAAGTCTTAATCAAGCAGCTAAAGCCAAAGACAGAAATGGGTGAGCAAGAAGGGCATGAACCACGCAAGAAGGCTGTGGACCAAATTCCAGTTTCCCTATTTTAAAAAATCAGATTTCCGAAGAGAGTAGCCATTCTAATAACAAGTTGTCAGTCCTATGTTTTATATTCAATTTAACCAAATAGTAACAATAGAGCATAATGTAATAATAAAATAATAATAAAACAAAATATAATAATAAGCATCAGTGAGGGAGAGAGAAACTTGGATGGCAAGTTCCCTAACAACTGCCTCACGGAAGGCTCACTAGAACTACGTCACCCCGAATGTCCTTTGTGGGGAAGATTGCAGATGAAGACAGATGTGCACAGGGAGAGAAAGTGATCCCCAAAGAGCAGTATCTTGTTTCCATTAGGTAAGAACCCCTCAGAAGAATAATAGAGAACAGTGGCTTTAAGTTCTCTCCTGATGATCTAGATGATCTGTCCCTAGCTCTATCCTCTGCCAGCTAAAACTCGGGAGAGGAACTGTGGGAGTTGTCGCTGTCAGTAATCCGTGACCTCCCACTTCAGCAGAGTGACTGCCGGTCCAAAGGATTCACCCGGCTAAGTGCCTCCCAGATGAGAAATGCCACGGCTTCCTACAAAAACCCTGCCATTCTGCTTTCTGCAGCCAGCCACCCTGCATAAAAAGGGATGATAGGACAGAGCCCTCCGGGACTGAACATTTCCCATACCCAAGCTTCCCCGGAACCAAGTGGGGAAAGCTATTAAAGGACAGGAGACAGACTGTGATTCACAGCCATCGGGTCCTGCCTCCAGCTGTGAACACAGACGAGCTGTGGAGATGAGTCCCTCCCTGCAGCTCCTGTGCACAAGAGCATGCAGACACAGAGAAATGCACCGCTGCAGTACTGAGTGACAGCAGACAGCCACCCAGGGAAAGCAGAGCTAGCCGTCCTGCTCTGCAAGCCCTACCAGAACCTTCCTCACGCGTTCAGTTGCCCTGGTCCAGACCTCCTTCCCCCAGTTCGTTCCTCAGTGGAAACGTGAATCTCTTAAAGACATCCCCAATCTTCTCATTTCAAGCAGTGTCTCTGAAGCGAGAAAATAAGTGGGTGGGGGAGGTGAAACCTACATAAGATCAGGGGGCACATCAGCTTGAAAGAGGGGGTCCATAAGGTAGGGCTGAAAGAAAGGAAGCCCCAGGGCTCCAGAGCTCCAGGCAAACACTTCCGATTTTATCAGAGTTTCTAACAAGAGGAAGAAAACAGACTGGTTCTTAGCCTGTAGGGAAAAAGAGATCTCCCCCTTGGGGTTCTGGTTTAGAAACAGCTGGTCTCCGTGTACACCCAGGTGGCTGTCTCTGGATATTATAAATATTCATCCCCGAAGCAAGGCTCCACTCTGTATTAGGAGGTAGCCTGGATGGTTAAATTGCTAGCTAGCCCTGGTTTGCTCAGCTTAGGAGGCTGAGCACTCTTGTACAGAGTCTCCCACTGACGGATCCTACCCTTATCATCCTGCAGAACCCCCAAGTCGGGTTCAGCTACTGTCTAGAGTAGCCCAAGATTTGACGTCCCCAAGTGCCCTCCAAACTGCTCTTTATCACACAACAGCACTGCACTTCACTAAATGTCACTTTAAAAGCCCTCTGGCATGTGCCCTACCCGGGGGGCCATGCACGTCTCCTCGTGTTAGTTAACACAAACTAACCACAAACTCATGTCAGCACAGTCTTCAGATAAGCTCCCGGGTGGGGGATGGCTTGGATTCGAATTGTCAGATTTAGAAGCGTGATGCTTGGGGAGGAGTGGTTGGGACCCTAGCTAGACCTTGGCAGGGTAAAAGAGCAAAGAAAGCCCCCCTTCTCGTGTTAGAGCTGGCAAAAGCCTGAGAAGGGCACTCCTTTTCATTTTATTATTATTTTCTTACTGCAAGATTGCCATGGTCACTGTCACAACAAGCCGGAGGTGCTGGAAACTTTCCTTCCTCTGCAGCCCACCAAGCGAGCTGGATTTTCCAGGATAAACTCAGTGGACATAGCAACCAAAACAACGGAGCAGTTGGCACTAATTGACTCCCTAGGTGATAACTTTTGGTGAGCGTCAGCAGAACTACTGAAAATATTCATCTTTCCTATCTAAACAGGCCCGGGCTCCAGGGAATTCTCTCTGTCTCTGTCTCTGTCTCTGTCTCTCTCTTTTTCTCTCTGCTTTCAGTACTGGAGATTGAACCCACTCATGCTAGCAAGTGCTCTATCATTAAGGAGGTTTGGCAATTCTTAATCTGGTTTTCTGTAACCAACTAACTTGAAACACACACACACACACACTAGCTAAGTCAGATTCCTGATTGAGTGCCCATTAGATGCCAGGGAGTGTTTAAAGTACTTAGCATATATAATTTAATCTTTTAGAACAACCAGTATTACCTTCATTTTACAGACAGAAAGCCGAAACAGAGACACTAAGTGATGCTCCCAAGGCCGCATAGCTACCAAGAAGCACAACTAGGCTCTGGCATACTGCTGAGAAACGTATTGAACACAAGGGCAGGCTTACTAGGAAAAGAGCCCCAGAAGGAAGGCATGAGCTGCCCCTGAGTAGACCAACATCATCCGGGAATGACAATCTTGGCTCCTGATAAGAGGATCTGCCCGGGATGCTACAAATTAAGTCAGACAATAGGGACGGGTCTTCTTAAAGTCTTACCATGGACAGTGTTCTTTGAACGGCGTCAACCAGTTAAAGAACCCTGTTGACTCCCATGACCATCACCACGAACCTGTGCGAAGATTTGGATGTAAACTGCAGAGGGAGATCTACTCTGGAAGAGTACATCTCTCTAGGTGCTAGATGTGCCTTCCTCCTTCACAGTATTCATGGACGGCAGGTACCCCCATCGTTCCTCACTGAATGAGTGAAAACTGTCACCTGAAGGGAGGGAGTTAGGTGGCCAGGGAAGGGAGCTGTTGGTTGCTGCTTACGGAGTGCAGGTACCACACAATCCTAGCGGAAGCCGAAAAGAACTGAAGTGAGGGCATCAAAGAAAGCCATGGTAACCTCGGAGCAGTAAGATAGATGCGGAGGATAGCACCCCAAGAGGCAGCTTATCACCCCGAGAGCTCAGTTCCCGCTTACAGCTGACTCCAGTCACCCCCTCCCCAAAGCACCATCGCAATTGTTAGGCTAAAAGCAACCCCTGCCAGTGGCTTCAGAGAGCCGGGAGGTGGCGGGGGGTTGGGGGGGCTCTCCTAGAGGGGCAGTGGTGTCCATCCAGAGAGAGTACCTCTCGCTTCCCGGGAACCTGGAGCCGCAGCCTTCTCCCCGCCGCAGCCCTGGCCCGGAGCGCGGGAGGTGGCGGGGTGTGTGACGAGTGGCACCACTCACCTCGCTCATTCTGGCGGCCGGACGGGGCGTGGCAGGCGCAGGTGAGACGAGGGGTCCTTGGAGATGCGTGCGCGGACCGCGACCGAGAGTTGCTGGGCTCCGGGGTAGGGGCCCTGGCGGGCTCGGAGGGGAGAGTGCACGTTGCGAGCTGCTGCTTCGTGCGGCCCCAGGCACTCCGGCTGCTGCGCTGCTCTGGGAGCCCCTTCTGACCTGGTCCTGTCAGCTGCTCCCGGCGCCTTGACCGGCTCCACCTTTTATAGTGAGCTGCGGTCCCTGCCTCCAGCCCAACCAATAGAAACTCTGCCTAGCGCAGACTGACAGCTCCTTGAACCCAGTGGTGGCAGGCCCAGAAATCTGCTGCATTTCCAAACTAGGGTAAGACCGGAGAGAGCGGGAAGGAGGGGGGAGACCATGGGGGATGAGAAGACAGAAAACGAAGTAGGGAACCGGTAAGGAAAAAAGAGAAGTAGTAAGTAGTCGCTGAAGGAACTGAACTCTGGTCCTCTTGAAGAACAGGTAATGCTCTTGAGCCTTAGCTCAACTCCCGCATGGTATCTATCTTTTAAGGAAAAAGTGAGGAAGAAGAAAATAAAGAGAACACAGGTAAGAGCATGGACCTTCTGATAACTTTAGTTAAGTGCAGTTCTGTTTATCTGAGGAAGTCCTTTAAACGCTCATGCCCACGGTTCTTGTTGGCATTGTAAAAATTTCTTTTACAGCTTCAGTCGGCCAAACCCGGATGCTCTCAGCTTTCATAGGTATATGCTTCTGTTAGTAGTGTCACAGATTGTTACAACTGTAACTGTGAAGGCCTGGGGCTGGCTCAGCGGTTACGGGCACTGACTGTTCTTCTGAAGGTCCTGAGTTCAATTCCCACATGAAGGCTCACAACCATCTGTACAGCTACAGTGTACTCATACACACATAAAATAAACAAATCTTTAAAAAAAAAAAAAAAGCTGGGTGGTGGTGGCGCACACCTTTAGTCCTAGCACTTGGGAGGCAGAGGCAGGCAGATTTCTGAGTTCGAGGCTAGCCTGGTCTACAGTGTGAGTTCCAGGACAGCCGAGCCTACACAGAGAAACCCTGTCTCGAAAAACAAAAACAAAAACCAAAAAAGCAACTGTAACTATGGCTGGTCACACCCATCATGATTTGGTCTCTTCTCTACAGCCAGATTCAAAGAAGTCTTTTTTCTAACTTGACTCTTGGTGTTTAGACATTTCCTCTGTTGGGTTAGAAATAAGGAAGAGGAGGGGAAGATCCCTCTGAGAGCCCGCGGTTGTGTTTCTAATGGGAATCTGGTTGCCTCAGTTACTAAAGTTCTAACGAGGCGAGCTAGCTCCTACTCACTCTGTGCAGCACACTCCTCTGGAATCTTCCTAATGAATGGTTAATGAGCATCAAAAAGGTTGTCCTTAGTGAAACAAACCTTAATTCTTGCTGCTATGAAACGAGCTTTGAAATGATAATGAGAATTCACCATCTAGGTTAAGGATCAGCTAGCTTTCCAGGTAACCATCAAATAATAATTTTTCTTTTTCTCTTCATAAGATCTCTATACTCTTTGCTGAGCCATCTCCCATTGCACTTGAATACGGGCACAAATAATTATGTCAACAAACAGTTATGGCTGCATCTGATATAAATGGATTTGTGACCACTGAAGTTTGGATTTCATGGGCTACACTGTGTCTTCTCTTTAAGTTTTAGGGGAAGTGCTGGAGAGAGGGCTCAGCAGTTAAGAGCACTTGCTGCTGTTCCAGAAGTCCCATGCACAATTCCCAGAAACACATCCAGTGGTTCACAACTATGTATGTACTCCAACTCCAGGGTATCTGGTACCCTCTTCTGGCCTGCACAGGTGCCTGTACAAACGTGGGAACGTGGCATATACTCACACATACAGTAATTAAATTTTAGTGTATTTGATGATCTGTATATGCTTGGCCCAGTAAGTGGTACTATTAGAAGATGTAGCCTTGTTGGAGTACGTGAGTCACTATGGGCCTAGGCTTTAAGATCCTCATCCTAACTGCCTGGAAGTCAGTATTCTGCTAGCAGCCTTCAGATGAAGATGTAGAACTCTCAACTCCTCCTGCACCATGCCTCCCTGGATGCTGTCATACTCCCATCTTGATGAAAATGGACAGAACCTCTGAACCTGTAAGCCAGCTCCAATTAAATGTTGGCCTTATAAGGGGTCATGGAGAACAGGTGAAGTTTGGCACTGTGAGAGGCCAGAGAAAGTGCAGCCTCAGTTGTAGTTGATGACCCAAGACTGAAGGGGTCATACAAAGGAGTTGAAGCTTGGCACCATGAAGAGAGCCTATGAGAGGCTATTGGTGAAGTTTAGTTGCAGCAGAAGACCCCAGTGTATTGGAGATGCCAGTACCATGGGATGATCACCAAGAACAGCAGTGGCAGTGGAATGGTTAGCATGCCACAGAGGGCAGAGCTGGTTAAGTGATACCAGCCCTTTGGAGGAGCCCAGAAGATCATGTGTGAATCCCAGGTATTGAAACAAGAAGCTGTAACATTGAAGTTACCTTGGAAACCCCAAGATGTTCAAGATGCCAGAGCTGTGGGCTATCTGTGGAGGAAAACTGCTGACAGAGTGTGGAACCAGCCCAGGAGAAAGAAGTTTATTGCAGTCAACAAAGATGAAAAAGAAGTTGGAGATCTAAAGAGTGCTTTGGTATCAGACATAGAGGTGCAGAGCCCAACCTGTTTCCTTTGGGGATTATAGTTAAGTGATTGGATGAATCTCAGAAGAGACTTTCAACTTTGGACTTTTAACATTGTTGAGACTGCTATAGACTATGGGGGCTTTGGAAATTGGACTAAATGTCTTTTATTATGCTGTAGTAGGTATGGCACTCATGGACTCAATGTGTTTGAACAAGACTATGGGGGCCAGGGATTGGAATGTGGTGGTTTGTATATGCTTGGCCCAGGGAGTGGTGCTATGATGAGGTGTAGCCTTGTTGGAGTACATGAGTCACTGTGGACCTGGGCTTTAATACTGTCATCCTGGATACCTGGAAGTCAGTCTTCCACTAGCAGCCTTCAGATGAAGATGTAGAACTCGCAGCTCCACCTGCACTATATCTGCCTGGATGCTGCCATGCTCTCACCTTGATGAAAACAGACTGAACCCTTGAACCTGTAAGCCTCCCACTTAAGTGTTGTCTTTTATAAGAGTTGCCTTGGTCATGGTGTCTGTTCACAGCAGTAAAACCCTAACTTGTCACACAGAACTCGTCTACTTCAGTAGTGTCTAGACAGGCCTAAAAACCTGATCTTAGACCTGAGACGTACACTCTGGCCAGTCTCCTGAGGTAGCCCAGTCGCTGATGTCTCCTAGCTCAGTTGTGTTCCAGATTGGCCTCTGCTAAAGTCTGTGGGGAGATCTGCATGCTTTCTTTACTCAGGCATAAAGATGCCCTAAGAAATATTTTATTATTAGCTAAAACTGAGATTGAACATTATTTCCTGTCCTTCACAGTGTTTCAATAATCCTAATTGATTTCCTAGCTGTAGTTAGCTTGGAATTTCTACAAAGAAGCTGTCTTATCCGACAGGGTGTCTCCAAAGTTAGAGATAGCAATTAGGCACTAATTATCAGAGCAGTCCCACATAAGGCAGAATTGCTTTACTAACCAGAGAGAAGTTATAGGGCTTCTGTCACTAATTATCTATGTTATAGCCAAGGTTATTCTCAAGGACCTCCAGCTGCTTGCCTCAGACAAACCCTGAGAGTTTATCTTGTGGCTGCCAGAATAGCCCAAGAAGAAGGACACCACTGCTCCTCCACCTTGCACCTGGCTGTTTGATTTTACTGACCTTGATGTAGCCATCTCCTGCCTATGTGGCTTCTGTAGTTTGCCCTGTTTTCTGTATACTATATAAGGCTGATTTCTACTTTGTACAAATTACATTCAGCTACAACATTCCCCTGTGCTGTGTCTGTTTGTCACTAGACAAATTCTTTGCCCACCAGGCCAGAACTTTTATCACCCCACGGAGCAAGGGGTCCCCGAAGCAACCCAGTTCATGGCACTAACTAAGACAGTGTAAAAAAAAATTTCTTTTTTTTTAAATAAGCTATATTCCCCAAGAAACTAATAATACTACATGATGGGGAACAATGATGTATTGTAGGATCTGGGTTTTTTTATTATTCATTTTTTAAAAAGATTTATTTATTTTATATATGAATACACTATAGCTGTACAGATGATTGTGAGCCATCATGTGGTTGCTGGGAATTGAACTCAGGACTTCTCGCTCTGGCTGTGCTCACTCTGGCCCTGCTGGCTGGGCCCAAGGATTTATTTATTATTATATGTAAGAACACTGTATCTGTCTTTAGAAACACCAGAAGAGGGAGTCAGATCTCGTTACGGATGCTTGTGAACCATCATGTGGTTACTGGGATTTGAACTCAGAACCTTCGGAAGAGCAGTCAGTACTCTTAACTACTGAGCCATCTCTCCAGCCCATTATTTCATTTTTTTAAAGATTTGTTTTTGTTGGGTATAGTGGTGCACTTTTAATCCTAACACTTGGAAAGCAGAGGCAAGTAGTTTTTCTGTGAGTTTGTTGCCAGCCTGGTATATATAATGAGTTCCAGGACAGCCACAGCTACATAATAGAGAGAACTTTTTTCAAAGAAAGAAAAAATAAAGGGAAAGGAAAAAAACATACAAAATAATAACAAATTATCTTTTTAATGTAGTTAAGTATTTTCCTGCATATACTGTATGTGTACCAAGTGCTCAAGAAGGCCAGAAGAGGGTGTCAGATCCCTGGAGCTGGAGTTACAGGTGGTTGTGAGCCTCCATGGGAACTGAACTTAGGTCCCTCTGTCAGAGTAGCAAATGTTCTTAACCATCATGCTAACCCTCTGACTCTGATTTATTTATTTATTTATTTATTTATTTATTTATTTTGGTTTTTCGAAACAGGGTTTCTCTGTGTAGCCCTGGCTGTCCTGGAACTCACTCTGTAGACCAGGCTGGCCTCGAACTCAGAAATCCACCTGCCTCTGCCTCCCAAGTGCTGGGATTAAAGGCGTGCACCACCACCGCCCAGCTTTATTTTTAAAATTATTTTTAGCCGGGTGGTGGTGGCGCACGCCTTTAATCCCAGCACTTGGGAGGCAGAGGCAGGCGGATTTCTGAGTTTGAGGCCAGCCTGGTCTCCAGAGTGAGTTCCAGGACAGCCAGGGCTATACAGAGAAACCCTGTCTCGAAAAAAAAAAACAAAAAAAAAAAAAAAAATTATTTTTATTTTGCTTTATGTGCGTAAGTGTATATCTGTGTACCATATGATGCCCGGTGCCTACAGAAGTCAGAAGAGGGCATTGGATCCCCTAGGACTGGAGTTACAGACAGTTATAAGTCACCATGTGAGTGCTAAGAATTGAACTTGGGTCCTCTGGAAGAGCAGCCAGTGCTCCTAATTGCTGAGCCCCTGATTTAGTTTGCGTTTGATGATGTGCATGTGTACTCCTGGGGAGGGAACACTGTACACGGAAGTGCAGGTGTTAATGGAGGCCAGAGAGGTCACGGAATTGCCTGGAACTGGAGTTACAAGTAGTTGTGAGCCACCCTGGTGTGGATGCTAAGACCAAGCTCCTCTTAAGAGCTGTCCAGGCTCTTAACCCCTGAGCTATGTCTATAGCCCCAGTAAAACCACGCTTATCTACAGGAAGCTGTATTTGGCTCATAAATCAAAACTGACGATCCCTGACATAGATGATAATATATGATATTATATTTATATAATAATATAATATCATATCATGACAGTATAGATATGTCTAAATATGCTGTAATAGTAAGTCATATAGTGATAAATAGTAATATGTAAAAGAAAGACATTAGGACCAAAGAGTCAAAAGCTTCCTAGGGAAGATAAGATTGAAGTGGGTGCTTGGGGGCTGGAGAGATGGCTCAGCGGTTAAGAGCACTGATTGCTTTTCCAGAGGTCCTGAGCTCAAATCCCAGCAACCACATGGTGGGTCACAACCACCCGTAATGAGATCTAACGGCCTCTTTCAGAGTGTCTGAAGACAGCTACAGTGTATTGACATATATTAAATAAATAAATCTTTAAAAAAACAATAAAAAGTTAGGTCTTAAAGAAAGAGGTTCAAAAGCAATAAGGAAATTACAAGTAGAAGGGGGAAATCTGGGTAATTATAAGAAAAATACCAGCTGGAGAGATGGCTCAGCGGTTAAGAGCACCAACTGCTCTTCCAAAGGTCCTGAGTTCAAATCCCAGGAACCACATGGTGGCTCAAACCATCTGTATAGCTACAGTGTACTGATATACAATAAATAAATAAATAAATAAATAAAATAAATCTTTAGAATATCTTCAAAAGGGTAGATATAAAAAATACAGGTAAAGATCTATGGAAGGGTCTTGACTATTAGAGGAGGTTTTTCTAACTTAGTCCTCACACAAGCAGCACTGCTCCGGCTGAGAATATGGCTCAGCAGCCACAAGTACTTGCCACATAAGCCAAATGACCTGAGTCCACTCCCTGAAACCTATACAAACATCGCCCTCTGACCCCCACACACGTACCACGGCATGAGTTCCCTCCATTGTATACAAGACAATATCAAGTAAAATAAGCAAACAAATACCATTTCTAGATTATTTCTGCAGAGGGAGGGGGATTGCTTTTACAAGAAAAACATTATCAGCAAGAAGACCATGAAGAGCACTGCGGTTGTCCACAGTGTAAGAGCCTAGGTGACCGTCAGAGGGAAGAAAGGACAGCATCCAGAAAGACAACAGCGGGGAGGGGAGCAGGGAGGGGGCTGGAGAGATGGCTCAGTGGGTAAGAGCACCAACTGCTCTTCCAAAGGTCCTGAGTTCAAATCCCAGACAACACGTGGTGGCTCACAACCATCCGTAATGAGATCTGATGCCCTCCTCTGGGGTGTCTGAAGACAGCTACGGTGTACTTACATATAATTAATAAAAATAAATAAATCTTAAAAGAAAAAAGACTTCTTAAAAAATTAAAAATAAATAAATATATACATCTTTAAAAAAGTCTGAAGACAGCTACAATGTACTCACATTTAATTAATAAATAAATAATAAAAAAATATTTAAAAAAAACACAACAGGCCAAGAATGGGTGCACGCCTGTGCTTCCAGCAATGGAGAGGTAGAGATACAGGTGTTATGAGTCTCAGGCCAATGTGGGCTAGACACCACTTCTCAAAAAACAAAATTCTGCCTGGCAGTAGTGGGACACACCTTTAATCCCTGCACTTGGGAAGCAGAGGCAGGCAGATCTCTGAGTTCGAGGCCAGCCTGGTCTACAGAGTGAGTTCCAGGACAACCAGAGCTACACAGAGAAACCCTGTCTTGAAAACAAAGAAACAAACAAACAACAACCAACAGCAATCCCTATGCAGCAATGTAGACCTTGCAGTCTAATAGGAAACAGAAACATGCGCTAGAAAGGCATATTGTTATAGGTCATGAGAAGTTTGGACTGTTGTTTTTTTTAAAAAAAAAAAAATACTGAGATATTATAAGACTATGTTTCCGGTTTATTTCTTATTTTGTTTTATTTTATTTTTTATGTTTCCGTTTTAATGCCCGGTGTGGGATACGGGGCTGCTTCAGCTGACTATGATTTGCCTCATGCTCTAAGAGGAGCATGGTTTTGCCAGCTGCAGATAGTTTCTGTGATTGTGTGACTATGGAACTCTGGGGACTTCTCAGAGGGTGTAAAAAATGTTAGGGTAGAAGGTGAGGTGGTAGGTTGTTGGTTGGTTGTTACTGGCTTTTTTTTTTTTTGGCTATTGTTAGCTGTAGTGGCTATTGTTGACAATTACTGGCTGCTGTTGGCTGTTGAGGCTGCTGCTGGCTGTTGTTGGTCATTGTTGGTGGCCCTTTGTTAGGTCATTGTTGGTGGCCCTTTGTTAAGTAGTTGTGTGCAAAGAAGGAACAACAACAAGGCCGGGTGGTGGTGGCTTGAGTTTCAGGACAGCCAAGGCTACACAGAGAAACCCTGTCTCGAAAAAAAACAAAACAAAACAACAAGAAGAAGAAGTTAGATATCCTGACGGTGAAGATCAAACTGGCCCCAAGGATCTTGCCGCCCTTAACCAGCAGGGAATGGTTTACCCCGTTCTGATCCCTGACCTTGCTGACTTTATTGACTTTATTCAGGGATCTCCCCTCTATCCGTTTTTCTCTCCTACCTAGAGTTAGAGGGTTCAAAGGGTGGAAGAAAAGGGGTGGAGAAGGATGGAAGAAAAAAGAACCGGCAGAGTACACAAAGACCAGCTACAATGCTGTGGTAGAAGTCTGGGCAAGGGTGGAGTCCAGTGAAAGTAACAAAAGGGGATTCAACTTGCTGGCTTCGAGCTCAGACCTGGCTACATAGTAAGACCTTGTCTCTGGGGGCAGGAGGTGGGGGAGTTTAACTTGAGAAAGCACCAGAAATGACTATTAAGAAGAGTAGTAGTTTGGGGCTTTAGAGATGGCTCAGTAGTTAAGAGCAATGTTTGGTTCTTCCAAAGGTCCTGAGTTCAAATCTCAGCAATCACATGGTGGCTCACAACCATGATTTCTTTTCTTTTCTTTTCTTCCTTCCTTTCTTTTTTTTTTTTTTTTTTGGTTTTTCAAGACAGGGTTTCTCTGTATAGCCCTGGCTGTCCTGGAACTCACTTTGTAGACCAGGCTGGCCTTGAACTCAGAAATCCGCCTGCCTCTGCCTCCCAAGTGCTGGGATTAAAGGTGTGTGCCACCACTGCCTGGCCATAACCATGATTTTAATGAGATCTGATGCCCTGTTCTGACAGCTACAGTGTACTTACATATCATAATATAATAAAATAATTAATAATATTAATAATTAATAATTAATAAATCTTGGGACCTGGAACAAGCAGAGGCCCTGAGTTCAATTCCCAGAAACCAGATGAAGGCTCACAACCATCTGTACAGCTACAGTGTACTCATATACATAAAATAAATAAAATAAATCTTAAAAAAAAAAGAATAGCAATATTTTAAAGGTGAAATGCAGAGCGTGGCTGTATGAACCTTTAATCCCAGCCCTCAGGAAGCTGAGATAAGCAGATCTTTACAGGTTCAAGGCCAACCTAGTGTACATATCAGGCTCCAAAGCAGACAAGACTACAGAGTGAGACTCTGCCTCAAAAACAAACAGCAAGATTCGGCGGAACTAGTTACACATTTTGGAGATCGTCCCATGCTAAGACACAAATAAATAAAATAAAACGTATAAAGGTACTTGGCAAACTGTTACGTTAAACTTAGATATTTTTCTTTCTCTCTGGTACCTTGTGAATAGATGAGTCACTAAGGAAGAACCTCAAAGATGAAGGGAAGCAAAGTTGAGACGGGACCCAAGTGGGGAAGACTCATAGCTGCTCCCAGAGTCTTGGGAAGAGAAACATCTTTGAAGGAGAAAGAAAACGGAGCTGTTGGGCTGGAGAGATGGCTCAGCAGGTAAGAGCACTGACTGCTCTTCCAGAGGTCCTGAGTTCAAGTCCCAG
>NW_022196891.1:68433667-68459220 GCF_008632895.1 Mastomys coucha
AAAAAAAAAAAAAAAAGAAAACGGAGCTGTTAAAACATGGAGAGGCAATGCTGGAGGAGTGGCTCTGGGGCAGGGTGCTTCTCTCAGAGTTTAATCCCCAGCACTGGGAGGCGGGGTGCACGGAAAAAGAATAATAGCATAGATGTTAGAGAAGAAAAGTGTCACAGAAGAGAAGGCTCTATCAGAGCACCAAAAGCAGTAAAGATATTGATAAGAAAAACATAAGAGAAAGCTCACTGAATTCAAGAGACTGTAAGAGATCATTGGTGAATTGAAAGAAGAAGAAAGAAAGGAAGAAAGAAAGAAAGAAAGAAAGAAAGGAAGGAAGGAAGGAAGGAAGGAAGAAAGAAAGAAAGGGAGAAAGAGAAGAAAGATTAAAATCAGGTTACAGGATTCAAATGAAAGCCGCCCTTCCTGTTTGTGCCAGTGCCTGGAAGGTCAAACAGAGCAGAGCAGGTCCAGACTGAAAAGCTAGGTCATGGGATAGCAGGGTGAGGTCAGCCAATATCAAAGGCAAACACGGAAGATAGGAACAGATGTAGCAACGGTTCAGAAGTCAGAACAGAGTTGGAATGAGCACGAGAGACTAATGGGCGTCTGGCTGGAGAGTCGGAACAACAAAGAATAATCAGGCCTGAAAGACAGCCACTAAAAGGAAAATAGGAATGCTTCCAGATGACACCGTGGGACTTCCAATACAGCCAAGCGCCTCACACAGACAAGATACCCGTTGAACATTTATTGGAGAATGAATACTGAAGAATGAATGAATGAATGAATGAATGAATGAATGAATGACACAAACAGTTGCCCCTGATATCACATGGAAAGATTGTTTAGAAAGAGACTATATTTTATTTGGTTGTTTCGTTGTTTACTTGTTTGTTTGTTCTTTGGTTTTTCGAGACGGGATTTCTGGCTGTCCTGGAACTCACTCTGAAGACCAGGCTGGCCTCGAACTCAGAAATCTGCCTGCCTCTGCCTCCCAAGTGCAGGGATTAAAAACATGCACCACCACCTCCTGGCAAGACTTTATTTTATTTTCTATCATTTATGTGTATCTGTGTTTTTTTCTTCATTTATATCTATGTGCCATCTTGGGTTGCCTAGAATCCCCTGATGTCAGAGAGGGGCATTGGATCCTCTGAAATTGGAGTTACAGGTGGATATGAGCCCCCATGTAGGTGCTGGGAACCTAGAACCTAGAACCTCTACAAGGATAAGAAGTGCTCTTAACTACTGAGCCATCTCAGTGGCCCTTGGCATGATACTTTAATTCCTATCCCCGGCAGGTTTTTCAGCCCATGAATAGTTATTAAGTGTGCTTAGAGTACTTAAGACTCTGTGCATCCCACCCAAGAGTCACAGCTTATGCTCGTAATCCTAGCATTTGAGAGGATGACGCAAGAAGATTGCTGTGAGTTTGTGATCAAAGTCCCGAGAGCTGCAGTTACAGGCAGTTGGGAGCTGCCAATGTGGGTGCTGGGAACTTAGCGCTGGTTCACTGCAAGGATAGTATATGTTCTTAATCCCCGAGCCAGCTCTCCAAGCACAGGGATTGCTTGTTTTGTAATCTGGACTACAGAGCAAGACACCAGCTCAAAAACCAAAGCCAGCCAAACAAACAAACAAAAAAGATGCCGACTGTAGTCTGGCTTGGTGGTTCGTGAATGTTTGTAAGTGCGGTACTCAGCTGTGTAGTGAGAAATCTCACAAAGGAAAGGAACGGGAGCTGGAGAGATGGCTCAGTAGTTCAGAGCACTGACTTCTCTTCTGAAAGACCTGGGTTCGAATCCCAACACCAACCTGGCAGTTCACGCCCATCTGTAACTGTAGGCCTACAGGATACAATGCCCTCTTCTGACCTCCTTAGGAGTCAGGCGTGTTAGTGGTATACAGACAGACATCCATGCAGGAAAGACACCCATGCACGTAAAATAGAATTTTAAAGTGAAAAAGAAAGGAAGGAAAGAAGAAAAGGCAAGCTACAGTGAATTATGACGGAGCGAGCGGGGCCCGCAGAGGTCCTGAGTTCAATTCCCAGCAGACACATACATGATAGCTCACAGCCATCTGTACAGCTACAGTGTACTCATACACATAAAATAAGTAAAATAAATCTTTAAAAAAATTTTTAAAGAAAATGTTTTTTTCTTAAGATTTATTTATTATTATACATAAGTATCCTGTAGCTGTCTTCAGACACACCAGAAGAGGACGTCAGATCTCATTACGGGTGGTTGTGAGTCACCATGTAGTTGCTGGGATTTGAACTCAGGACCTTTGGAAGAGCAGTCAGTGCTCTTACCCACTGAGCCATCTCGCCAGCCCCCCAAGAAAGTGGTTTTAAAAAAAAAAAAAACTCCATTTAAAAAAAAAAAAGCAGTTCTTTAAGCCAAGAGCTTATACTTCATTGATAGAAGCATACAGTTGTTCTTCCGTTAGGGCATTGACAAATTTGTGTGCAGATGTAACTTACACTTACAGCAGGCTCCTAAAGGTGATCTGCTATACTCAAGACTGCACAGGGTCAGGAGGGCCAATACAGAGACCGAAAGTGGCAGGGGTGGGGTTGGGGGTAAGTGAGGTGACTGCAACTGAATGGAATAACAAGGGTGAGTGTCAGAGGTAAGTGAGCACAGCCTGTCCAGGGCACTCTAAGTGTTTGAGCTTCTAGAGCCAAGTGTGATGTACTAGGCCAGGGCAGGAAAGTGGGGACAAAATAGAAGAGGCCAATGTGATAAATCAGGACCAGATCACAAAGGACTTTGTGTAACATGCTAACGAGATTGGATTTGGCCTTTTTTTTTTTTTTTCCCTGAAGGTGATGGAAAGCAAATGAAGAATTTTAAGCAGGGGAGAGACATGATCAAATTAGCATTTTAGAAATAGCAACCACGGAGGATGGGTTAGGAGATGAGGCTGAGAGCACAGGGAATAATTCAGCAGGCTACCGCAGGAATGGGTGAAAAATGATGACGGCCTGAACTCAGCTCACAGGCCATGGGCATTTAGAGGTCAGGGGACCGCAATGACAAATCATGACTTCTAGTTAATTTTAGGGAGAGAAAAGAGGCCAGGTGACTCCGTTTTCCAGCTCAGCAGCTGGGAGAGGATGGGAATGAAAGAACAAAGATAGAAGACAGTAAGGGCATGAACACATATAGACCTCTCTCCCATGTTTTAAGCACCGTGTAAAGAATTTTACATCTATTACGTCAATCTTCATAATGAAGCCGTCTGATAGTTCCCTGACCCCAGGTAAAAAGGAATAAGAGTTCAGAAAACTTAATGCTCAGGTCTCAGATGGCACAGGTGTTTTCCGATCCTGGCCTGAAGTGTCGGGGGAGGGTGATATTATCAGTTGATTGAAAGCCTGTTTTCTACGGATGCCAGGGACCTTTGTAGAAGATTTCATTCTTGACCTGTTCCACGGAAGCGACCCTGAGGCTGGGAAGTTGTTCTGTACATACAAGAATAAGCTCAGAGAGCTCCGTTTCCAAAGCAGCACTATCTCAAAGAAGTGTAAGATATACTAGGTGTGGTGCTACGTGTCCGTAATCTTGGCACACAGGAGGCAGAGGCAGGAGGATCGGGAGTTCAATGCCAGCCCTAGCCACATAACAAATTCCAGACAAGTTGGGGCTATATGGGACCCTGTCTCAAACAGCAGTAACAGTAGCAACAGCAGAAGTTCAAAGTAGGCTTCTCTAAGAACAAGGCTCAGTCTAATTCCTAGACCCCAGTGAATGTGAGTATAATTCTCAGACCCCAGGCTCAAATGTGTTCCCTCCATCTGATCTACCAATAAGCGTCCAGGGCTGTCTTAGGGCTGTCTTAGTCAGTGCTCTGTTGCTGTGAAGAGACACCATGACTGTTAGGATACATTACATGAAGGTGTCTCTGTATTGTCAATTGATGGTTACTGTACTAGCAGACGGCTAAGTACTAGCTGGATCTTGGTATAATTATTCCTATGGCCCATCACCGGCCTCAGATTTTGTAAACATCCATGCTTATGTACTTGCTGATTGGCTTTAATAAGGAGCTGACGGACAAGGTGTAGGCAGGAAGTGGAGGGCAGAGGTTTTGGACCGAGAAGTTAGAAGCAGGAAATTCACCATGAGACTCTGAGGGATAGGACAGACTGCAATGGAGCAGAGAGGTTCAGAGGTAACCACACGGTGGGTTGTAGGCTAGTTAGTCGTTTAGATAGCTGCCTAAGAAACTGCCCTAGCTAAAGGCCTAACCATTAAAATATTAAAAATACTCTGTAATCCCAGCACTTGGGAGGCAGAGGCAGGAGGATTTCTGAGTTCGAGGCCAGCCTGGTCTACAGAGTGAGTTCCAGGACAGCCAGGGCTACACCGAGAAATCCTGTCTTGAAAAAAAAAAAAAAAACTCTGTCATCATTTATACAGTTGGTGGGTTATGAAAGTCCCACGATACCACGACCATGGCAATTCTGATAAAGAAAAGCATTTAACTGGGGCTGGCTGCAGTTTCAGAGGTTTAGTCCATTACCAGCATGGTAGGAACCTTGATGGCATACGGGCAGACATGATGCTGGGAAAGTAGCTTGAGAGTTCTACATTAGATCTGCAGGTAGCAGGAAGAGAGAGCCACTGGGCCTGGCTTGAGTGCGTGAAACCCGAGAACCCACCCTCAGTGACCTACTTCCTTCAACAAGGCCACACCTCCTAGTCCCTCGCAAGGGGTCCCACTCCCTAGTGACCACACATTTAAATATATGAGTCTATGGAGGCCGTTCCTGTTCAAACCACCACATGTGACAACCTAAAAGTGTTCTTTTTCGAGTCTGTAGTGAGTTCAAGATGACAATATCTGATTCCTATGGGTCCATTGAGCTGGGTCTCAACTATGTCAAACGATCAAGAAAAGAGCAATACAAGTAATTCAGCTAGTAAGAGTTAGGGTCAGAACTGAAACTTAAGTTCTTGGTTAGAGATTCTTTTAGTTAGTTAGTGTTAGTTAGTTAGTTGACAGAGTCCCTGCATAGCCCTGATTGTCTTGGAACCCACTATGTAAAATGGGCTGGCTTTGAACTCACGGAGATTCACCTGCCTCTTCCTCCTGAGTCCTGGGACTCCTGAGTGGTAGTAAATGCCCCAAACTTAGGGTTTCTATTTCATGGTTTAGAAAGAAAGAAAGCAGCCTGAGGAGGGAAGGAACATGATTTCCTTTGGGTTACACTTCACACTCTGCCATTAAGGGCAGCCTGGGTGGATGTGCAGCGAGCGGTTGGTTGCTTGAGTTCTAACCTTGCCTTCTGCTACGCACACTTGTCTACTCCAGTCACATCCATAATATCGGGGATAAAATCCTGATAAAGGATAAGAGGCAATAAGGTCCCAAAAGGGGTTCTGTGCCTCCTGGATTTCAGACAGTCGCTGGTATCCCCTAACTCAGACGTGTTCCAGATTAGTCTCTCCAATCATCAACACGGCATAAATAGGCATAAAGCTACCCCAAGTAATGATTTGTAAATGGTTAAGATTGGACATTGTCTCCTGGCCGACACAATGTTTCCAACTATCCTAGTTTAATGTTTTAAGTACTAGAGAGTAATTGAAAGGTTTCTCTCACTCTAAGACATTAGCTGAAAGTGTTAGGTCAGGATTCCCCTCTGCCTGCCTCCAACAAGAACCAGAGAATTAGCATAAGAATACCTCAACAGGGAGGGCTCCACCCTCTTCCTCCTGCTTCACACCTAGCTACCAGACCCTGCTGACCTTGGTGTGTGTGAGGGTCACTTGCCTACGTGACTTCAGTCTAACACTAGGACTGGAAAAAGAAAGACTTGGACTCACATGCAGGACTAGCACTAGAACTTAGATGGGCTAGGACTCAGATTCAGGTATCTCTCGCAGTCCCCCGGGCCCAAGTGCTCTGGGCCCGGGGGATGCAGCACCAGTTCAGAGGAGATAGCTGCTGCTTTAGACCCAGTATGTTTCAGATAGCCTCAGAGGTACCTCAACTGTTGAGCTGCCAGATTTTTCATTTCTCTTTTGCAATGATTGTAAAAGCCTCATGTCATTTTTAAAGAAATACACCCAGACCTTACACCACTCGTGTGTAGTCTGTTTGTCAAAAGCCAAATCCCGTGCACACCTGGCCAGAACCCCTCGTCCCGCGGAACAAGGGACCCCGTGAGAAACCCCGGTCCGCGGCAGCCTTCCCTGAAATGATGAATTGGAACCTGGAATTGTGAGTTCAATAAATCCTTCCCTTCCTTCTGTTGCTTTCTGCCAAGGTATTTCACCACAGCAGCATAAAGAAGCTAGAACAGCTCCATAATTAAATTCCTTTGTAATAAGACCTCTCTCTCTCTCTCTTTCTCTCTCTCTTTTGTTCCTCCCCCTCAGAGTCTAACCACAGAACAGGCACTTGATAGTACATTGCTGAAATGCAGCACTGTGGGAGAGGATCGGCGGGAACCAAGTGGAGGACGGTAGTCCTTCTTCTGTAGCCTCTCTTCCCCTCCATTTTCACTTCCCAAGTAGTTCTCAACACTCCCTCTTCCTAAATGTCCCACTACCATTCTAGAACAGGCTTAATCTCTCGCCTGCATTACAGCAATAGCAGATCTGGCCATGTCATCTTCCAGCCCATCTTTAATTTCTCTTACATTGGCTTATCTGAGTGTATGCAATGTTCCCAGCAGCATATGCGTAGAGGTCAGAAGACAACCAGCAGAAGTTGGTTCTCCCCTTTTGTCGTGTGGGTCTCTGGGATTGAACTCTGGTCATCAGGCTTGGCTGCACGTACCTGTAATCCCGCGCCATCTCCCCAGTGTCCAGATTATCACCTAAAGTTCTCTGATAAAACTGGTGTGGTGCTATACTCCTATGATCCCAGCACTGGGGAGGCTAAAGGAGCAAGAATTCCAGCCACTCCTGGTTTAGAACCAGCAAGTTTTGCCAACACCAGGCAAGTGAATAGGTTTGTCAACCACTCACTAGGTTAAAAAGACCGTCACAGAGTCTAGAATGGGAAGAGATGAACACTGAGTGAGTGAAGGGAAAAAGCAACGGCTGTCAGTCAAGTAAAGGAGGTGGAATTAGGAAGGGGAAGTGCATCCAAAGGATGGGGAACGCCAGGTCAGATGAAGAGGTGGCATTCTCTAGGGGCTGGGGCTCAGTGGATAGGATGCTCACCTACTGCACCTATGTTGCAAAAGAATAAATGAATAAAGTTCCCCAATGGAGTCAAACTACTTAGTCTGCTTAGTCTGACACATGAGGCGTCTGCGTCTGGCCCTGCCAAGCCTCAGCCCCATATCTCATCTCTCCAGCCCTGGTCCTTTTCACTCTTAGTAAAAGTTTTCTGGACAAGTGAGAGTCCAATTCACGGCTCTGCCATATCTGCCTTCATGTTCCTGGCTTCTTGAACATCTCGGTTGCAATTTCTGCTTAGATTTTTTTTTTAAGAGATTTATTTATTTATTTTATGTATATGAGTACATTGTAGCTGTACAGATGGTTGTGAGCCACCATGTGGTTGCTGGGATTGGAACTCAGGAAGAGTAGTCAGTGCTCTTAACCACTAAGTCTTCTCTCCTGTCCTTTAATTTTCTCCTGATTCTTCATTCTCTTTTTAAAAATCAACTCAGTTGCCACTTATCTAAGAAGGAAATGGAAAATAGCATCATGTTTTCAAATCAGGATTAAGGGTCCCCCTTTTGGTCACATAGTCCTCTGAATGTCGTGCCATCACAGGACTGAATATATTTCTTTGTATCTATTAAAGTGGCTGTCCCTGCTAGGATTTAAATCTCACAAATATAAGAAAGGGTCTTTTTTTTTGGGGGGGGGGTTCCAGACAGGGTTTCTCTGTATAACCCTGGCTGTCCTGGAATCACTCTGTAGACCAGGCTGGCCTCGAACTCAGAAATCTGCCTGCCTCTGCCTCCCAAGTGCTGGGCTTAAAGGCATGCGCCACCACTGTCCAGCCAAGAAAGGGTCTTACTCATCTTTTTATCATGTGTCTAACACATGATAGGGTTTCTGTCAGTATTTGTTAATAGAAATAATTACTATGATTTCTCATAGTCTCACTGGAGCAAAGTCAGTAACAGATTAAATAGATGGAGACAGAGAGAGATATGATAGGTAGGTAGGTAGATAGATAGATAGAGATAGATAGATATTGATTAATAGAGATAGAAAATATAGCAATAGATAATATTTTAACTGCTTCTTTAGTTAAGAGTTCAGATGAATACTTATTTAAGGATGAATTAAAATCCCCAAGTGCAGATTTTAGAGCCATGATAACAGAGAGAGAGGAGACTGGATTTTTAACAGCCTTGTTTAGGGTTAGGGATGTAGTTCAGCTGATAGAGTGCCTAGCATGTACAAAGTCCTGGGCTTGATCATATACATAATGTAAGTTTCTGTGTCTCTCTCTCTTCCCCTCTCTCTCTTCCTCTCTCTCTCTCTCTCTCTCTCTCTCTGTCTCTCTCTCTCTCTTTCTCTCTCTCTCTCTTTCTCTCTCTCTCTCTCTCACACACACACACACACACACATATTTTTTTAAGACAGGGTCTGTCTATGTAGCCATGGTTTTCCTGAAACTCACTATGTAAACCAGGATGGCCTTGTACTTAAAGCAGTCCTGCTGTCTCTGCTTCCTGAGCATTGGCATGGCCTGCAACACCATGCCTAATTTAGGTATTGCTGGAGATTGAACCTTGAGCCCCACCCAAGCCAGACAGCTCTGCATCCACTGAGCTACATCTCCATTCTAAACAAGGCCTTTACAAAGTCAGTCTCTCCGCTCCATCTTCCTCACTCTCTCCTTCTCACTTTGAATTGGTGGCTCTAGCTTACACTTGAAGGCATTAACTCATCTTTAAAGAAATTACACGACGTTGAACTTGTAAACCTTTGACATAATTATAAGGAAAAGGAGAAAAAAAAAAAAACAGAACTTTAAAAAGAAGCAGGAGCCAGGTGGTGATAGCGTCTTTAATCTCAGCACTTGAAAGGCAAAGGCAGGTGGATCTCTGAATTTGAAGCCAGCCTGGTCTACAGAGTGAGTTCCAGGGTAGCCAGGGCCACACAGAAAAACAAACAAAACAACAACAACACAGAATTAAAAAGAAGAAGAAGAAGAAGAAGAAGAAGAAGAAGAAGAAGAAGAAGAAGAAGAAGAAGAAGGGTAGAGGGGTTTGCTGGAGAGATAGCTCAGCAATTGAGAACACTGCCTTCCAGAGGTCCCAAGTTCAATTTCTAGCATAGCACCCACATGGCGACTCATAACCATCTGTAACTCCAGTTCTAGGATCCAATACACTCTTCTGGCTTCTATAGGCAAAACTCTTTCTCTCTCTCTCTCTCTCTCTTTCTCTCTCTCTCTCTCTCTCTCTCTCTCACACACACACACACACACACACACACGGTGCACAGAGACATATTCAGGCAAAACACTATTATAAATACAAATAATGTAAGGAAGAGGAGGAGGAAGAAAGGGGATGTGGAGGGATGGCTCCCTGGCTAAGAGAACTTTCAGGATCCAAGTCTGATTCCTGGCACCCTCTTCTGACCTCAGCAGGTACAAATATGGGATACATTAACACAAATACATACATGTGCATATATTTTTAAATTCTTTTTAAAAATAGAAAGAATGCAAAAGAAATGTTTGTTTCTAGGTAGAAAGATTACTGTGCAGAGTTAGCAAATACCCAGGGAGGGCTGCAGTAGAAGAGCTTCCTTTATCTAGGAAGACCAAATCTTTGGGTTTCTTCCAGTTGGTGAGAAATCAAATCTACCCAACATAGATTTATCTAATGGATTTCCTATCCACAGAACATCCAAATAGTTTGGAAATTATTATTATTTTTTTTTTTGGTGGTTGTAGCTGTTTGAATGTAAACATATATTCAAAAATATTCTTCAGCAGAGATGGCGTATTAGGCAATCTACGAGGATGCCTACTTCTGATTCCGTATTAGAAGTTGATCTTGTATTTTGTTTTGAGAGAGCAAGAAGTGGGAGTTTCTGGGTTTTTTTTTTTAGCAACTCAGTTGTTGTCCCATGATGTTTTTCTGGAAGCTGTCTTGTGAGAGGGCAGGTGATGTTTAGAAAGAGTATAAATGGAACTCCACAAACAATGAGGGAAGGCTCTTGCATTGCGACACTGTTCAATACTTCACTTCGTCACTGGTCTCAACTTTGTAGAGAGAAACGAGCCAAAGAACTTCTCGTGGTAGTCCAGCTGATTCTGGACACTTGTGCCGACTCGTACAAATTTGGCAGAGCCTTGCCTTTTCTGTTGGATTGAACCACCACTATTGACTCATGGTTGGAGCTTCCTATTGAACTGGACTGCCGGTATCTGACAATGAAGAGAGGAATCATCCCAAGGATCTACTTCTGGACATGTCCACAAACCTCTTTTCCTACTAACCTTCTTTATCCCCTACCTCTCTGGTAGGTGGCCTAGAAGAGAGGTTGAAGTGTTTAAGAACCCTAAATAAAGTAGGTTTAAAAAAAAAAAATCTAAGCCTACAATAGTGTCTCACTACATAGCCCAGGCTCTTGCTTCTACCTCCCAAAAACTGAGAATATAAATAGACATCATCATACCAGCCCTAGGAACCCTTGACTTTGACCCTACACGTATTTGGAACATATTTTTGTATGTTGGTTTGTTTGAGACAGGGTGTCATGTCCCAGACTGCCTATACGGCTGAGGGTCAATGTGAACTCCCGAGTCCCCTGTTTTTACTTTGCCTGTCAATTACAGGCATATTCTACACCTGTTCTGTTTTTCAGACGGGGATGTTGCTGTGCAGCCCAGGCCATCCTGGGACTCATAGTCCCCTGCCTCAGGCCTCTCTAGTGCTGGGATTACAAGCAAGCACTACCATGCTTGGCACTTGATACAATGTGCTGGTTAGTTTTTCGTTTGTTTGTTTGTTTTTGTTTTTGTTTTTTTTTTTATGTCAACTTAACATAAGCTAGAGAAAGAAAAAAAATTCAAATGAGAAAATATCTCCATAAAATTGGTTTACAGCAGGACTGGAGAGATGGCTCAGCAGTTAAGATCACTGGCTGCTCTTCCAGAGGTCCTGAGTTCAATTCCCAGCAACCACACCATGACTCATGAACATTTGCAATGGGATCTAATGCCCTATGTATGTGTGCATGAAGACAGGTGGACTCATATACATAAAACAAATAAAACTCTTTTTTTTTTTTTAATTAAAAAAAGGGTGGCTTGTAGGCAGGTCTGCAAGGGCATTTTCTTGACTAACGATTGATGTGTGAGGGTCCAGGGCGCCCCTCCCCACCGTAGGTGATGCTACTCCAGGGCAGGTGGCCATAGATTGTATAAGCAAGCAAGCTAGGGGATTGGAAAAATGTCTCAGTGCTTAAGAGTTAGTGTTCTTGAAGAGGGCCATTCCCAGCACCAACATGATGGCTCACAATTGCATGGAATACAGAGGAGCCAACCCCACCTTCTGAAGTTCATAGACTCACGCACACATATGGTGCATCTATGCACACGCAGGCACACACATATGCATAAAGTGAATAATTTTTTAAGTCAGGCTAAGCAAGCCAGAGAGAGGAATGAAGAAAGATATGGGGGGCTTGGGGGCTAGAAAGGCTACTGAGTGCTCTGAGCTTACTGATCTGCTGCTGTGGGAGGTTAGAAGGTAGTAGGAGAGCCTCACAGAGGATGGAGGTCTTGATTTCGGAGGGAAGCAAGGACTATCAGGGAAGTGGAAGCTTCTTTGGAGAGTCAGGTGCGTGGGATGGTGTTTTGCTGGGATAAACACTTGAAGGAGTGTTTTCCTGAAGTGGACACAGGTGAAAGACTAAGGCGGACTCATAGGAAGGCACGTTTCACTGAAGCAGACCCAGGAGAGAGGATGTTCTGCTAAAGCAAACACGTGAAAGGGCACAGGATGGATTCTTTGCTAAGGACGCCCAGGTATTGGTCTGCCTACATTTCACAGTTGAGCTGCATTTGTCCAGACTCCGTGGGCTGGGGCTGATTGGATGCACATGCTGAGACAAGGCACATGGAGGACACAGGATGTTTGGAGGGTATAAATAGGACTCATGGAGTGATGGAGACGGAACTTGGCTTGCTGGTACAGCTAGCTGGGCAATGCGTGTGGGTCTTGCATCTTCGCTGAACTTCCATTCCCTGAGAGAGACACACCAGAGAACTTCTCCTGGTGTTCTGGTTGGTCCCTCCTGCTGACTCGAGCCACGGCTGTCTCTGCTACGTCACCACTGTTGCTATCCCGACTCTACTGAACTGGACTGCTGGTTTATCCCCGGGGTGTTTGTGAGTGCTTCGAGCTGCTGCTGCTAACCTGTGAACTGAACTGCTGATTTTCAGACAACACAGACAAGAGTTGCTCCGAAGAACCATTTCTAAACACGTCCACTACCACTGTATCCTCTCTTTCCCACTACCTCTGTTGGGTGGTGGGCTATCAGGGAGGTTAAAGCATTTAAGAACCATCATTAAAAATAAGGTTTGAAAAAAATTAAAGTTATATATCAGGACTCTTCATGTGATTTTTTTTTTTTTATTAAGAATCTGTAGTTTTGATCAATTGGGGCCTAAATAATAAGCTATGATTAACAAGAAACCACCACCCCTGATTTGAGCAGCTGAGGTTTGGCACCAGGTATCAGGGTTGGAGCCTGGAGGGTTTTTGTTGTTTTTCACATTCCTTTTTGGGCAGGGAAAGATGCCAATAAGCCACTGAGCATGTATAAAGGTCAGAGAACAACTTACAGGGGCCAATCCTCTCCTTCCACCATGTGGATTCCAGGGATCAAAGAGGTCAGCATGCTTGACAGCAAGCGCCTTTACACCAGCTCCACCTTGGTTTTCGAGACAGTCTCTCACTGGATTGGATTTCACCAAGTAGGCTAGGCTTGCTAGCCAGCAAACCCTGGGGATCCACCTGTCTCTGCCTCCTTGGCATTGGGACTACGAGTTGTCCTGCTGTGCCATTTTTCAAAATATAGATTCTAGGAATTAAACTTGGCTCTTAATGCTTATATAGTGGGCACTTTACAGATGGCGCCATCTTGCCAGCACCTAGAGTTCACTTTTAGTCATATCTCAGTGTAAGAAAGTGGGATCTCTTCTAGTGTTACACCTAAGTGCTTAATTAGAATACTGAAGTCTTTTTTAAAACAGATTTCTGGGGCTCAGAAGGTAAGAGCACTCTTGCAGAGGATTCAACTTCAATTCCTAGTACTCGATATGCCAGCTTACAACTGCCTATAACTCTAGTCCCAGAAGATCAGACATTGCCCTCTGATCTCTGTGGGTACTAGGTGTATACATTAAAAAAAAAATCAATAAAAATTAAAAAAAAATAAAAAGAAAGAAAGAAAGAGAAAGAAAGTCTTTTGGGAGACTGCTATAATTGTTGTAGCTATTCTTTTACTATTTGCAAACTGCATGTGAAAAAGCTTGCCATCTCTCCCATTGTCTCTTGGTTTATCCAGGATCCATACAGAAAGGGGACGGTAGATTTAGCCTAAAGCTCACCCATAGGGAAAAGCCTCCATGAGCCTGGTAAGCAGCAGCTTTCAATGAGTCATGAGGTCCTAGTCCCTCCCCATCTGCCACCAACCGACTCTTCTCAGGCATGCTAGGAGCCCCCCCCCCCCCACACCCAGGTCTTTGCCCTGGGTCCAGAGTCTGTGTCCTACCTACATATGGCACTGAGAATACCTGGAGGCCCCATGCAAAAGACAGCCCTTGTTTTCCAGGCTCTGAGGACCGCGATCCCTAATTCCTGGCAGTTCCTGAGATCCCAAGGAAAGCAGGGGCAGTGAGGAGACCTGGGGAGAGGCATCCTCCACCAGATTTTGTGGCCTGCTGCCTAAGAGAAGCAGGTAGGTAATTTGTTAGAGGCCAGAGACTGAAAGCAATAGTGCTGGGGATTCTGATGTCGGGCAGTCTTGCGAAGAGACTCTGTAGAGGAAAAAGAAGAGAGAGTCCTGTGGCCCAGAGCTGATTCTTAACTCCTCCCACATTCAGGAGACCATGACAGCTACGCTAACACTAGAAACCATAGCCAGTGAAGAATATGGGCCGAGGAACTGTGTGGTGTGTGGAGACCGGGCCACAGGCTATCATTTCCACGCCCTGACCTGTGAGGGCTGCAAGGGCTTCTTCAGGTGAATGCTTTCTCCTCATCAACAGAAGCAACCCCCACATTCCTACCTGTCCACCTTTAAATACTGGCACATCTCCAAGTTCTAATACTCCTGCAGCTAAGCTGAATCGCCCTGTGTCTAGCACCCTCAATCTTGCTGACCACAAACAAAGTCTGAAACTGGTGACATAATAACAAAAACAGGTCAGCCGTCTGTCCTAGGGACACAGGCTAGTCGTCAGAGAACACTTGTTTAGCCCACACTACCTGCAAAGTACCAAGTTTGCACCACACGAGAGTTCCTGAGTGACCTTGTGTTCTCATGAAAACGCTCCAATATCTCTGAAGACCTTTGGGCACAGCTCAGATTAACCTGTTGTCAAATCAATCCGTCTTTTAGGCCATGTCCTTTTTTTTGGGGGGGGGGGGTCCTTTTATACCCACCTGTATGTTCTCTGTCATCTAAAAACCATGTGGTGTCTGGCTCTCTCTCTCACAGACGAACAGTCAGCAAAACCATTGGTCCCATCTGTCCGTTTGCTGGAAGGTGTGAGGTCAGCAAGGCCCAGAGACGTCACTGTCCAGCCTGCAGGCTGCAGAAGTGTCTAAATGCTGGCATGAGGAAAGACAGTGAGTTGGCCCCTCCCGTTCCAGGAATCCATCGGCTGTGTGTCTCTGCCTTTGCCCATGTCTACACAGCAGGCAGTGAGCTTTTTAAAACAAGTCAGATTATGCCTCTGTTTTCAAAACTTCTAATCTCTTGCTTTAAAAAAAAATACTATTAATGTGTATGTTCGCCTGCCTATATGTCTAAGTACCGTGTGTCTGCCTGGTGCCCACAAGGGCTAGAAAAGAGTGTTAAATCACCCAGAACTGGAGTTATAGTTGGCTATGAGTTGCCATACGGGTGCTGGGAATTTTTTTTTTGTTTGTTTGTTTTTTTTTGTTTTTGGCTTTTCGAGACAGGGTTTCTCTGTGTAGCCCTGGCTGTCCTGGTATTCACTCTGGAGAGACCAGGCTGGCCTTGAACTCAGCAATCCGCCTGCCTCTGCCTCCCAAGCACTGGGCTTAAAGGCGTGCATCACCACCGCCCCGCCCCTTTCAGACTTTGTCTCTTAACCCCCTTCAATACATTCCAGCCACACTGGCTCAGTGCTATGCTTGAGCATGCATACGCTACCCCATTTGCTGTTCCCTTGCCTGAAATGCCCTTCCCCTGGATATTCCTACGGCTTGCTTCTTCTCTTCTGTCTCTTAAGTATATACAACCTGTCACCTCCTAGGTACTTCTTATCTCTTGCTTGCTTATCTCTGTGATGGGGAACTGTGCTCTGCTTCCAACAGATAATGAGGCTGGTCTCCCACAACTTAAGGTTGTCCGAGTCAGTCAGTTAGGAAACAGAATCACACTTCAGACTCAAGCCCGTCTGCCTCTCAGACTCTTGCTTTCCACCTCATGCTGCTTTGCAACATGGAGCGGTGGGAAGGACACTGTAGAAGCCAAATGACCCCGCCCGACCCATATCAACCACTTAGTGGAAGACCGTGGAAGTGCCACTGGAGTCTGCTTCTGAAGTTAAGAGTTTCTTTATCTACACTGACGTCTAGCCTCAGAACCTTTGAAATTACAGTCTACGCAGATACAAAGTGATGTTTCCAATATTAAGACCCCCCTCTTCAATGTTTCCCAGGAGCCAAACATCTTACACCCTTCCCACCTTATTCTCCACCCTTCCCTTCTTTCCCATGGTGCCCGGTTTTCTGCTGAAGTGTATCACAGATGAACACAAGGTCAACAGATGTGTGCAGGGATCCCCCTGCCACCTGGAGACACTAATTCAGTGAAGTCCAAGGAAACCTCCGAAACTCTTCCTTCCTTCTTTCTTATATGGGCAGATTGAGTAGCCCCAACTCAAGGGTTGGTACGAAGATGCTCTGTGCTGGTCTCAACAGCTTCATCGTCTCTCTTGCCTGACACAGTGATACTGTCAGCAGAAGCCCTGGCATTGCGGCGAGCCAGGCAGGCACAGCGGCGGGCACAGCAAGCATCTTTGCAGCTGAATCAGCAGCAGAAAGAGCTGGTCCAGACCCTCCTGGGGGCCCACACTCGCCATGTGGGCCCCATGTTTGACCAGTTTGTGCAGTTCAAGGTGAGAACTTACCAGGATTTGGCCTGGGTACCTGAGGAGGTGGCCTGAGGAAGAAGGCTATGGTGCCATGCCCTGATGGAGAACAGGTCTCCAGAATGCTAGTGTGGGCAGGTTCCTCGGCAGAAACCCCTTCTGAGATAAGCGGGGCCGAAAGGGCAGCCAAGGCTGGGGCCTCTCACTAACGCTCTGACCTTTACAGCCTCCGGCTTACCTGTTCACCCATCACCGGGCTTTCCAGCCTCTGACCCCCGTGCTGCCTTTGCTCACACACTTTGCAGATATCAATACTTTCATGGTGCAACAGATCATCAAGTTCACCAAGGATCTGCCCCTTTTCCGGTGAGTCGAGCATGGCCTTCCAGGAACCAAATGCTTCCTTCATAAATCATAGCAGTCTTGGATTAAAGCTGCATCTCCTTTAGCCTTTCTGAGAACTGGGGTCTTACATTTTCAGTGTTAAGTGTGCCGGTGGGAGCTTTTGGATGGGCAGGCTTAGGTCTAAAGTGTCCTCATTTTCTACCCCACACAGGTCCCTAACTATGGAGGACCAGATCTCCCTTCTCAAGGGAGCAGCTGTGGAAATATTGCATATAACACTCAACACAACGTTCTGCCTTCAAACACAGAATTTCTTCTGTGGGCCCCTTTGCTACAAGATAGAAGATGCAGTCCACGGTGAGACGGTAGAACGGTACAGGGTATGTATCTCGGTGGTATGAGGTGTGGAGCGATGGCCAGGAGGCTCCTCAGCCTACTGTCTCTTACAGTAGGGTTCCAGTACGAGTTTATGGAGTTGATCATCCACTTCCATAAAACGCTGAAAGGACTACATCTCCAGGAGCCCGAGTATGTGCTCATGGCGGCCATGGCCCTCTTCTCCCCTGGTGAGAATCATCCCAAAGCTGAGGAACTCTGGCCCCACCACCTCTAGCCAAACTCCCAGCTCCTTGAATCCATGCCTTCCCTTCTAGCTTTCAAGCCTAAGACAGGGTCTATACCATTCCTGGCCCCTGTAAAATGTGAGGCTCCCCATCCGTGCCACCTTGCCCTTCCCAATCGCCTATCTCAGACAGGCCTGGAGTTACCCAAAGAGAAGAGATTGATCAGCTACAAGAGGAGATGGCACTGATTCTGAACAACCACATTATGGAACAACAGTCGCGGCTCCAAAGTCGGTAGGTAGGAGGCTGCGGGGTCGGAGGCTGCGGGGTAGGAGGCTGCGGGGTCAGAGGCTGCGGGGTAGGAGGCTGCGGAGTCAGAGGCTGCAGGATCGGAGGCTGCGCTGGGGGAAGGAAAGGATCTGAGAAACATTGTGCTCCGGATGAATGCATTTTACTGCTGTTTCCTTAGGGAAACCAGGTACTTAGTGATCTAGACCTTCCCTCCGGCCACCCCATCGGACATAGTTCCCATGTCCATTGTTTTGTCTCACTTTTCCAAGTTGTTGGCTTTTGTTGTTCTTTTCAGTCAGTAGAGATGCAAAGCAGTAGCTAGTGGCCTGTGTGTGACAGCATTCCTGAGATTGGTGACATTCCTCACCTCACCTCTCTTGACTTTTCCAAACTAAAGCCAAAGTGTCAAAGTCTTTGTTCAATTTTTTTTGGCCCGCTCCTCTTCTTTGGGTCAGTTCCTTGAAGTTTTAGGTCCCATTGAAAGTAGGATCCTTCACACTTTCATGGACAAAGCCTACAGTGTAGGCTCAAAAATCCATGCCACCTTTGCTCTGTTCATTCCCGAATGAATCCGTTTGCTAAGAGGGGGATGCTTTATACCATAGAATAACACAACCACCTTCTACAACTCCATCTAGAAGGCTCCACATTCAGATTCTATATAGTTGAAGTTTTGGCCAAGTACTTTCTTTACACTTGACCTCAAAGTCCTGGGTTCAGGAAAAAAACTAGGCACAAAGAAGGAAAACAGTGTTGTTCTTGGGGATTTCTGAGATTTTTCAAAATCTAGATCAAGAGCAGGATTTCCTAATGTTCAGACTTAGCCTCTCTGAGGAGCGGTTTCGGGGGATGAGAACCTCAGGACAGGACTTCCAGCTGCCTTATTTCCCTGGTAACCCTGCTCCTTCCTCCAAAGGTTTCTGTATGCAAAGCTGATGGGCCTGTTGGCTGAGCTCCGCAGTATAAACAATGCCTGCGCCTATGAACTTCAGCACATCCAGGGACTGTTCGCCCTGACACCACTGCTTAGAGAGATTTGCAGCTGATGTCCAGGCCAGCATCCTTCCCCACCCAGACCCCCGGGATACAGTGGACTGGAAAGGGTAAAGGGCTAGTACCCAAAACGGGAACCAGCAGAAAGGTGCTCGGTCATGGCAATGAAACACTGAACAGGAACTGTCTCTTTGCGCGGTCATCGGTGGGGGGATGGAGTGGGTGAGGGACAGAGAGAAGGGAGTTGGGTGAGCATCGTGATCATCGGGTAACACAGTGGATAGGAGAGATGGGGAAGGCTAGGAGGTGAATGGAGTTCCTTCTGGGAATGGGTGGGCCCATTCTTTGGTCTTTCTGTGGCCAAAGATTTAGCCCTTTAATCCTACCTTCCCAAGGCAAGGAATGGAAGGCGGAGGAATGGGAAGACCAGGAGAAATGGGAAAGACAGGAGGGCTTTTTCTGCTCCCTATTTTCATGCAGATTTCTCTGCTTTGAAGGAGGAGTAGTAACAACTTAAACAAAAATAACAACAACAAAAAAAAAACCCAAAGTGGGGTGAGGGAAGCCAGACATATCCCTTAGTCCCTCTCCTTTACTCCAGAGCCATAGAACTTGTGGGAGATTATAATGGGGCTGATGGCAGTACTGGGAGCCTCAACCTGCTGCCTAACTGGAAAAATGATTCTGTGGCAGTTCCGGTTCTGAGGAGGACATCATCCTGTCCCCCAACTCTGCCCAGGGGACCTAGGAGTCATCCAGCAAGGGCGGTTCTGGAGAGGGACCTAGTTAGTCTCTGGCCCCAGGGCATCAGACTCAAAGGTTCCAGCTACTGTGGAGGCTGCTTCCAGGACAACCTCAGCCCACAGTGATGCTGAAGCCGCAATGGAATCTGTTTCGCCAGTGATTGAGGAAGGCTCCGAGGGCTAGGGTGACAGGCAGGGGGCGCATCTTCTTCTCCAGCACCGCACCGACGCACCAGTTACTATCCACCAAGCCTGCCAGGGAAAAGTATATTGGCCCAGTTGATTAGCCAGACTTGGAGTATGGAGTCAACAGAAGTAAGGTGGAGCCTCCCTCCCTGCACATCCCCAAGTCCCTCACCACTTCTAAGTGTCTCGAACCCCTCACCTCTAAACACCATATCGGCCTGGGGCAGAGTCAGGTGGTAGCCGAAGGAGAAGGTTGTATCTTGTAGCCTTGTATTTGCCTCAAACTCTACTCCAACCTGAACCTGAGAAGCAGGGACAAGAACGAGAGGAGGATCCGTCACCATGAACCCCACAGGAGTTCTGGCAGGGTATAAGCAGGAGGGAACGCGTGTGTGAAAATGTAGACCAGATTGAGGATGGGAAGAATAATAGGCCAGAAGCCTAGGGACACTCGAGGGGGCGGAAGATTCTGACTGACTTACTCAGCTAGGGGATGAACTCAGTTGTCTCACCTGTTCATTTGCCTTGTGGTAATAACTTGCATGGGCCCCTCCTGACCCAACATTCAACGTAGCTACCCAGTGGACAGCTGCGGTGGGGAGAGGGGAAAAAACAAAGGGAAAAGACAGTTACTGTCATAGATATAGGCAAGGAACCCCAGGAAAGCCCAGAGTCTCCCCTCCTCACCACCATTCACTTGGTCCCGTACCTGAGTACTTCCCAGCCAGAGTCAAGATGGCCCCTTCTTCCCCTGGCCGCCGGTGATAAACTAGCTCTCCTCCTAGCACAAGCCGATGAGTGATGCTCTGCAGGAAGTGAGCAACCATGATCACTGTCCAGGAGAGAGGAGACAAGAGTCAGGTTGACTTCCTTACCATATCTGGTCATTCCCACCCTAACCTAGCCAAAAGTTCCTTTTCTTTCCTTTTTTTTTGGGGGGGGGGTTTGTTTTGTTTTGTTTTGTTTTGTTTTTTCAAGACAGGGTTTCTCTGTATAGCCCTGGCTGTCCTGGAACTCACTCTGTAGACCAGACTGGCCTCAAACTCAGAAATCCGCCTGCCTCTGCCTCCCAAGTGCTGGGATTAAAGGCGTGTGCCACCAACGCCTGGCAAAAGTTCCTTTTCTAATCCCCAAACTGCACTGCACATGAAACAACCACACTATTGACTTTTTTTTTTTTTTTTGCAAATGGACAGGCAAGAACTCTGTCCCAGTTCCCCACCTGATTCCCCAATCAGATCCGGATTTCCCAGAGTCAGAGTGGCTGTGTAGTCATCTCCCCGATACTCGCCGTCAAACTGCCACGTCAGGAACTTGGCCTGCTGTGTCTGGGTGGGGAGAGTAAGAAATAAAATACCCTTCTCTCTTTTTATGTTCAATATTGCCTCTGCTCCTCCTCCCCCTGGTCCCCCAAGGCAGGATACCCATGGAGGAGAAAGAGAGGTGCCTCGGTGGATGGAGGCAGGAACTGTGGGTCACCTGGAAGACAGCCTTAGTTCGTAGCCGTTCTGCCAACAGAAGCAAGACCTGGGCGTTGAGACTGCCACTGCTGTCCATATCCCCCACCACAGTGGGGAACACCTGTCAAGGAGTGTAGACAATAAGGCTGAGATGGGTAGGTAGGTAGCTCTATTCATCTGAACGTGAACAGGAAGTTTTCAGTAACATCTCACAGTGCCCCCTGGTGGACGCCAAAGACAAACTCGGGCATCTTTGCACAGGAATAGCTCCGGTCCAGAAGAGGCACTGAGAACATAGATGCTGAACACACACATTTTCTCATTCTCAAGACCTACGTCCATGTGGGATTTACACAACTGACACGAGTATGGGGGAGCCCTCACCTCTGTGGGGCTAAGCTGCCAGTCCCCTGCATAGGCAGTATGGAGGTGGTACCCTGGCAAGCCCAGGGCACTCATGTGTACAGTATGAGCCACCTGAGGAAAGAGGAGACAACAGAGAACATAGCATTCTATTTCCCTTCAATCCGCATCCTACCCTTGACCTTTTTTTCCATCCAGAGGGGGCTTTTTAAAACCTCAACTATTCGAATGTATGCAGAGAGTCACTGGATTTTAAGCAACAAGTCCCACGTCTTGTTGCTTAAAGGCAACGGAGGTAAAAAAGGGACCCCACATCTTCCCTCATTTGTCCCACATAGCCTGGCCAAGACTGGACTAATAGGTGTGAAGAAGAGGATCCAGGGACAAGCAAGGAGGAGTATAGTAAGGAGGGGCCAGCCAAGTGGGAGCACCTGGAAATGGCTGCTCAGAACCTTGTTGACAACCAGCTTCACGCCTTCCATCTGTGCTGGGAATACATCTGAAGGGATTGAAGGGAAGGAACAAGCACAGATAAGAACCCCTAACCACGGAGATAGACTCCCCTTTCAATCGTATATGAAGCATTGGAGGAAGCGACCTCCTTTCAAAACCTGCAACAAAATGCCCTACTTTGAGCATCTGATCCTTCTTGACCGCTGGATGCTCCAGCTGTGATCTCCCCTTCCTGTTCACACCACTGGACATCAGCATTCAGGACCCTCCCCTTCTCTACGACCCTTCAGCCTGAGACACCCAAATGCTGCGTGCGGTCTCACCTTTGCACAAGCGGTGCAACTCATCGAAGCTCCCGGGGTTGGGCAGCGGTTCCTCTCGACGGTGGCTCCGGCGGGGTAAAGTCCCCATCGGTGCCAGGCCCAGGGTGTTCCCCATTTTAGTCCAGAGGACAGGGAGGGGTTGGGGTTAGCCTGGGGAAAAAATCTCTTGCTCCCTCTATCCCCCACGGGCTCCACCCCCCATCATCGGGCTCCCCGGTTTCAGAAACTTCCATATGGTTCGATGCTAGACCTGCAATAAGGAACAGTTGGGGGGAGAGCACCGATGCGAAAGTTGAATCCCGGGTACACTCCCGCCCCATCGTTGATCCCTCACCCCCACCTGTCACCCTCGTCTGCTCTCCCTTTATCTAGTCTTAACTCCTACCACAGGCTTCAGCTGACTTCATTCTTCATTCCCACGTCCCCAAGAGTCTGCCCGCAATGGAACACTTGCTCTTACCACCTCAGACCATCCTGCAGCCTCTTTCCCCTAGGCACACCCCGGTCATCTTGATGGGGGCAGCCATCTTGAGTAATGGCAAAACTGCAGCTTCACCCTGAATTCCCAGCATGGCCGCAGGCGCCATCTTGGAAATGGGCAAAGGAAGCGCCCAAAGACCCAACCCACTCAGTGATGAAAAAGGTGCCTCAATTTACTAGTGACCAATCGGAGAGGAGAAAACAGAAGAGTGGCAGGCATGAGGGCCCCAGAGCTTCAGTCCGAGTGCAGTAGCGAGTGGAAGTTTGTGGGTGGCCCTTTAGATATTAGTGAAAGATCCCCTTTTAAGATCGCCCAGCCCAGCCTCCTCAAGGTCGAGATAAACTTGTGAGCAATTCAAGACACTAGAGGGAGCATTTTGCCTATTAGACTACTGGAGTTCCTTAAACCGGAACGTGAGAAAAGTGAAACTATAGTTTGAAGACATATTTTTGTGAAGAAACACTCAGGGATTGTGAAGATGTGGTTCACTTTACTCTCCACCTTCCGGAACGCCGCTGGAGAATCCCCAAAACTCTCCACTATACACCTCCAGAGGACTGCTGCTCACAAACACAGCTCTCCCCTAGAAAACAGACCCCTACCCGCCCCCCTCTGGAATTCACAGGCCTTGCCTTCTTGTCAGAATAGAAATGACTGAGAGTTTGAAGGAGAGGAGAGAGCTGTGGGCAAAACTAGCTTCGGAAGCCGCTGCCCTTATTTCCTTGCAGAGAAAACAAAGTCTAAGAACACAAGCACAGCCTGAAGCTCTGCTCTTCCCCCAGGGCCAGGGGCATGCAGTAATGTGACACTAGAGATAAGTCCAAAAGAGGGCAACTAGATGTGCAAGATTTCTGGGTCTTTGGGGTTAGAGAGAAGGCTAGGTGGGTAAGAGCACTGGCGCGGGGCTGGTGAGATAGCTCGGGTGCTTCCCCAAAGGGCCTAAGTTCAGTTCCCAGCAATCACATAGTGGCTCACAGCCACCTCTAGTGGAATCTAATGTACTCTTCTGTCGTTTGCATTCAGAGGTGCAAATAGAGCATAAAGAGAGAGACACTCTGCGTGTGTGTGTGTGTGTGTGTGTGTGTGTGTGTGTGTGAGAGAGAGAGAGAGAGACAGAGAGACAGAGAGAGAGAGAGACAGAGAGAGAGACAGAGAGAGAGAGAGAGAGAGAGAGAGAGAGAGAGAGAGAGAGAGAGAGAGAGAGAGAGAGAGAGAGAACTGGCTGCTCTTCAAAAGACCCAGGTTCGAATCCCATCACCCACCTGGGAGTTTATAACTGTAATTCCAATTCCAGAGAATCTGACACTCTTACACAGATACACATGGAAGCAAAATGCATAAATAAAATAAAATAAAAAGATTTCTTGGTCTTCAGTTGCACCCTCCCTCACTAGCTTCCACATTTCCACCCCCATATCTCTCACTAATAATCCAGTGCACACAGGGTAAGCCTGGGGGCAAAGGGGTGAATGTTAGGAATGTTTTCAGTATCTACTGAGCTGATTCTCCTGGAGAGCTCTGGGCCTAGGGAATGCACCTCTGTCCTTCCACGAAATTAGGACTGGGCCAGGGGCCAGGACCTAACTGATAAGGGGATCAAATGACCAGGCACCTTTGACCTTTATTTGGACAAAGTCTCTTAACTACTGGGGTTGGGAGCCGGAGGGCAGAGGCTACTTTTCTGAATTTGTTTTTTGGGGGTAGGGAGGGCACATTGATGAGAACCCATAAATGGACTTGTTTTTCATAATTAATTTAAAGGAATTTCATTCATGAAACCTATCAAATGCAATAATTCCAATGCATGTTCTCTGTGTGTCTTTGTATGCCTGTGAGGTGTGTGTGTGTGTGTGTGTGTGTGTGTGTGTGTGTGTGTGTATGTATGGTGTTCATGCCCCCTTCCTGTCTCATTACACATTAACTCAAAAAGGGACAGAGGCAGTTGTACCTGTTCTGACTTATATTCCAATAACCCCCATTTCCTTCCACCTCCTATTTCAATTTATTTTCCTTCTTTTTTTCTTTCTTTTCTCCTTTCTTTCTTTCTTTCTTTCTTTCTTCCTTCCTTCCTTTCTTTCTTTCCTTCCTTCCTTTTTTTTTAAAAGACAGAGTCTCTTTGTGCAGCCTTGGAACTCACTATATAGATCAGACTGCCCTCAAATTCGCTAAGATCAATCTGCCTCTGCCTCCCCAGTGCTAGGATTAAAGGCTTGTGCCACTACACCTTCAGCCCCTTTCTCCTTCTGTTCCCAAATTCCTCTCTGCCAAATTGCTATGAAGGGGTGAAGGGTTGGGGAAATGAAACTTGTCCATAATGAGGTAAGGATGACAAGGGCTAAGAGCTTCAAGTTGGAGCGTTCCAGAAAAATAACTTAGAATCCTTATTACCTGATTGATACATATAAACCCATCAACTCCTGATCCCAAAAGAATAAATCATAAGCAGACATTGCCCTTCACTAGAGTCTATACCCCTGTCATTCACCCGTGCCACCAAGAACCCCTTTTGCTTGTCCTTTTGTCCATTTCTAAAGCTTGTTTGCTCCAGCCTGATCTCTGCCCTTCTGGACTTGCCATTCTCTGTATCATCTGACAGGGAGGGTGGGGGTGGGGGTGGGGAATAGATGTGTATATATCCCCTACCTCCAGTCAAGCCAGAGGTAGACGTGAAGGACTGAAACACAGACCCGGTACGACACAGAGCTGTGGGCAACGTGCAAAGAGGATTGGGACTTTAATTGTGGAAAGGGAAGGAGCTCCGTTAGAGTGAGCATCCGGGTGGGGGATCCCTGCCAGGGGCTGAAGCCCAGTTGACGGTAGTGCTCTTTCTCACCAGCAGCACTGCTCCTAGGCCGCATTCTGCCACCATGAAGCTGCTTGCAATGGTCGCACTGCTGGTCACCATCTGTAGCCTGGAAGGTGAGTTTTTGATATGGGCAGAAACCAAAGGAGAAAAGGTGCTGAGAGTCTTGGTTGCCCAATTCGCTTGCGCTTCTACAGCCGAGGGCGTCAACCAGCAGACTCAAGAGGAACATTATTCTCTTTCTAAAGTCCAA
>NW_022196891.1:68459308-68464455 GCF_008632895.1 Mastomys coucha
AAAAAAAAACAAACCAAACCAAAACCAACAACAACCACAACAAAATACCTAGCAGGATGCCAATTTTGGGAAGGGGCTGAAAGCTGGGGTGGGCCCTGTGTGGTGTAAGAGGAGACCGGGATTCATTGCTGGCAATCCAAATGCGAAAAGACTGTGGTCCGTGTTTGTGTAGGAGCTTTGGTTCGGAGACAGGCAGAGGAATCAGATGTGCAAGGCCTCTTCAGTCAGTATTTTCAGAGCATGGCTGACTATGGCAAGGATTTGGTGGAGAAGGCCAAGACCTCGGAGATTCAGAGCCAAGCCAAGTAAGTCTCTGGGAGAGAGCTCAAAGGGCTACAGGACTGCTTCAAGGGAGGGAGATAGTTCTCACAGGAATCTGAACTCAGGGGTTGGGGTTAGGGAAGCTCAGGCTTAACCTGGGGAGAAAAATCCCTCCCTCACCCTAGATGGGGGGCAGCAAGAAGTGGACCTTGGACTCCAATCTGTAGAGTCTGATCATCCGCTGTATGGACAGCCTATCTGCTCTACCTCTAACAGGCTTTGCTATACCAGGGTACACCAGGGTATATTATTTAGGGACCCTAGTCAGTGCGCTCTGACCTTCATCATCAACAAAGACACTGTCAGTGAACAGGGCCCTTCACATTAACCTCCGGTCCTTCCCTTCGCCAGGGCTTACTTGGAGAAGACTCAAGAGCAGCTGACACCCTTTGTCAAGTCAGCTGGAACGACTCTGATGAGCTTCTTTAGCAGTTTAATGAGCCTCGAGGACAAACCAGCTCCTGCAGCTAAGTGAGATGGGTCAGGACCCGTCTTCCGACCCAGTTGTCCCGCTGGCCACTGCGAGAGCCCTTCTCCCTACTTTCTGGCCGTTTTCTCCAATAAATTGAGGAAGGAGTTAAACTTGGAGCCTCTTGTGTCTTTGGGTGATTGGGAGAAGTAGCAGGGTGGGGGAGAGGAAGGAGGAAGGAACGAGAAGTACGTTTCGAAAAGGAGGAGGCAAGTTTTGGTATCGTGGGTGGAGAAAGGATTTGAAGAAACAAGTAACGGACATGACAGAGTATGTGCCTGTGATTTATCTCCAAACCCGAGGAGTGTCCCGTGTGAATGGCTCTATGACGTCACTTAAGAACAGGGCCCTAAGAAAGGAATGACAAAGTCCCTTCACTTGAGGTCACAGGAAACAAGGGTAGCCCTCAGAATTTCATCTCTATAAAATCTCTGTAATTTCTATAAAAAGATGGTGAGTGTTGTTGTTGTTTTGTTTCGTTTTTTTTTGGGGGGGGGTGTTTGAGACAGGGTTTCTCTGTATAGCCCTGGCTGTCCTGGAACTAACTCTGTAGACCAGGCTGGCCTCCGAACTCAGAAATCCGCCTGCTTCTGCCTCCCAAATGCTGGGATTAAAGGTGTGTGCCAACCAAAAAAAAAAAAAAAAAAAAAAAGGTGTGTGCCACAGCCACCCAGCTTTTTTTTTTTTTTTTAAGAGCCTAGAAGTGTGACCCAAGACCCTGTCTTTCTTTTTGAACCTAGGGAACACTGTTTCCTCCATCCCACAATAAAGAGGTTCACCTAATCGTTTTGTTCCAAAGTGCTCTAGTTTCTTCACTCGAAACCTCTAATTTAGTCTTGTGTAGTGGTGCATGCCTTTAATCCCAGCACTTGGGAGGCAGAGGCAGGTAGATGTTTGTGAGTTCGAGGCCAGCCTGGTCTACAGAGTGAGTTATAGGACAGCCAGGGCTACACAGAGAAATCTTGTCTAGAGCAAACAAACAAACAAACAGTGTTTGCTTGCCTGACAACCTAGATTCAATTCCTGGGGACCCATATGGTGAAGGGAGGCATCAGACTCCTCTAACCTCTACCTATATGACATGACACACCTGCACTGCACTAAATAAATGTAATGAAAATGAAGGGGTAACAAACACCTTCCTGATGGGGGACTGGCAATGTGGCTCAACTGGGTAAAAACGCTTGTAGTACAAACTGGATGCTCTGAATTCGACCTCTGGTACATCCATGGTGGTGCCTACCGAACATACATGTGCTGTGTTGGCTTCGCCTCCCACCCCTAGTCATAAGGAAATACAATTTAAAATCTTTCATGGGACCGTGCACAGTGGTATAGGCCTATGGTCTCAGCACTCAGGAGGCTGAGACAGGAGGATTGCTTGAGCTTAGGAGCTTGAAACCGACCTAGGCTGTATAAGGAGACCCTATCAAGAAAGAAAAGAAGGAGGGGGGGGAAGAAGAGAAGAGAAGAGCTACATTCCCAGCCCTCCACTTTAAAACACCCTAGATACCTACCCTGCTTCACACCTCATCTTGAAAAATCATCTTCCCCCCCAACCCCCCCCCCCAACAGACTGGGACTGGCTCCAGTTTCTTTCAATTGATTAACCTCCTTCAAGACCTTCAGCATTCACAACCATCCCCCTTCTCTTTCCATTCAGGGTTTCCGCTCCTCACTGGGCCCATGGAAATACATCTGTAACTGTAGCTACTCAGGAGGCTGAAGCAAGAGGATCTCAGTTTTAAGGCCTGCCTGAGCTTCAGAGCAAGTTCAAGGCCGGCCTGGAATATTTAGAGAGACTCTTTCAAAAGGAAAAGGATGCCAGCATTTGAGAGACAGAGGCAGTCGGATCTCTGAGTTCAGGTCCAACCTGATCTATATAGTAAGTTCTAGGCCAGCTAGAGCTACAAAATAGAAAGACCCTGTCTTAAAACAGAACAACCCCCCCTCCCCCGGCAAAGAAAACCAACAAAAATAGTTTAATGGCAGCGTCCTTACCTAGTATGTGCGAAACCCTAGGTTCAACTCCTAGCGTTCGAACAACCAGTGTAGAAACAAAAATATAAAATAAAATAATAATAAAAAACCAAATTTTTGTTTTATGTAGAACAATGTGCGGGGACAAGAAAGCCAGTATCCCTGCTTTGAAGGTAACCTTAGTCAGGCTACTATTTCAAAGAGCCTGAATTTCTTATCTAGGTCAGTAAACAGATAAAATGAGACAATGGGAAAACAGTTTGAAAATAGAAATCATTATGCACCATAGTGTTGTCCGGCACCGGGGTTGACCAGGGGTAAGCTTGGACACACTGGCCCTTTCACAGGAAGAAATGCAGGCAGGGTCAGAGACAGGGCTCGCTTCACCTAACGAGGCTTTGATATTTCCAAGCAGAGCTTCCTGGAGACTCCGGGGAAAGGACAGGTACTGGCAGGGGATTCCTTGTGGAAAATGACCTTCCATTTAGATCTGCCTTGTTCCCCTTGGCCTTGCCTACCTCTCTATTAGGTTCTCTCTAAGGCCCTTCTTGCTCCCAAATCCCCTGAAAGTTCTCATAAAATCTTCCACTAGGATATTGTCATGATCCTCGTCATCACATTCCTTCTGAATGTTTAGCCTCTCAGCCATGCTAACTCAAACATGCACACGCTGGGTTGATACTGTCTAGATTGGTGACTCTTCTGGGTTAGACATGCAGGGTTCCCCCACAAACCAATCATGATTCATTTTTTCAGACACAAAAAGCCACATTGGGTACAGAAGGAATTTCTCAGGTTCTGATGTCTCCAAATACATCTCTACTCCCAACACAGAGTTAAACCGAGGGGCCGACAGTCTCACCTCTCATCCAGATTCAGTCGTACGTCAAATGAACAAAGTAGCTCTAGAGACCTACCTGTGTTCTCAGGTGCTGAGACCTTACTCAAAACTATCGTCATGACCCAACCGAACACTTAATCCAAGCTCTGCCAGTATGTGACAAATGGCAAAAGGGATTGAGTCAGATCTCGGGCAGCTTTATTGAGAGGTCATCCCTTTTCCATTGTCTGGTGAGATTTGGGGAAGGAAAGAGGAATGAAGCAAAGGAGGATGGAGGAAAAGAAACGTCAGTGAGTAAGTCCTCAACGGAGACGAGGACTTGCCAGTGTACAGTGATTTAGAGCCTGGCATCATGGTGGGAATAAGGTCAGCTAGCTTTCAAAGTGCAGAGGTAGCAAAGCGATGCCAACCACAAGGGCTAGGAGAGAGTTAGAAGTAGAAAAAGAGTGCAACTAAGCGCATCTATTCTGAAGCTTATTGAGATGGTTTCTCATGCTTCAGAGTCTCATATGTCTCCTGGTTCTGGGTGTTCAGGCCCTGCAGGAGAGCAAAGGATGATTAGGAATTTGAAGCGCATCACACGGCCCCCTTCCACCTTGGATCCATTCCTATCAAGGTCACTCCCAAGCCCCGGCCTCTTTTTCTGACCCCTAAGGTAGGAATAAAAAGAGGTTCACTCACCGTGTAGACAGCATCTGCTTTCTGCAGAGATGGAAAGAGCAAGGCATTAGAGACCCACCTTCTTCAGGGCCCCTCACCATTTTCCTTCCCACCCACGGAGCATCTGGGTCAAGATCAGTGGTCACTGCCTTAAGCTAGGAGCACTCACAAGATTGCTCGTTTGCCAGTATGACTACAAACACACTTCGGAGCAGCATGCAACACTCCAGCAATCGTAATTGTCACATCTGTGGGGAAACTGCTAATTAAGGTGGAAGTCCACCCTGATGCGGTAGAGCCTCTGGGCTTGGTGCAATACGGGAGACTCCCTTTGTCAGCGGGGTTTTTCCTTTTCTGACTTTGTCTGGGGAATTCTAAGCCCACACTGAGGAATGTCACACAGCCTCAGTTAGATTTTAGGAGCGGTTTCTTTTCTCCTGACAGAACCTGAGACTCCAGAAATACTTCCCCATGCTAATGAGATATACCAGGTACCCTAAGCCCCCAACCAATGACCTTTACCCTTCTGGATGTCCCTACCCTCAGTCTCCCAAAACTTTATAAGCCTTGAATCACCCTAAATAAAGTTGATCTGCCTACTGACAGTGGGTCCCAGTGTGGTCATTCATCAAACGTACTCAAAGGGCCTCCAACAACATCTCTGCTCCCTTTGCCCAAGTGGACCGAACTGGCCAAGGATCCACAAGGGCGGGGAGACCCACGCACCTCTACTTGATTATTTCCTGTCTGGATATTTTATTTGCAGCTCATCTAGATGGCGGGTCGTTACCCAACCTGAGGTGAGGGGCAGGATACAGATTAACACCTAAGACACACGCCTTCCCAGGGGCGTCAGACCTCAGGCTAAACCCCCCC
>NW_022196891.1:68464465-68466162 GCF_008632895.1 Mastomys coucha
CTGAGAGCCTGAAAAGAAGCGTTGAGAGTCCATACCTCACGGCCGGCTATCGCTGCCTTTCGGACCTGGATCTGGAGTAGGGGAAAGGTAATCAGCAAAGGAGAAGTTGGAGGCCCATCTCCTTTCCCTCCAAACCACGGGGAACCCCTCCTGGTTCCCCCTTCTGGCTGTTCCCCCACCCCCACTTCTAGGTCAGGTTCTTAGACCACCCTCCCCGCCTTACCTTGAGTCGACAGTAGAGCAGGGTAAGGACAATACCATACAAAAACAGGACGGCGTCCAGGATATAGCAGAGCTGCGGCTCTCCCAGGGCAGCTGAGGGGATACAGGGTGCTCGTGGACCCGGGGTAGAGGGAAGGGAAAGGCCATCCCTCAGGAAGGGGAAACGGGATCAGAGGGCAGGACAGGGCTTTGTTGGGGGTCCTTCTCAGGAAAGAAACAAACCCCCTCTCTTAGACTTTTGTTTCCCCCTTGTCCCTCAGGCCATGGCAGGAGTAGGATAGGAAGGCATGAAGGGTTCTGTTGCAGAAGGACTTAGGTTTACTATAGACTTCCCTCTCTACCCACCCGATAGCTCTCTTTTCACCACTGTGGTTCCTCTGGCATCATTGAGCACTTGGTCTACCTCAAGGACCCATTGGAGTTTACTGGGCTGAGACAAAAAAAAAACAAAAAAAACCTCAGCCCAGAGCCCCGTGGGGGAGGGAAGAGCAAAATAGTGGTAAATTTCAGCAGAGAAACCGCAAGAGTGTGTCTCTGCTGAGTCCTGTGACCTGTGGCTGAGGGCTGGACAGGAAGGATGTGAGCCGGGCAAGAGAGGGAAGGCAATTACTCTATTATTGGTCATCTTCTCAGCCTCACTGCTTTTTGCCTCACCAGACACAACGATACCAAGAAAACGAACCCAAAGCAAAGTGGCTGCTTTCCGGGCCTCTCTAGATGCCAATGGCTTTGCACGTGAAGCTGGATGGTGACCACAGCTCGAAGGAAGGACCACAAACTAAATCTAAAATATGGATCCCTCCTCCTGCTATTCTGCCCTGTTAATCATGCTAGGCTTCCAAGAGGGGAAGTTTGTGCAACTAAAAAAGGAGGAGAAGGAGGAGGAGGAGGAAGAGAAGGAGGAAAAAGTAAGAATCACACAGGAGCTAAATGATAGATTGTATAATCCCAGCACTGGGGAGGCTGAGGAAAGCATCACCATGAGTTTGAGGTCAGCCTGAGCTACATAGTGAGTTCCAAGATCAGCCTAGGATAGAGTGAAATCCTAACCAAAAAAAAAAAAAAAGCTGGTGGTGGTACACACGACTTTGACCCCGGTACTCGGAAGGCAGGCAGGTGGATCTCCGAGTTGGAAGCCAGCCTGGTCAACAGAGCAAGTTCCACAACAGCCAAGGCTACACAGAGAAACCCTGTCTCAGGGGGAAGAAAATACCACTACCACCACCAGAAAACAGAATAAAACATAAAGCACCCCCTAAGAAAAAAAACCAAGAAACCCTCCAAATCAAAGAGCACAGGAACTGAACACAGTAGCCCCATACAACTACCCGAGGCCAAGGCAGGAGGACTGTACATGATGCCAGCCTGGGCCATATGAGATCCTGCCTCAAATGCTCCAACAGGATCTGGGCTCCAGAGACTGCACCCAGCTTTATCAGGAGCAATAATCGCATGTTAGCCTGCAGCTGGGACCC
>NW_022196891.1:68466172-68483683 GCF_008632895.1 Mastomys coucha
GCATGAGTCTCTAAGACCGGGCACTTCACACTGCCTGTCCTCTTATCGGATTGACAAAATGGTGTATCCCTGCCCACTTTCACACAAGTCAACTAAGATTAGTAAAATTCTTTTTGCTCTACAACACTCGTACACAATATTGCATAAATCTCCCAAACTACCCTGTGAAAGATACATCGACTTCACCATTTTATGGATGATGAAACCCAGGCGCTCAGAAAAGCTGAGAAAACACTCAGGGCCAGAGTTAAGCAACAGACTTGGAACTCAAATCTAGGTTTCCTGCTCCCAAAGTCTGGGCTTTTCTCTGCGACCCTCCTTTCCAGTCATTTTCTGTTTCCCTAAAGTTTAACTCCCACCTCTGAAAAAAGCCAGCTGTCAATCAGCAGTGCTTTCCCAAACTCCTTGCTGGGAATGGTGGTACAGACCTAGAAACCCAGCATTTGGAAGGAGGCAGGAGGATCAGGAGACCAAGGTTACCCTCAGCTAAACATGGAGTTTCAAGGCTGCAGGAGTCGCCCCTCACCCTGATATCCTCCCAGGCTAGGCAGACCGCACAGTGAGCGAGGCTGAGAGGAGTTCATAGGCAGACCGCCCAGTGAGCGAGGCTGAGAGGAGTTCATAGGCAGACTAGAACCTCAGAGCTGCTCATTTCGCTGCTCTTGCTTTTCCTTGAGGCTGTTGATTAAGACATTAAGACCCAGTGCTCTATTGCCTACGTTATCAGTTCAAAGAATGGCATGGCTCTCACCATCCCCAGAAACGGTATTCATTTCTATTATGACTCCCCTGCCTTACTCCCAGGTGCAGACAGGCCCTAGCCTGTTATATAGAACAGGGTTTTGTATATAACTAACTACATATCAGCTCCCAACAGAGCAACCCATGGTATTGCTGATCAAGAAATGAAACTTTCCTAAAACTGTTCTCTGTGCTGTGCAGTCCGCACCCCTGACAAGCTCGCCCTTCATATAGGGTCTGAAGTCAGTATGGAAGGTAAGAAAGGGACAATAAGGAAAGAAATAATGGTAGTGCCTGGGTAGGGACCCAACAGGGCTAAGTTCGGAATCTGCCTCAGCCCTGTGCCCACTCGCCCAGGGCCAGCCTTCTCCTTCCATCCTCAATTCCTGCCTTAGATTCCCACTCCAGGCCATCTAACACTCACTGAAGCCTTCCACTTACCTGCTTGTTCCACCAAAAGGAGCAAGAACAAGATCACGGCTGGGATCATCCTGGGCACGCTGGGGGCTGCGGCGCTGGGAGCTGGTGATCGCAGGCTATGACAGAACTGCGCAGCTGTGCCCACGAACAGTTCCCTGACCACAGTTCCCTCCTTCCTGCCACGCCTTCCCCCACGCTTTGGCCCCTTCCCCTTCCTGTACTACAGACCAGGCAGCTCCCGGAAGGGCCAACTTGGGGAGCTGGAAGATCTGGCCTCTAAGCCTCAGCCCTTTCAGGGACCAACCTAATCCACAGAATGAGCAGGCTTCCATGCTTGGGAAAGGGTGTCTCTATCTGCCATATTTAACACCCCACCACCATCTGCCACTCAGATGCAGGTATGTCTGTATACAGAAAGCTGCCCCTCGAGACTCCCTTAAACCCCACCATAACCCTTACCTTCCTAACTGGAACTTTATATACCCAGTCTTCATTTGAGTTAGCAGTTTTATAGATACTCAGGGGGTCGGAACAGGAGGAACTGAGGGGAAAGAGGAAATGGGGAATGGAGAAGTGGAAAGAGCAAGACTCGAGAGGGGGGTGGAGATCAGCTGGGAAAACTAAGATCTAAGTCAGAGAAATACAAAGTGAAAGGCAGCAAGACACCAAGAAAGACACATCAGAAGCTGAGCTTAGGGGCCAAAAGGTGGCTAATTTAATATAACGTCTCCTTTTCTAGTATATGCACAGAAAGCCTGCACAGCTAAATGTGAGTACGTGCACACTTGTTTATACACGCAGAGGCACACAGCCTTGTTTCCCACCAGACACAGGCCTCGAAGATGCAGCTGACAGACAAAGCAGCTCAAAGGCTGTGCTTTCGCTCATCGGTCTATTTCTCCAAACACAATATCCTGGGTACCTAAAAGGTTAGAGAAGGAAACGTTACCACCAGAGGTCCAGAGTACATTATGATGTCCAAGAAACTGAGGCCCCGAGGCCAGGACACAAACAGAATCCCAAATCCCTTGTCTTAGACATCTTACTATATAATAAAGGTCTCATACCTATGATGGCTACGACATCCGCCAACATGTGTCCCTTAGACATCTTGTCCAAACCAGCCTGTAGAGAAGGGATGGCAACCGTGTTAACTAGTCTGCAGAGCAGAGCTCTTAAAAATCCCACCCAAAGGCCGGTGTGGGAGTATACGGTGTTAACCTCAGCACAGGGAAGGTGTTTAGGAGTTTGAAGCCAGCCTAATCTACATAGAGAATTCTGGGCCAGCCACTGTGTCTCTGTCTCAAAACAAAACAAAACAAAACAAAACAAAACAAACACCACCACAACAAAATCCTCCAATAAGCCAGGCACAGGAGCTCATGTCTGTTATTGCAGGACTTGAGAGTCTAAGGCAGGAGGATGACAGTAAATCCAAGGATAGCCCCCACACATAGTGAGGTCCAGGCTAATTTGGGTTATGTAGCAAAACTCTAGTCTTAATCAAACAAATGAAACAGAACAAAATTTCACCCAGGAGTTGGGTGTGGGGATATATAGCTGTAACCCTCATACTTGGAAAGCTAAGGCAGGAGATAATAAGTTTGACCCCAGCCTTTGCTACATAGGGAGTTCTAGACACGACAGGGCTGTATAGCCAAGTCCTATCTCAAAAAACCAAGGTGCTGGAGAAATGGTTTAGCAGCTAAGAACATGTATTGCTCTTGCAGAGGACCCAAAATTGGCTCCCTAAACCAACAACAGGCAGTTGGTTGCGACCTGTAACTCCAGCTCCAGGGGATCTGATGTCCCCTTCTGGCCTCTGTAGGCACCTGCACTCATGTGGCATACATATATACATATACACACAAGTAAGTTAAAAATAAATACTAGGCTGGGCAGTGGTGGTGCACGCCTTTAATCCTAGCACTTGGGAGGCAGAGGCAGGTGGATTTCTTAGTTTGAGGCCAGCCTGGTCTAGAGTGAGTTCCAGGACAGCCAGGGCTACACAGAGAAACCCTGTCTCAAAAAATCCAAAAAATTTTAAATAATGGCTGAAAAAAGAATAACAATACTCAACCAAGGTCAGTAAGTTATTAATGTGATGCAGTTAGAATAATTGGGATTGTCTTACCAGGTGGGCAAAACCGGGAGCCTTGATCTTACACCGATAAGGGCGGCTACTGCCATCAGACACCAAGTATACCCCAAACTCTCCCTGTCCAAGGAAGAAAGTTGGATGTCCCATTAGTAGGAAAAGCTCTCTGCTCTCAAACCCTGTCTGCTTCCCTTTACACCTCCGTCACTAGTGAGGAGTGCTCCGTTCGCTGTCTGCCTCCGGCCGCCCACTCCACAGAGGCTTCCTTCCCCGCCCCCTCACCTTAGGGGCTTCAATGGCGGTATATGTGGCTCCTGGAGGAACTTGGTAGCCCTCTGTATACAGTTTAAAGTGATGAATTAGTGACTCCATGGACGTCTGGAGGAAGGAAAACGGAGCATCAAGAAACCAGATCCAGCCAGGCGCTGGTGGTGGCACACGCCTTTAATACGAGCACGCGGGAGGCAGAGGCAGGCGGATTTCTGAGTCTGAAGCCAGCCTGGCTACAGAGTGAGTTCCAGGACAGCCAGAGCTACTCAGAGAAACCTTGTCTAAACAAAACAAAAAAACAGAAGGAAACCAGATCCAAGCTCTCCCCCCCACCCCCCCCACCCCCGCACTCCCCCTAGAGACAGAAATCTCTACTTTCAGAGAGACTAACAACCCACAGGGAGAGTGAAGATAGAATAAACATTGAACAATGTGGGAGGCTTAGTCTTAAAAAGTTAAACAGAAAGGGAGGATTTAATCCAAGACCTGTGCTCCATGGTTCCTGTCCCCTTGCAAAGACCCCACCATTCTTCCCTCTTCCTGAGGCTAACCTTCATCTCTGCTCGTTTAGGTGGGGACACTTTGGCATCATCAACCTTAATCTCCCCCGGAGGCATCTTGTTCAGACACTGTTCAATGATTCGCAGGGACTGGCGCATCTCCTCCACACGGCACAGGTACCTGAAATGATGAGACAGACCCAGAACAAGAGAAAGCAGACAGAGGAGTGAGCAGAAGTCTGAATGGAAGCCTTTGGGAGACCTGAAGCATGTTCAGTAAATGGTCCTCAGTTTCTCTTGGCGCAGTCTCTCTGCTTGGCAGGGCTGCCCATATAGACCCTGCATCGCCTTGATTCTACTGTTAAGTCCTTCTCCAAATCATCTCTCTCTCTCTCTCTCCTCTCTCCCTCCCTCCCTCCCTCTCTCTGTCTTTCTCTCTCTCTCTCTCTCTCTCTCTGTCTCTGTTTCTGTCTGTCTGTCTGTCTGTCTCTCTCTCCCTTTCTTTCTCACTCTCTCCCTCCCTTCTTCCCTCCCCCCCCCCAGAAGGTAGCCTGTACTTGCCCCTCCTTGCCCTTACTCAGAGTTTGGACTGCAGAGTAAGGGAGTTGGATGGAAAGATAAACAAAGAGAACGGCAGTAGCAAATCTTACTCGGGGTCAGTGAACAGGAAGGGCGCTGGGTCAGGAGGATTCCAGACTCAATCACTGACGGCTACTCCCTAACTTACGCTTCAGCTTTCTCAGCTACAAATGCAGTCCAAACTAGTTCTAAGATAGGATGGGGGCATATGGCGGAAAAAAGAAACTGCACTCTAATTTGGTACGTGTGGCGGTGAGGAGCATACTGGGGACTGAGAATGCTAAACACACACCCTACCAAGTTTAACACATTCCATGGCTCCTACAGATACTAGGAAACAGAGCAAAGAAACCAGCAAAGAGAAGTCAGGCACAAGAAGGAAGAGCTGAGCAATGATTCGAATCTTACCTATCGTAGCAGTCCCCTCGAGAACCAACAGGAACATCAAATTCGACCTGGTCGTAAACATCATAGGGCTGGGTCTTCCGCAAGTCCCACTGGATGCCTGAGCCGCGGAGCATCACCCCACTACAGGGTATAATGGGCATAGGACCGTCCTCCACAAGAAAGGACACACATGCTTCCCACCCCCCTCCCCACATTTGGCTATGGAACAGAAACTCTAGGCACAGAGAGTACAGTACCAAACACACCTGAAAACAAGACACTGGGCTGTAACTCTCCACAGCCTCTCCTACCCATGGAAAGCAGTTACATTCTCCTACCTGAATCCATAGTTAAGTGCGTCTTCTGCTGTTATCACCCCAATGTCGACTGTCCTATTTCGCCAGATTCTATTGTTGGTCAGCATCTATGGATGGAGAATCCAGTGTGCTAATACTCTCTCTGGCAGTCGCCAAAGCCTTGGAACTTATGTACCCCTGGGTACTAAAATCCCACGAGCCCTTTTGGGACATAAAGGTATTTTTCCCTGTCAATTTCTATCTTACCTCCTCCACCTCATCAATCCGAAGAGAGAAGTTCTTGGAAAATTCATAAATGTCATCCATAAGCCCAAGGGGTAGGTCCTAGAAGCCAAGTGGTGATTCTTGTTATAGCATCCCTTCTTAAAAGGATAGAGTTCCGTCAGCCCACACTGCCCTCCAGTGGTCACAGAGGAGAGCGGCCTGGGCAGGAAGTGTGGAGGCATAGTGCCGCTGGCTCACCTGGTGCACACCTCCTGGTCGGACATAAGCAGCATGCATTCGGGCTCCAGATACCCGCTCATAGAACTCGAACATCTTCTCTCTTTCTTCAAACATCCAGAAGAAAGGGGTCATGGCACCAATGTCCAGGGCATGTGTGGTGACAGCCATGATATGGTTTAAAATCCGTGTGATCTCTCCAAAGAGCACTGTAAGATGTGAGACAGGGAGTGATAGAAGGGGCTGGGAAGACAGCTCAGCGAAGAAAGGCGCTTGCTAACAAGTCTGACTTCCCAGAAGTTGTCCTCTAACCTCTCCACACATGCCTTGATATATATATATACTGTTTCACAATCATGCACATACACAGTAAATAAACAAATATATATTATCATGGTTTTTTCTTTTTTCTTTTTTTCTTTTTTAAAGAAAGAAGTATGTGGGAGGCAAGGACTCATCCCACAGGTCAGTCTGGGTGGAAGCTGCAATCCAAATATCAAAGTTGAGTTCAGTGCACTTAAGATGCCTGTGCTCAACAGTGGACAGCAGAAATAAGGAGCAGGACATACCTCGGATCCACTGTGCCCGGGGAGGAGGCTGGATGTTTAGCAACTTCTCCACTGCTATCGAATAGGCCTGTTCATTACACATCATGGACACATAGTCCAACCGGTCAAAGTATGGAAGGGCCTGGGGAAATAGGGAATCAAGTCACCTCTAACAGACCTAGGAGTCCACTGTCTGCTGCTGGAAACCTTCCTCTCGACAGGCACCGGAAGTTGGTGCTTACCTTTGGAGTCTCAGGCTCCCCAGCCAAGCAGGACGAAAGCACCCCAAAACTACTACCACGCTGATTTAAAACCAGTATAAAGTGTTTAAAAACTGCCTATCTAAAATGACTGGAGATTTATCATTACTTTGATTTGTCATGTTTGACACTTTCCACGGTAAAAATACTCTTGCCATGGCCAAATTTTAAGTTATCAAAATATAACTAAACACACTCTTGAAACACATGGCTCAAAATTATACACTATCTTCAAGATACAGATCAACTGTCTCTGTGGGTTTGAGGCCGGCCTGGTCTATATAGTGGATTCCAGGATAGCCAGAGCTACATAGTAAAACCTTGTCTCAAAACAAAATGCCAAAACTACACACATACAGAGAAGGAGAGAGGGAGAGAGAGAGAGATAGACAGAGAGAGAGAGAGCCATGTATAATCTCATTTCTAATAATAATTTCAGCAACTAAGTCATAACATTTCCTAGAAATTGAATACTCAGGCCCTTCCAAGCCAATGAAACCTTTCAGCACTGAAAGCTTTGTCAGTGCCTCATACTTCTTCCTCCTAGTCTCTTAAAACTGAGATTTTGAGCTGGGCAATGGTGGCGCACGCCTTTAATTCCAGCACTTGGGAGGCAGAGGCAGGCGGAGTTCGAGGCCAGCCTGGTCTACAGAGTGAGTTCCAGGACAGCCAGGGCTATACAGAGAAACCTGTCTCGAAAAACCAAACCAAACCAAACCAAAAAACCCTGAGATTTTGAAGAAGAAAAGGAATCAGTTTTACAGTAACTTTCGCCCAGAATGTCAAGAAAGATAAGTCCCAGCTGCCTACTAGGTCAGTTCCAGCTTCCAGGAAGAAGGCGGAGTTAAAACCCTCAAGAGGACAGCCTGTTCTGGTCCTGGTCATTTCTGACGCAAGCTGATGCTACAAGAGTTAACCCATGAAAGCTGGGACTTGAAGCCACCACTGCTTAGGTTCCCTGGAGGAAGTCACAGAGTTGAGTCTAAGCCCTTATTCCAGGGCTTTCTTCACAACACTAAGAAAAAAAAAAAACAAACCCCGGCCAGCAAACAAAAACCTTTGGAATCTATTCCAGATTCAACTCCTTCAAACCTGACCTTCAACTATTTAGGTCACACAGTTCTACGACGGCAAACTTTGTCACAAACCTCTTCCGGCCACTCTGACTCACTAAGCATTTTGAAAACAAATTCAGGAGAGTGGGAAGACATAAGAATCAGCTGTTAATCCCAAAGAGCTGATGTCTCGTTCCCTCTCTTCTGCCCTCAGGGACACTAGCTTTGACGCGCTCGTAGGAGAGCAGGGAAACTGAGGCACTGGAGCAATGATAAAAAGCCAAAACTCAGACAGAGAGAAGCTGGGAGAGACCCCAGCTGTAAGGTGAGGATGCTGAAAGAACCCATCCGGTCACATCCTTCAACACCTTCTCCACGCTCCCATCCAGCACGAACCTCGAAGCGCTAACCCTCACCACCCTCCTGCCCTGAAGCTTTGGGGCAGCCAAACCAGCAGGTGTCAAGCTCTACCCAGCCGCCATCGGTAGGCCCCTGTTCACCTCCACACCTGCAGATAGGTCTTGTACTCGATGAGCTTCTCCGTGCCTCGGTGCAGGAGCCCGATGTGAGGGTCACATTTCCGCACCATCTCTCCACTCAATTCCATCACCAGTCTCAGGACTCCGTGGGCTGCTGGGTGCTGGGGCCCAAAGTTCAGGGTCATGTTGGTCACCACTTTTTCCTTCAAAATGTCCACATCTGAGAAGTGGGAAGTGAGTCAGAGCCAAATGATAATTTCCTTGGGGATCCCCCAGGGACACCTCTCCTATACATCCTCTGGACCACCATCCCGTACCTTGTCAGCACCCTCATTCCAATAACTAGGAAAATGGTAACAAGTGGGAAAACGAAAGGAAGTTCTGAGTTTTCCAATGAAAGGGATCACAAAGTTTATTTTATAGGCCCCAGGGCAGTGGTTCTCAACCTGTGGGCCAAGACCCGCCCACACCCCTATCCCCCCCACCAAGCAATGCTTTCATAGTCACACAGATCATCAGAAAACACAAGATATTTACATTACAATGTTAAAAGTAACAAAATTATAGTTATGAAGTAGTAACAAAAATAATTTGATAGCTGGGGTCACCACAACATGAGGAGCTGTATTAAGGAGTTGCAGCGTTAGGCAGGCTGAGAGGCACTGCCACAGAACATCCTTCACTTTGTTGTTGTGCTGAGGCTCAGACCTATAGCACTGCATGTCCTGGGCATGAGCTCCACCACTGAGCCACACCCCACTTCCTCCTCTCACACAGGACCTCATGAGGTTACCCAGGATGGCCTTGAACTCATTCTGTAGCCTACACTAGTTACCACTGTGCCTCAGCCTCCTGAAGAACTGGGCTTACAGGCCTGCATTACCTAGATCTTATTCAAGAGATCTTAACCACTGAACCTTGCCTCCGTATCTGTAAGTATCACAGTATATCTAAATGTATCTGATAAACGGACAATCATTGAGAAAGACATACTTAAGCTCAGCATGGTAGTTGCATGCCTTTAATGTCAGCACAAAGGGCAGAGGCAGGTAGATCTGTGAGTTCCAAAACAGCCAGGACTACATGTTTCTGGGGTCGGGGGTTGGGGTCAGGGAACATTACTACTAAATGACAGGACTGTTCACTGTTTTTTGGGTTTTTTTGTTTGTTTGTTTGTTTTTGTGTTTTTTTGAGACAAGGTTTCTCTGTGTAGCCTTGGCTGTCCTGGAACTCACAAGCTGGCCTCGAACTCAGAAATCCACCTGCCTGTGCCTCCCAAGTGCTGGGATTAAAGGTGTGCGCCACCACTGCCCGGCTCTGTTCACTGTTTTTGAGGCTGGGTCTCATGCAGCTCAGGCCACCACAGACTCGATACCGCTATGCAGCTGAAGGCAGTAACCCTCTGTCTGATCTTCTTGCCCCTACTTTTTGAGTGCTGAGAAGTCCAGTTTATGCCATGCTGGGTGTCAAACCCAGGACCTTGTGACTGCTAAACAGGCACTCTATCCACTGGGCTACATCCCCAGCCCAAAAGGCAGGGTTGTTTCTGTTTGTTCTATTTTTGGCTACAAGGTCTCTCTACAGAGTTCTGGCTGTTCTAGAACTCACTGTGTATACCAACCTGGCCTCAGACTCAGAGATCCACCTGCCTCTGACTCCCAGGTGCTGGGATTAAAGGCACATGAGATCATGCAGTTTTTTACCCTCAAGAGACCTACACTTCTGAGCCAGGCATGGTTGATCATCTTAGTACTCTGGAGGTGGAGGCAAGCAGATGCTTGGTCTACATGGTGAGCAAGGCTCCAAACCAGCCAATGCTACATGGTGAGAGCCTATCTCAATAAAATAAATAAATAAATAAATAAACAAACAAACAAAAATTATACTTTTTAAAAAAAGATTATTTATTTTATGTATGTGAGTACACTGTAGCTGTCTTCAGACACACCAGAAGATCTCATAAGATGGCTGTGAGCCACCATGTGGTTGCTGGGAATTGAACTCAAGACCTCTAGAAGAGCAGTCAGTACTCTTAAACGCTGAGCCATCTACCAGCCCCAAATTTATACTTTAACTTGTAAACAATTACATGTGAAAACTAGAAACAGATGAAATTTGTCTGTTACCAGGCAGGGTTTTGGGTCAGGCATGATGATGCTCACCTTTGATCACAGCAGTTGGGGTAGGGGGTGGAGGCAAGTGATATAAACCCTCTTGAAATGCACAAGATCTAACACAAGACAGATCTAAACAAGAGTGATGATGATTGCCGGGTATAGAGGCACACACCTTTGATCCCAGCACTTGAGAGGCCAATGCAAGCTGATCTCTGTGAGTTCGAGGCTAACCTGGTCTATACAGTGAGTTTCAGGACATCCAGGACGAAAGCGCGAGACTGTATCTCAAAAAGGGGTGGGGAGGGCAATAGAAAAAAGCAGACGTAAAGAGTGAGGACAATGGGATTTGAAAAGGAAGGGCTGGGGAAACGGCTGGGCAGCTGAGTGCACTTGCTGTTCATGTAGGGGAGCCAGGGTTAGTTCCCAGCACTCCTACACAAGTGCTTCACAACCACCTACAAACCCAGTTCTAAGGGATGTGATGCCCTCTTCTGTTTTCTGTAGGCAACTGTACACACACAACAGACCTTATAAAAGAGCCTGGTTTGAGCTGCAGAAATGGCTCAGTGGTTAAGGGCACTGACTGCCCTTCCAGAGGTCCTGAGTTCAATTCCCAGCACCCACATGGTAGCTTACAACCTGGTGTGCAGATAAGTCTCTTTTTAAAAGCTGCCTGGTACACATACGAACAAGCAAAGTCTCATACATATACATAAAAATTAAAGTAACCTAAAAAAAAAAAAAATTAAAAGGGAGGGCTAGAAAGGTGTCTCAGTTGGTAAGAGCACTTATTGCTCATGCAGGAGATTCACATTCAGTTCCCAGCACCCACATGATGACTCATGTTGGGATAATTTCTTTCTTTCTTTCTTTTTTTTTTTTTTGGTTTTTCAAGACAGGGTTTCTCTGTGTAGCCCTGGCTGTCCTGGAACTCACTCTGTAGACCAGGCTGGCCTCGAACTCAGAAATCCACCTGCCTGTGCCTCCCAAGTGCTGGGATTAAAGGCATGTGCCACCACTGCCCAGTGGGATAATTTCTTGTGCTCTGGGTGATCGTTGTATTTCTGCACCCAGAAGAGATGTGAGCATAAGCCAACTTTGGTATTGTCATTTTTATGAAGCATTACCTATTGCAGTGTTTCTCCATCACCTTCTGACTGGTTTGATAAAGAGCTGAACAGCCTGTAGCAAAGCAGGAGAGTAGGGGGAAGTTCCCAGCAGATGGGAACTCTGGGAAAGAGCCAGAAATAGACCTGCCTGCCAGAGGAAGGAACAGGTGCCAGGCCGTAGTGAGAGGAAACTAACGGCTCACGTAGCAGAACTTAGGTTAGAATAAATGGGTTAATTAGATTATATGAGCTAAGGCCTGAGCTATACTAAGTAATAATTGTCTCTGTGTCGTTACTGGGCGGCTGGCGGGCCGAGACGATCCTGTGATGGCCTCATAACTGTTCATGACTTTGTAGTTCCGGAGGATCTGATGCCCTCTTCTGAACTCCATGGGCACCAGGCACACATGTGGTACATATCACACATGCAGGCAAAACACTCTGACACAGACAGATCCATCTAAAGAGAATTGTTTTTAATTAAAAAGAGAGAAATGATGGAAAAATCTACATAGTTGGTGACTTATTGGACAGATATGGAGGACAAGAGACAGGGGAAAAAAACCAAGATGACCAAATGGTTTCCATATTAAAGACCATCTGGGTACCACTGATCAAAACCAAAGGATCAAGAGGGAAAGTAATGCCAGCATATGGGAGGCTCGGGAAGTTCTTGATCCTGAATGAGGCAAGACCCTGTTTCCCCCCACACCTCCCCCACCGTGTGTGTGTGTGTGTGTGTGTGTGTGTGTGTGTGTGTGTGTGCGCGCGCGTGACACACGTCTGGTGCCCTTGGAGGGCAGAAGAGAGCACCAGATCTCCTGGACCTGGACTTATATAGATGGTTGTGGGCTGCCATGTGGGTGCTGGAAACTGAACTCCAGTTTTCTCAGAGACCACGTGCTTTTAACCATTGAGATGGACCTCTGTCACGAGACCCTGTTTCATGAGAAACAAAAGAGCTAAGTTGTAGTAACAATTTTGGAATCTGGGATTCTTTAAAAAAGAAAAACAACAGCACAGAAATATTATAAGAATGTGCTTTCATTTTAATCCCAGGTGTGGGAATGTGGGGCTGCTTCAGACTCTCTGCAGCAGCTGACTATGATCTGCCTCTAGCAGAGGCGCGGTTTTCCCAGCTGCAAATAGCTTCTGTGGGATACTTGGAATTCTGCAAACTTCTCAGGGATATATAAACACCCCAAGAGGCGGGGTGGTAGTCGATGGGGACTCGGGAGTGGGGGTGGGGGTTCTTTGCAGTTTTTTTTTTTTTTTTAGCTATGCTCAAAGAAGAAACAAAAGGAAAGAAATTAGATTTAGGGGTCTCTCTCTCCTATCTAGTGATAGGGGGTGAGGTGGGGGGGTAGAGAGTAGGAAAAAGACAACCCACAAAACAGCAAAGACCTGCTATACTAATTGGTTGGTTTTGCATCATTATTGTAGTTTTGTTTTAAAATTAAGGCACCTCTCTGGATCGTCTATTTTAAAGACTTAATTTTTTTTTTATTTTGTGTATAAGTGCTTTGCCTAGATGTATGTTTACCACCTATATGCAGCCACTGGAAAAGGGCACTGGATCTCCTGGAACTGGAGTTATAGGTGGTTGTAAGCTACCTGATATGGATGCTGGGAATTGAACCTGGGTCCTCTGCATGAGCAGAGAGTGCTCTTAACTCAAAGGCATTTCTCCAGCCCCCAAATATCTAGTCTTGATGGGGGTAAAGATGCTTATATTTAAGTAGGTTTCATTCAAAAGCTATTAGGAAAATCATATTGTCCACAGAGAGACGGAAGGGTATGGAAATCTGGAAAAAGTTGACACTAATTAATTCAATAACAGCAAGGACCTTTCGGTACTAATTGGGGATGACCATCATCCCTTCCTTTCTCTGATCAATCTCTGAGATATTATCCCATTTTGCCCTTGACAGGTAGCTCAATAGCCAGGCGGTTGGAGGTGCAGGCCTTAAATCTCAGCACTCATGAGGCAGAGGTAGGTAGGATCTCTGAGTGTGAGACCAGTCTGGTCTACATAGTGAGTCCCAGGACAGCCAAGGCTACACAGAGAAAGGCTGAACTGAAAAACAAACAAACAAAAAAATCAGCGCAAAGAGTTGTGAGAACTTGAGACTGCGGCTGTTAGCACTCACCATTCCAAGGAGGAGGTTTCCAGTGCGCTGTCTCCTTGGAGGGATACATGACAGGTCCTGAAAACTGCTCTGCCCATTCTATATCTGGCTGCCATTGCCGAGCACCTCTGAGGAAGAAAAATAGATCCTATACAAGGGGCACAAACAGTATGCAAGGTTCCTCTGTCCCTAGTCACGTCTCAAAAGATGTTTTTGAGATTGTAGTGTAATCACAGTATCTCTCCCTTCCCTTCCCCGCTTCCAGCCCTCCCATATACCCCTCCCCACTCTCTTTCAAATTCATGGCTTTTTTCACTAGTTGTTAATTCGGGCACACATATATTTGTGTGTGTGTATATATATATATTCCTAAATATCCTAGTCACTCTTATGTGAGCCCAAGGAAGGTTGGCCTGAATTGCAGAGCTGTATTCTTCAATGCCAAGTCACTGACACATATGTTTGGATATACAAGGCTGGGCTCGAAGCTCCTCCCTGAATATGAATGTTGAGAACATCATTTATTCATGGTAAACCTAAGCTTATTAAGAGATGGGGGCTAGGGAAGGAGGGAGAAGAGAGGGAAGGAGCAACCTCGCAAATGCGAGCGAAAGAGGGAAGGGGGAACTTGAGAACGAGGGCTCAGAGAAGAGGGGGTCTCCTTCAAATATGGGAGGTGCTCTCTAATCATTCATTTGAAGGGTAGGATATTTCACCCCACATAGTTCGCTTCTAACAAAAAAAAAAAAAAATTCATCTCACTTATTTCATTCCCATTCTCTGCCTCAGGAGGCTGACTGCCTCTAGGAACCTAAGAAATCTGGTCTGCGTAAGGAGGGTTACAGGCCTGGGTCATGCTTTCCTCAGGGGTCACAGAGCCCTTGAAATGTCCTCAGACTGGAGAAATTCCAGTTTTGAAGAGGACGCATGTAGGAACCGCCGCCTCCTCACCTGCTGGGCTGACTCGATAAGCGGATCCCAGACCCGGGCCGCAGCACCTGGGCTCCGACACCGCGGAGGCAGCACACAGCCCTCAGGGCCGCCATCTTTACCGGGCTGCAGACCGCAGGAAGGAGAACCGGGCGGAAGTAGCTCCCGCGCGCCTCCTTGTGGGCTTCCCTTCTATTGGCACAATGGAGTCACCATCTTGGAAGCTGGCAAGGAGGTTACTTGCGAACGGAACAACATCCGGATTCCGCTTCTCAGCTTCACTTGCGCTTAAATAACAAGGACTACTGTCATCTTTAGTAAGGGCATCCCTCCCACGGCTTCTCTAGGCGTAAGAGAAATTGACTGCTCTCTCCTGAAGCAACTTCGCGCTGAATCCAGCACTTCCCACTAAATCCATTCTCTGCACTGGAATTGACCTTAGCAACTGCCCTCCCACTAGGTCCCCTAATCAATCTCTGTATGGACGTCCCTTGACTATTCCTTTCCATCTTGGTCATTTTCCTGCTTTCCGACTGAAGCCCCAAGTTTTGATGACTATCTCTTTACTACGAAATCCAAAAGTGTAAATTTCCAGATGTCCGGAATCGGGCTTGTGGAAAGGGACTTGTGTAAAGTATAGTTGGGCAAGTCGAGTCTGAGAGCTCGCCAAAACAAAAGGGAATACACAGCCAAGGCCAGAAGCTTTGGTGGAGCAAGGATGCAATTGGTCCAAGGATATGGAGACACCATTTTACAAACTGGGATCTCTGACAGTGACTCTTAAATCCCTGTAATTCCTAAATCACAGACTCAGGAAGCACCCTTAGCAATACCTGTTCTGTTACCCCACCTCCATTCAGGAGAGTTTTGACTGCCACAGTCTTCCTCAGACGTATCTAACAACATAGAAATGGAATAATTCCAGGACTCTGAGCCTAATTTTGTATGGACAAAGAGTTTTCCTGCTCTAGAGACTGATTTTTGTCTCTTTTTGTCTCCAAGCCCAGCTCCAGCTGGGCCACCCACTCCTTGAGGTTCTATAATTTTCTCATTGGAAAGAGACCTCCTCCACATCTCCCCCAGGCAGGGTCCCTGGGACATAGCCCACCAGCGGTGCAGCTGGGTGGAGCAGACAGACCAGGGGAGTGGCACTGAGCATTCTTAGCTACAGAGGAAAAGGAAAAAGCCAGATTTCTAGGCTGAAAATTGACCTAATGGGAACCATACCAAAGGGTGGGGCCAGAGATCCATCGGCTGTGGGAACTGACCAAGAGCTGGTGTAGACAAGGTGATCCCCCCGAAAGTCAGGGCAGAGGCTTGGTCCCCTTACCCTCTATAGCCCCCTCTCCTTTTCTGGGCCTTTCCTCCTGCAACATAGTTTAAACATAAAATGTGGTGATGGTAGGAGGGGGATTACTCATTTTTGTGTTCATCCATCCTATGTGAACTCAAGTCAGACTCCAGCTTGCTTAGCCCTGGGGGTAGTTTGAGCAGAAACTGGGGTGAGGGCTCTTGGGGGGCTTCCTGGGACACTGTATCTTTTGTGCCTTCTCCTTCTGCCAGCACCCCCGCCTCACGCGCTGTAGCTGCTGCTCTGTGGCCCTTTGTCTTCTGCTGCTTAGTCACACTCTTTGTTCTCAGCTCAGAAGTGGGGGGGGGGGGGGGGGGGGATGGAAAGGGGCAATAAGAGTCTCCTGGTGACAGCTCCTCTTGCCCCTGTCCCTTCTAGTCCCTCATCCCTTGTGTGATTGACTCCTCCTGCCTCGGCCCCTCTGCTCAGGACCAGGGAGGGTCAGGGCATGTGATGGGTCAAGAGGTGAGAGTGGAAGCCATCACAGGGTGGGTAATTCAGGAAGTGATGGGCACCAGGACAGGTATTAGTGACCGAAGCAGGAAGGGAGGGGGGAGAGGAAGCATTTCTGATGACTATGATGTGGGGGGACAGGAGGTGACCAGGCAGAGAATGAATAAGGGGACGGGGCAGGAGAGGTGCTGCTTCTCTGGGAAAGGGAAGGGACTGCTGAGTGTACTCGCCTTCCTGGGGATTTCCTGGGGAAACAAGTGGCCACCGGGTGGAGTGAGCAGAAATTGCCCCACTCCTGAAGGCTTTGCTTCCTTTGCCTTGAGAGTGTGCACTTTGGTTTCTTGGTCCCCTTCAACTCGGAAGCAGAGAAGTCATTGGTTCCCTCCTCTAACACCTTCACACATGCACACACTGGTCACTATCCCCATCCCAGGACCTCTCTCTCTTTCTCTCTCTCTCTCTCTTTCTCTCTCTCTCTCCTTTCCCCATGGGGAATGAGGAGTCAAAGATTACTAGATTTTCCAGGAACTATTGGATTTGAAAGGAGAGGGGTCTAAGGAGTAGCAGAGATTAATTCTGGGTTTTTGAGAGAGAGGGAGATTGAGAGAGACAGAGAGAGAGAGAGAGAGAGAGAGAGAGAGAGAGAGAGAGAGAGCAGGTCTTGTCTAGGTGAGGGTCTGACTGACTTGAGGTAGTGGGGGTATGCTGGGGTAGTTGGGCGTGGATAGAAACAGGGCCAAGAGCCTGGGGGAATCTACTGGGAGCTGAGCCAGGGAAATGGGCATTTAGGAAGTTGGGGAGGAGGAGGAGGAGGCCTAGGGTGGAATGGTTGTTCTAGGCTTTGGATAGGCTGGGGTAACTGGGTGTGGGGGGAGGTCAAAGAGGGAGGAAGGGAGAGAAGGAGAATGAATGAGAACAGATCTACTCTGGATCTTCCTCCTAGCAAAAGGAAAGGAGTATGCTCCTCCTTTGTCGCGTCTTTCTTTTTTCCATTCTAACAGAGTTGCCACTGCTCTCTCCTTGCCTTCCTGTCTGGGCCACCTCTCCTTCCCAGAGGCTCGGTCCCATCCTTTCTCCTCTCTGAATGCTTTCTTACCTGTTCCCCACTTCCTTTTAAACTCAGACAGTTTGGCTCTAACAGATTAGCCTCCGGGTAGAGGGTAGCATAAATGGCACTCAAGGAAGCGAGGAAGCATAGGCTAGACCAGGCTGGAGAGGAGGGATGTGGTGAATTCTCCCAGGAGAGAATCTCATCTGTGACTGCTGTGACTGCTGTCTAGACCCTTTCCCCCAGTTCCTACCTCCCCTGGGGCTCTGTCCCACCAAA
>NW_022196891.1:68483876-68500970 GCF_008632895.1 Mastomys coucha
AAAAAAAAAAAAAAAACCACTAAGGTCTTTGGGAAGCAGAATACATCTATCCTTCAGAGTCCCAGTGATCTAGCTTCTGGCTGAGTGGCTTACAGATCAGCCAATCACACACAGAGGGAGGCTCTGGATGCTTAAAAGAGCTGGAGGGGAGAGAGGCTGGGGAGAACCCGGGGAAGACCCACAGATACACAGAAACGAAAGAGACAGAAGAGGAGAGAGACAGAGACAAAGAGACAGCAGGAGGAGGCAAAGCCAGGGCAAGCACTGAAGCAAAGCCAGACATCTGAGCAGAGGGAGAAACCAACGGGTCACAGACAAAGACCTGGGACAGAAAGGCACAAGAGGAAGTTCTGGAGGAGTGAGCACCCTGGGCACTTTTCCTGAGCCCAGGGGCTGTTTTATTTTTCGTCTCCTCTGAACGTCCCTAGCCCCTCTAAAAACTTTGTCTCAGATTTTGGCCCAAGTCCGGGCCCTTCTGACTTTAACGAGGAGCCTTCCACAGTTAGGGTGTGGAGGATGTTGGTGCCTCAGATGGCCTCAATCCATCCCAGCTGCAGCACTGGTACCATGCCCCAGATGGGCTCGCATCCCAAGAGGGGCTTGACTGGGCACTGGCTGCGAAGATTCCAACCCTGCTTACCGCTTCACACTGTGCCTTTCTCTGGTCTGGAGAGGTGCCGGCGGCTGCTGCTACTGGCCTCCCTCCTGCCCTTAGCCTGGTCAGCCAGCCCCCTCCCCCGGGAGGAGGAGATCGTGTTTCCAGAGAAGCTCAATGGCAGTAGCATCATACCTGGCTCAGGCGTTCCTGCCAGGCTGCTGTACCGATTGCCAGCCTTTGGGGAGATGTTGCTACTAGAACTAGAACAGGACCCTGGGGTGCAGGTAGAGGGGCTGACAGTACAGTACCTGGGCCAGGCACCTGAGATGCTGGGTGGGGCAGAGCCAGGTACCTACCTGACTGGCACCATCAATGGAGATCCGGAGTCGGTGGCATCTCTGCACTGGGACGGGGGAGCCCTATTAGGGGTATTGCAGTACCGTGGGGCCGAACTTCACCTCCAGCCTTTGGAAGGAGGCACCCTTAATTCTGCTGGGGGACCAGGGGCTCACATCCTACGCCGGAAGAGTCCTGCCAGCAGCCAAGGTCCCATGTGCAACGTCAAGGCTCCTTCTGGGAGCCCCAGTCCCATTTCCCGCAGAACCAAGGTAGGCAACCCTGGAGATCGTGCCCCGCATCATCCTCCCGCCATGTCTGCCCTACTGACCCCTATTCACTCTCTCTCCTCCCACTTCCACTCGTAGCTTTCCAGCTTCTCTCCTCCTCTCTGTCTTTCCTATCTCCACTACCCTTTCTTTGAAAAAAAAAAAAAAATCCTGGCTTCTCCCTGCTTCAATCTTTTGCCTTGCTCTGAGGATTCCCTGAGGTAGGTCAGATTCTCTGGGCCGGAATGACCTCTCCCCCTCCCTACCCCGCCCCTTCCTGGCCATGGAGTCTCCTGCTGACACAGTTCCCAGCAGTAAAGCTCTCCCAACAGCCTGTTGGCCTAGGCTCTTTTCTCTGCCCCAGTGATTTTTTTTCCCCCACCGCCAGTTACAAGAGTAAAATTTGAGGCCCGAGGGATTGAGTTTTTGGCTTCTGACATTCCCTTCAAAATTGTTCTGGCAAACTGCAAACTAGGACAGGAGTAGGCAGGCGAAGAGAGGCATCCCATACCTCTGGGTCAATCCTCTTCCCATACTGTGGGCTGACTGCAAGGCTGCCTGAGGCGCTATCCTGTCCTGGGTCTCCCTCCCCCTTTTTCTCCCCCGCCCCTCCTCTAACTTTAATCCAGACCAGACACTCCTTCCACACCCGCCACGCTGAGATCTGGCTGCTGCCCTAGCTGCTGACTGAATTGTTCCTCCAACCACACAGGGCAGACACGTCGCCGCAGCTCAGCCCTCCGGCCCTACTCGCACAACCCCCGCCACACTTGGGGACCCTAGCGCCCCTCCTCCCCCAGTCAGCCCCAGCTGCTTTTCACCTCTGGGGCCCACTTAGCCATGAAACGTGGCAAGCCTTCTCTTCTTTCAGAACAACAGCTGATTCTTCAACATTACCACAAACGCACTGGGATTTGGGGTTAGGGGGAGGGCCCAAACCAGTCACTTCAGGAATCCTGTGGAGTATGCGAGGGCCAGCCACTTCGGCTGAGTTTTAGACCCGGGAATGAAGGGAGGGGAGAGGGATCTCAGGACCCTCTTCTCATTTTTTTTTTTCTCTCCTCAAGCGCTTCGCTTCTCTGAGTAGATTCGTGGAGACATTGGTGGTGGCAGATGACAAGATGGCAGCATTCCACGGTACAGGGTTAAAGCGCTACCTGCTGACGGTTATGGCAGCCGCCGCCAAAGCCTTTAAGCACCCAAGCATCCGAAACCCTGTCAACTTGGTGGTGACCCGCCTGGTGATCCTGGGGTCTGGCCAGGAAGGGCCCCAAGTGGGACCAAGTGCCGCCCAGACCCTACGCAGCTTCTGCACCTGGCAGCGGGGTCTCAACACCCCTGAAGACTCCCATCCTGACCACTTTGACACAGCCATCCTGTTCACCCGGCAGGTAAGGCTTCAGTCAGCACCCCACGCAAGGGACCACAACATAGAGAGGCACAACTGCTCCACAGACCTCGATGGAGAAAAGACCCCCGGAGCTGCACATGAGCCTGGCGCCAGCCACACAGCCATGGGGTGCCTATGTGGGCCCTGCTGATCATGCTGGGTACCCAGCATCTAGGTCCTCACTAATCTGGATATCAGCCCCCAAGCATCTTCTATGCTCCTTCTCCACAGGACCTGTGTGGAGTCTCCACATGTGACACCCTGGGTATGGCTGATGTGGGCACTGTGTGTGATCCAGCTAGGAGCTGTGCTATTGTAGAGGATGATGGGCTCCAGTCAGCCTTCACTGCCGCTCATGAACTGGGTAAGGTAGCTCTGGGACAGTGTGGCACCTGAACTGGATGTGAGGGGGACTGAGGATGCTCTAATGATATTAGGGGCTCACTAGAGTACAAATGGGGGTACCAAGATATCTTCCTCCCCAGCCCTAGGCCCAGGGTCAGAAGCCTTCTGTGTCCTGGGAGCAGACAAGCATAGATTCTTCCTACTAAATAAAATAGCAGGTGGAAATTTACTTTGAACTGTAATGTACGGTACATGAGTATATGTGTTTGGAAGGGGAGGGAATAAGGGAATAGGAGTAGGGAATTGGAAGTGTTAGCTAGTAGACAGTAAGCAGAGGGGGGGCCTTTCCTTTGGGGGAAGAGAAGACAGGGCAATAGGGGCCCCACAGTGAATCTTCAGAGAACCATGACAGGATCTGAGAGGGAGGAGGATCATGATCATCGACAGCTGCAGTCATGTGTATGAAGGAGCCCCGTGAGGACACGGATGGACCTTCTGGACACCAGCCGGACCTTTTCTCTTATAGGCCATGTCTTCAACATGCTACATGATAACTCCAAACCATGCGCTAACTTGAATGGGCAGGGGGGGTCCTCTCGCCACGTCATGGCTCCTGTCATGGCTCACGTGGACCCTGAAGAGCCCTGGTCGCCCTGCAGTGCTCGATTCATCACTGACTTCCTGGACAATGGCTATGGTAAGCTGGTGACAGAAACCTTTCTCAGAGTAGGGACTCAATTCCTGCCCTCTCTCACTGGCCTCTGGAACATTCTCTGTGGGCCACACTGAGTCCCCCATGTGTGTTTCCTCCGCTGTATGTGATGGGGTGAGAAATGCTGCTGTCTTGGTGTGGTTCTCACTTCCTATGACAACAAATAGCACAGGTAAGGGTGGTGGTGGTGGGGTAGCTAATATTGGCTCCACACAATTAGAATTGACCCTTAAAGGGCCAGCACTGTCCGAGATTGAAATGGACTGGCTGTAGATCAGTAGATCACCTTGCAATTCAATGAAGTGTGCAAGACTGCAGAATGACTCTCTCCAGAAAAAAAGTTTGTATTTTATTTTCTTGCTGTGTGTATACACACTTGCAGGTGCCCTTGGAGGCCAGAAAAAGGGTGTTGGATCCCCTGGAGCTGAAGGCAGTTTGTGAGTCACTTGATGTAGTTGCCAGGAACTGAACTCGAGACCTCTTCAAGTGCTCTTAACTGTAGAGCCACGTCTCTAGCTCCCCAAAGCAACTGATTAGAAGCATTCTCTTAACCGCTGATCCATCTCTCCAGCCCAGAAGCATTCTCAGGAATTCTATAGATGGGCACAGTGGCACATCCTTTAATCCCAGCACTCAGAGGCAGGTGCATCTGTGTGAGTTTGAGCTCAGCCTGCTCTATGTAGTGAGTTCCAGGATGGCCAGGGCTATAAAGGAGACCACATCTCTAAAAGAAAGAGAGAAAGAAGGAAGGAAGGAAGGGAGAGAGTAAAGGAAGGATTGTACAGAGGCACTATACATGGTGGTGTATGCCTATAATCCTAGCATTTGGGAAGCGAAGGCAGAAGAATTGCCACATGGCTTTCAGGCAAGCTTGGGCTGTGTTATAGTGAGTTCCACGCCATCTAGGGGGCTATAGAGTGAAACTGCCCACAAGACTCCAAGTAGGGCTGGCAAGTAGGGCACAGCAGGTTCAGGCGCTTGATGGCAAACCTGAGAGTCTGACGACCGACCTCTTCAGCTTGTCCTCTGACTTCTATACACATGCTGTGGCATGTGCAAACTCCCTTCTCCTGAGATAAATAAGTGAATGGGATTTTAAAAATGGTTTTGAAAACCCAGATACTGGGACTGGAGAGATGGCTCAGCGGTTAAGAGCACAGACTGCTCTTCTAAAGGACCTGGGTTCAATTCTCAGCACCCACATGGTGGCTCACAATCATCTGTAATGGGATTTGATGCCCTCTTCTGGTGTGTCTGAAGACAGCTACAGTGTACTCAAATACATTAAATAAATAAATAAGAAAAAGAAGAAAGGAACCAGGAAGTGGTGGTGCATGCCTTTAATTCCAGCACTTAGGAGGCAGAGGAGGATTTCTGAGTTCGAGACCAGCCTGGTCTACAGAGTGAGTTCCAGGACAGCCAGGGCTACACAGAAAAACCTTGTCTCAAAAAAACAAACAAACAGAAGAAAAAGAAGAAGAAGAGGAAGAAGAAGGAGAAGAAGAAGAAGAAGAGAAGGAGAAGGAGAAGAAGAGGAACAGAAAACCCAAATACTACTAGTTGTTGTAGAAATTTTTAATCCCAATCCAGGGTTTCTACCCCAGCTTGAATATTCAGTTCCCAGAGAAAAGACACATATGACTTTTATATTTATAATAAGCCATAATCAGCACCCGAGCTGAGCGGATATCTATCCTCTATTGTCTATTTCCCAGCCAATAATCCCACTATATCATTTGTCATGTTTGTCTGGGCTGCTTTTAACTCCAATTAGCCAACCCACATGGCCATTATTTCATGACACACTAATCCATGGGGGCTTCTCCTCCATTCCTCAACTTCTTCCCCCCTCTTGGTTCTCCTCTGACTCCCAAGCCTGGAACCCTAAACCCCACCCATGTCTCTTCTGCCCAGCTGTTGGCTGTAGGCATCTTTATTCACCAATCAAAAATAATGTGGGGGCAACCAGGTCTTGAGGGGCCAGTATTAGCATTAGCAATATGAGCAGCATCAGGCCAATCCACTACAAGTGGTGGTGGTGGTGGTGGTGGTGGTGGTGGTGGTGGTGGTGGTGGTGATGATGAAGAAGAAGAAGAAGAAGAATTCTGCAGCCAGTAAGACCAGGCGGAAGTACTTTTGGTTCCTATGCTGATTAAGTTCTCTGTTTACATGCAGACTTGTGGCTGTAAGTTACTTCACTTCTCTGTGCTTGTAGTTAGCTAATAGGTAAATTAGATGTAATAATAGCCAGTACCCCCACAGTACTATGATTATAGTAAGTGAGATATTATGGACCAGGGCTTTACTAGTTCTGATCATATCTTAAGCATTCAATATAGTGTAGCTGAGGGTACCTTAAGGCATGAGGGAGCCCCAGCTTTATCTGGTAATCCTAAATTTCAGGCCCTTTGCTAACTTTGTATCTTAATCCCCTTTCAGGGCACTGCCTCTTAGACAAACCAGAGGCGCCCCTGCATCTGCCAGTGACTTTTCCTGGCAAGGACTATGATGCTGACCGTCAATGCCAACTGACCTTTGGTCCGGACTCAAGCCATTGTCCACAGCTGCCACCGCCCTGTGCTGCCCTCTGGTGCTCAGGCCACCTCAACGGCCATGCCATGTGCCAGACTAAACACTCACCCTGGGCTGATGGCACTCCCTGCGGATCAGCACAGGCCTGTATGGGTGGCCGCTGTCTCCACGTGGACCAGCTCAAGGACTTCAATGTGAGAGCTCAGGGCATGACTTGGGTTAAAGGGCCTGTAGAAAGGACTGGCCCTATGCCTAGGAGAGAATGTGCTCATCCCCTCTCCATATTGCGCTCTTGCAGATTCCTCAGGCTGGAGGCTGGGGTCCCTGGGGACCCTGGGGTGACTGCTCCAGGACTTGTGGGGGTGGTGTCCAGTTCTCCTCCCGGGACTGTACAAGGCCCGTCCCCCGGAATGGTGGCAAGTATTGTGAGGGCCGCCGTACCCGCTTCCGCTCCTGCAACACTGAGAACTGCCCACATGGCTCAGGTGAGGGATGTGAAAGATGGGAGCCCCTGGGAAGGGGTGGTGGACAGGAAGGACTGCGCTTTGAGTCCTGGCCTAAGGTGCCGATTGTCTCTGCTGCCGGGGAAATTTCTTTATCTTTCTGGAACTATCCCTGGAAATCTGTGAGGGAGAGATGCCATGCTGGCTAAAGTTCTGAGGGGCTAGGCGGAAGGTTGTGTGGAGTAGTGTGAGGAGAGAGAGGCTCGAGCCATTTGTTTTATGCCTATAGCATTGACCTTCCGTGAAGAGCAGTGTGCTGCCTACAACCACCGAACCGACCTCTTCAAGAGCTTTCCAGGGCCCATGGACTGGGTTCCGCGCTACACAGGTGTAGCCCCTCGAGATCAGTGCAAACTCACCTGCCAGGCCCGGGCACTGGGTTACTACTACGTACTGGAGCCACGGGTGAGAACCAGAAACCTTCAGGGCCACTCGAGGCTTACACACTTCCCAGTGGTTCCTCCAGACCCTCGCTTCGCTGGCATTCCCACAGTCCTGAATATCCAGGTTCACTCAGTCTTGTCTGTCCATGGTTGTCCTGTATTAGAAGAACAGAGGCCTGGCTTTGGATCAGTAGTCAGTGACGCTGCTCTGGGCTTATATCTCTATTTGCTTCTCCCTTTCTCTGTTCTTTTGCACCACATTTGGTGAGAATGGAAGCATGTGACCTTTTGGGGAAATCCTTGGCTCACTTATCCATGGATTCCTCTGTCAAAGTATTGGTTCTCGGACAGCCATTCCCTCAGTGGATAGACTTCCTGAAGACCACTAACAGGACCATACTCCTTTTGTGTCACAAAGAGTTGCCGTTCAAGGCAAAACAAGCCCTGGCAGCTTTGGACTCCCTCCCTCCCTTCTCCAGGAGTCTATATTAAATTCCTGCAAGTTTGTTGCCCTCTAGTGGCCATTGGAGGCTGTACCATTAAGTTTAGAGTTTGGTGCTGGGACTAACAATCCTTGCCCTCTCAATTTGTGATATTTCTTCCTTTTTTCTTTTTTCTTTTTCTTTTTCTTTTTCTTTTTCCTTTCTTTTTTTGAGACAGGGTTTCTCTGTGTAGCCCTGGCTGTCCTAATTTGTGATATTTCTAAACCTCAAAAATTTACCCTTAGAGCTGGGCGTGGTAGCGCGCACCTTTAATCCCAGCACTTGGGAGGCAGAGGCAGGCGGATTTCTGAGTTCCAGGACAGCCTGGTCTACAGAGTGAGTTCCAGGCCAGCCAGGGCTACACAGAGAAACCCTGTCTCGAAAAACAAAACAAAACAACAACAAAAAAATTTTACCCTTAGAAACTGTGAGACCCAAGGCATTTTGTGCATCACCCGATTCATAGTCAATGCAAGAACAGTGATTGTGTGTATCATTATTATCGTATTAATCTCATGTAGGATGAAGGCTCCCCTACCTCTCTTCCTTTCCTTTTATTTTCCGATTTCACCTTCCAGATGTTTAGCTTACAAACGCCTGCTGGACTTAGCAAGAACTCTTAACAATGTCCCTCCTCTACTCCTCAGGTGGCAGATGGCACTCCCTGCTCCCCAGATACCTCCTCTGTCTGTGTCCAGGGCCGCTGTATCCACGCTGGCTGTGACAGAATCATTGGCTCCAAAAAGAAATTTGACAAGTGCATGGTGTGTGGCGGAGATGGCTCTCGATGCAGCAAGCAGTCAGGCTCCTTCAAAAAATTCAGGTCCTTTCAGCCGTTCTCCTCTATTCTGTTTTCCTAGTTGCTGGTCTCGTCTTGAGGCGAAATGCTTTCCTGCGGACCCAGACCCAACACATTCTGTAGTCTCAGGGAGACAGATGAGTTACAATACGGTGCACCACATGTTGAATAGAGATGACTTAAAGGCATCAGGGAAGGCTTCCTTGGGCTGTGACCTATGAGTGAAAAGTAGGAATTGGACAGGCTCCAGAGAGACCAGGACTGGCAAGACATTTACTAAGCAGTAGTACGTGTCCAGAGGTCAGGGTAAGGAAGGTCCACTTGCTAGTTGCTCTGTTCTAGGGTGGACATATACCTCATAAAAGCTTGAAGAGGCAACCTTGTCCTAGTCAGGGTTTCTATTCCTGCACAAAACAGCCTGACCAAGAAGCAAGTTGGAGAGGAAAGGGTTTATTCAGCGTACACTTCCACATTGCTGTTCATCACCAAAGGAAGTCAGGACTGGGAACTCAAGCAGGTCAGGAAGCAGGAGCTGATGCAGAGGCCATGGAGGGATGTTCCTTACTGGCTTGCTTCCCCTGGCTTGCTCAGCCTGCTTTCTTATAGAACCCAGGACTACCAGCCCAGGGATGGCACCACCCACAATGGGCTCACCCCATCCTTGATCACTAATTGAGAAAATGCCTTACAGCTGGATCTCATGGAGGCATTTCCTTAAGGGAAGCTCCTTTCTCTGTGATAACTCCAGCTTGTGTCAAGTTGACACACAAAACCAGCCAGTACCAACCCATAACACGCACATACACACACAGACAAACACAGCAAGGCAAGCTGAAGGGATTCGAGAGAGGCTGAGTTCTTTATTTCCCTTTTCCTCACAGGTACGGATACAGCGATGTGGTCACGATCCCTGCGGGGGCCACCCATATCCTTGTACGGCAGCAGCGGGGGTCTGGCGTCAAGAGCATCTACCTGGCCCTGAAGCTTTCAGATGGTTCTTATGCCCTCAACGGCGAATACACGCTGCTGCCCTCCCCAACAGATGTGGTACTTCCTGGGGCAGTCAGCTTGCGCTACAGCGGAGCCACAGCAGCCTCAGAGACACTGTCTGGACATGGACCGCTTGCCCAGCCCTTGACGCTGCAAGTCCTGGTGGCTGGCAACCCACAGGATGCACGTCTGCGGTACAGTTTCTTTGTCCCGCGGCCTGTCCCTTCCACACCACGCCCTCCTCCCCAAGACTGGCTGCAACGCAGGGCGGAGATCCTGAAGATCCTTCGGAAGCGTCCCTGGGCAGGCCGCAAATAACCTCACTGTCCCGGCTGCCCTTTTGGGGCGCCGGGGCCTCGGACTCATCTGGGAGAATGAGCGGGCTTCTGCCCCTGCCTCGTGCTTGAAACACAGTAGGGAGGTGTAGAGGGTGAGACTTACCTGCCTCTCTGCCCCAAAGTGCAGGCTGGCCCTGCCCTGGCTTCCTGCTCTGGGAGGCAGTGATGTGTTGGTGAATAGAACGGGGTTAGGTGACAGTACCCTATCTATTAAACTGCCCCCTCTACCCTGCAGGTCACAGGAGGGAGCGGGGAAGACAGGGTGGGTCCTGGGCCCCAGTTGTATTTATTTGGTATTTATTCACTTTTATTTAGCACCAGGGAAGGGGTCTTGGAGAAACTCACCCATTATAGCCCCAACCTAGCTAGGAAATCCAGGGTGTTGGTGACAAATATGAGTGGTGTGTGTGTGTGTGTGTGTGTGTGTGTGTTTATGTATGACGTACAACCTGCCCTGCTTTCCTCTCCCTGATTTTTTTTTTCTGGGAAAAGGAGAGTCAAAGGTAGGATTACCTTCAGGGAGTAAGGGATTATCATATTTTTAAATTGAAGTTTGCTATTTATATGCTCTTTTGGAGTCAGACAAATGTGGGTGATACTTTGGCCTCGCATCTTTGAGCATTCGTTTTCTCATGCACCAATAATAATACCTCCCTTAGAAATTTGTTGTAAGGATTAAATAATGTAAATAAAGACCTAGCATAATGCCTCCCGCTCCAGCTCTGTGGGTGCTCAAGAAATGGCAGCTGCAGCAGGGGTGGGGGTGGGGTGGGGGGGAGGGGCCAGTCAGTGGTGGCACAAGCCTTTAATCCCAGCACTTGGGAGGCAGAGGCAGGCGGATTTCTGAGTTCGAGGCCAGCCTGGCCTACAGAGTGAGTTCTAGGACAGCCAGGGCTACACAGAGAAACCCTGTCTCGGAAAACCAAAAAAAAAAAAAAAAAAAAAAAAAAAAAAAAAAAAGACAAAAAAAAAGACAAAAAAAGAAAGAAATGGCAGCTACTGTTATTGCGGCCCCTGTTTTTCCACAGTCACCCTCCGTAGAGGCTCTGCCAGGTACTGGAAGTCCACATGGATTCTTGTCATTTGTGCTTATCTTTAGTCCCAGGCTCAGATCCTTCAGTTGGCAGTACCCGTTTAGAGTTTGGAGAGATGGCCATTCTGTCCAATCCTTCTGCAGGCACATAAGCACCTGAAGCAGACGTCATCAACACTTGGTAAGGATAGTCAACAAGAACATGCAGGTACAAGACCAGCTAAGAATGGCGGAAGGGGCACAGAGGGGATGACAGTAGCATCCTGGCATTCCAGGAGCTGGTGGATCTGAACTTGAGCTAGGGCTCAGCATCTTATTACCTGGGTGATGTTGGATTACAAGTCTGTGGAATGGGGCCAATAATAACTGCTCTAACAGCATTGCTCTGTGCTCAAGGATTTTTTCAAGCAATACTGGCCCTTGTAACTTGAGAGGTGACCTTTGTAGTGATGACTGGGACAGTGACTCCAGAATCAATCAATGTAAGCCCAACCAACGTCTAGAAACGGAATTCAATGAAAGAGGAACAGGATGTGGTTGGGTAGGCAGTGGCCAGCAAAGTTAAGCAAAAATAAAGATCTGACAAGAGTGGAGCCATCTGTCCAGTGGTGACAGAATGCAAGGACCAGCACTGGCTGAAACAGGATCTCTCCTCGTTGAGGAATAACCTCATCAGTCTTTTGTGCATTAGGGATGGGCAAAGGTGTTAGTGGAGAGTTTCAAATGTTAAGTGGCAAAGGCAGAACTGAGTGCTAGGACTGTGGAAGGGATTGAATGTCGAGGTAGGGAGGAAATGTAGATAAGGACAAAATTTTCTCCTTGGGAGACAGAAACAGGTGGGACAGGATTTCAAGGCCACCCTTTGATGCTATCAAAGCATAAGGCCATCAAAGCATAAGGCCAGTCTGGCTATGTGAAACCTGAGGTGAGGGGCGGACTGCGGAGAAACTAAAGGCACCTTGCTCTGCCGTAGCACCTTCAGTGCGATGCAGAGCAGGGACGTGAGGGTGAGAGGCAGGCACAGAGGTCAAGGCTGTTTGTATGTGCTGAATTCATTGGAACTAGGCTTTGCTGGTCAAGTTCTAAAGTGAGGCAGAACATTACAGAGTGCTCTGCGCCTTATACTACCCAGCCCAGGGGCTACTTTCTCTGCAGCCCTGAGGGAAGGGCTGCTCCACGCCTCTCTTTAGCAAGCATTGCTTCCACTCCCGAGCTTGCTCTCTGGTGGGTCTCATGGTGCTTCTACTAACCAGGTAGGGGGAGGCAGGAACAGGACAGTGGCATCTTCAGTTGCTTTGTCTAGGTGGTAAGGTTGGACCAACAGTATGTTTGTGGAACTTAATACTATGAACTCATGGCACAAGCGGAGCTTTGTTGAAGTGAAGGTAAACACAAATGATATATGGCCATGTCCTTAAAGAGCTCACGGGGACCGGACAGTGGTGGCACATGCCTTTAATCTCAGCACTTGGGAGGCAGAGGCAGGCAGATTTCATAGTTCGGGGCCAGCATGGTCTACAGAGTGAGTTCCAGGACAGTCAGGGCCATACAGAGAAACCCTGTCTCGAAAACAAAACAAAACAAACAAAAAAAGAGCTCATGCTGCATCCTGGGAGGAGGTTGTGCATCACTTGCTTGCAAAGAGGATCAAGGGGACAACACGAGGAGCTAGAAGATAAAGGCAAAATGGACTTTGCAGAGTTTGAGCCTGGTACCTGAACACAAGGGCTCAGGAAGGAGGAATGGTGTTTGGGCTTTGGGAGGTCATTATGGTAACCCTGCTCGCATTTCTTTGGGGTTCTTGGCAATTTACTTTGGAAGTCACTGTCACAAGTTATTTTAAAGTAAAACCACTTTGTTCACCAGGTAGGGTTCTTACTGGCACAAAGAAATTTTTTCCTTGGGAGGTAGAAGCAGGTGGATCAAGATTTGAAGGCCAGGCTCCGCTGCAGCATCGTAGCAGAAAGCCAGTTTGGCTACAAGGAACCTTGTCTCAAAAGAAGAAGAGGGGTTTAGAGAGATGGCTCAGAGGTTAAGAGCACACTGACTGCTCTTCCAGAGGTCCCAAGTTCAATTCCCAGCAACCACATAGTGGCTCACAACCATCTGTAATGGGATCTTATGTCCTCTTCTGCTGTGTCTGAAAACAACAACAATGTACTCATATACATAAATAAATAAAATCTTTAAAAAAAAAAAAAGAGGAGGTAGAGAATTTTTTTTTCTCCAAAAATGTATTGAAGGCTAGAGAGATGGCTCAGCTGTTAAGCGTACTGACTGCTCTTCCAGAGAACCTGAGTTTGAGTCCCAGCAACCATACAGCAGCTCACAACCATCTACAACTCCAGTTCCAGAGAATCCAATACTCTCTTCTGTTCTCTGTGGGTACAAGGCATGCATGTGGTGCACAGACATACATGGAGACAAAACACTGATATCCACAAAGTATAAATAAATAATTTTCTTTGTTTGCTTTTTCGAGACAGGGTTTCTCTGTATAGCCTTGGCTGTCCTGGAACTCACTCTGTAGACCAGACTGACCTCTGCCTTCTAACTGCTGGAATTAAAGGCATGTGCCACCACTGCCGGGCAATAAATAAAAATTAAAAAGCATTGAGTTTTAAGGCTACTTCTGTGATTGATTGATTGGTGGTTGGTTGATGAAGTGGGTAGATTTGTAGAGTGAATGAGGGTCAGAGACAGCTCTTCAAAAAAATGAGTACCCCAGTTCGAAATGCCGGTTAACACCTGACCTTTTTAAGGAATGATCTTCCATGTTCCAAACCTCCAGAGCCAGAATATAAGCTTCACATAATAGCTATCCTGAGGTCAAGAGTCCAGCAAACTTTTGCTAGAAGTGGAGATAAAGGGAATATAGCTGTCTATGGACCAGGAGGAGCTCAAGCTCCATTTCATCTAAGTGTTGCCTCTGTAGCTTTGAGCTATGATGTGATATAGAAGCAAGAGCAGGAAGAGGGCAAAGAAGAAGAGACGGGAGGGTGCTGAAACTGCTCAGGGATCTGTTTGTAAAGATGGGAGGAGGGACAGCGAGGGACTTGACAAAGAAGAGGCAGTGATTGACAGGGGGCGTGTTCACTAACGTTTAAGTAAAGTTCAGACTATCTCACTTCATGAGATGCTAAATGGATTCATCCGAGTTGGGAAGGAGGCTGTAGCAGGACAGGATTTGGATCAATTTCTTCAACCCCCTACTGCCTGCCTCTGGCATTCTCACTTCTGTGGTTAGAGCAGAGGAACTCTGGGCTTTTGTCCAATCACTATTTTGGTGGTGGTGGCGGAGGGAGAGCCAGGGTTTCTGGAGAGTGCTGGAGAATGGGCATTTGTTTTTCTACGTGAACTCTAGCTCTGCTTCTGTCCTTCCCATACCTCCCCTCCCTCTCTCTCTGACATACCAGATTGACAAGGATAAAAGGAGTATCTCATTGGTCAGAGCATGTCGGAGAGGGAGGGGTGAGGACATGGATTCAAGGGATTAACATCTTATTGGCTATGAGAATGATGCTTCTGAGCCAATTGAATAACTTCCCCATTGACTGTTGCTGGGGGGAGGGTAGTAGGGGGGGAGAAGCCAAAATCTTTGGCAGCAAGAGCAACCAGCTGACAGCTGGAGGAAACCACCAGCTCTAAATATGCTCAGAAAAAGGGGAGTCAGAGGGGGCGGGGGAGCAGCAATGTTCAACAACATCCCCAGACAGGACCTTATATGGGGACAGGCTCTGAGCTCTTAATTAGCCTTGGGAAGGAGAGGAGAGGTGGAAGTATATTTAAGCATCCATTATAGTCTTTAACTAACATAAGGCCATCTAAGCTCTTACAGTAGCACACATTTTATACACACACACACACACACACACACACACACACACAGTCTCAATAGAGACATGATGTTAGGCATACAAATCTTCATGAAAGACAAAAGGGGCCGGGAGAAGAAGTGGAGGAGAAGAGGAGAAAGAGAGGAGAGAGGCCAGGGGAAATCCTGCTGGGTGTGGTGGCCTATGACTGTAATCCTAGCACTCAGGAAGTTGAGGGTGGAGACTTGCCAGGAACTCAAGGCCTACGTAGGAAGACTGACTCAAGCCAGGTGTGGTGATGCACACCTTTTATGCTAGCACTAAAAAGTAGCAGAGGCAGGTGGATCTCTGAACTGGAGGCCATCCTGGTTACAAAGTGAGTTCCAGGAAAGGAAGGGCTACACATAGAAACTCTGTCTCAATAAACCAAACCAAACAAAAGGAACAAAATGATCAAAAGAAAAAAAAAAGAAGAAGAAGAAGGCCCTGCCTTAAGAAATAGAAAAGAAGGCTCTAAGGAGGCAATTCTGCTGGTAAGGTGCAAGCCACAATGTACTTGATTTTTTAGGATTTTATTTTATGTGCTCTACCTATCTGCGTGTACACCTGTATGTCAGAAGAGGGCATCAGATCCCATTACAGATGGTTGTGAGCCACCATGTGGTTGTTGGGAATTGAATTCAGGATCTCTGGAAGAGCAGCCAAAGCTCTTAACCACTGAGCCATCTCTCCAGCTCACAGGATATACTTGAATCCTAGTACTTGGGGGTGGGGCAGGTAGATCTGAAGTTAGCTAGCCAGCCAGCCTACACAGCAAATCCCAGGTTTCAGTGAAAGATCTGATCTAAAACAACCAAAAAACAAACAAACTGTAACTCCGGTTCCAGGTGATTGGATGCCCTCTGGCTTCTCCAAGGCACTAGGCACCACTTAGTACACATACATGCAGGCAGGCATATAGGCAAGTGAACACACACACATAAGATAAGAGTATACTAATGAGGGCTAGAGAGACAGCCCGGTTGTTTTTGCAGAAGACTGGGGTTTGATTCCCAGCACCCACATAGTGGCTCGCGGCCACCTGTAACTCCAGTTCTAGGGGCTCCAATACCCTCTTCTGTCTTGCTGTGGGTACCAGGCATGCATGTGGCACACATACATGAAGACAAAACATTCATACATGAAAAATAAATCTAATTTTTTTAAAAAAATGAAAAACAAACAAACAATGTAAACAGCTCCTAAGGAACCATGCCCAAAGCTGACTTACAGCCTGTAGCTACTTTTCCAGTTCTTTTTCTCCACCCTTTTTCTTCCCTTTCAACCCCCTAACACTAGATAGGAGAGAAAAAAGGATAGAGGGGAAAGGAAAGAGTGCCCTGAATAAAGTCAGGGGTCAGAAAGTAGGTGGTGTTATCATCAGACTACTACTTGCTGAATAGGGGTGTTGAGTTCATTGAGGTAAATTTGATCTTCACCATCAGAGTATATAATCTCTCCTCCTCCTCCTCCTCCTCCTCCTCCTCCTCCTCTTCCTCCTCCTTCTTCTTCTCCTTCTCCTCCCTCTTCCTCCTCTTCTTCCTCTTCTCCTCCTTCTTCCTCTTCCTCTTCTTCTTCCTCTCCTCCTCCTCCTTCCTCTTCCTCCTCCTCCTCCTCCTCCTCCTCCTCCTCCTCTTCTTCTTCTTCTTCTTCTTCTTCTTCTTCTTCTTCTTCTTCTTCTTCTTCTTCTTCTTCTTCTTCTTCTTCTTCTTCTTCTTCTTCTTCTTCTCCCTTCCTCTCCCTTCTTCCCTCTCTTCTTCCTCCTTCCTCTCCCTCCTCCCCTCCCTCTCTCTCTCCTCCTCTCTCTCCTTTCTTCCTCTCTCTCTTCACCTCTCCTCCTCTCCCTCCTCCTCTTTCTTCTTCTCCCTTCATTGTACATGACTACTTAACAAACCACATCCAACAACCACCCACCCTGCCTCTCAGGGCCCTAGCATTTATAAACCCTCTGAAAAGTCTCCAGAATTCCAAATGTCCAAAATCACAGAAACTATCTGCAGCTGGTAAAATCACACCTCTGACAGAGCACAAGGCAAATCATAATCAGCTGCTTCAAAGCAGCCCCACATTCCCACACCTGGGACTAAAACAAAAACACATTCTTATAATAGTTTTGTGTTTTTTTAAGGAACCAAAACTCTAAAATTGTCACTAAAATAGCCTCCACATGTAGCTAGACTTTTGACTACTTTGTGGGTTTTTTTTTCTTCCACTCTTTTCCACCCCTCTTCTCCCCTTTCAACTTCCTAACACTAGATAGAAGAGAAAGAAGGCTAGAAGTGAGATAGGGAGAAAGAAACCCTAAATAAAGTTAAGAGTAGGAAAGGGGGTAATAATATTGTTATACTACTTCCTGCTGATTACAGCTTGCAACACCTCGTCCCTGCTAGAGCTCAGGCAAACCATAGCGACCTGCTGTGAAGCCGCTCCCTTCCCCTCCCTCCCTTCCCCTCCCTTCCCTTCCCTTCTCCTCCCTTCCTCTCCCTTCCTCTCCCTCCCTTCCTCTCCCTCCCTTCCTCTCCCTCCCTTC
>NW_022196891.1:68501343-68514864 GCF_008632895.1 Mastomys coucha
CTCTCCCTCCCTTCCCCTCCCTTCCCCTCCCTCCCTTCCTCTCCCTTCCCCTACCTTCCTCCCTCTCCCTTCTTCTCCTTCCTCTCCCACACCTGGGGTTAAAACTGAAAACATATTCCCATAATATTTCTGTGTTTTTTTAAAGAAGCCAAAATTCTCACTAAGTCAACATATATGCACACACCTGTGCCACTATGCACATACCTAAAACAAGCAAATAATAATAATAGAACATGAAAGTCAGTTATGCAAGAATAGAACCTTATCTGCCGGATGTAGTGGCTCATGCCTATAATCCCCAGAAATCGAGAGGCTGAGGCAGAATACCAAGTCAGATAGCACCACCTGTTTCAAAGAGACAAAACCAAACCAAACCAGAAACAAAGTGGCTGGGTCTGCTGACACAGGTCTGCAATGTCAGCTCTGAAGGTGAGAGGCAAGGGGACCAGGAATTCCAAGCTAGCCTAGACCACATGAGACCCTGTTCTCAGAACAAAACGAAGGAGCCGGAAGCAGTCCCAACAAAAAGAACGAAGTACCAGTAGGGCAGTCTCAGGGGAGGGTCCCCTGAAAAAAACCCACATGCCAATAATCTGTATAAGTCTGACTCTTCTGCTAACGTGAGCTCCTTCAAAAACCAAAACCAAAACCAAATCAAACAAACTGACAACCACTCCCCCTCCCTGCCAGAAGAATCGGGGTGAGGCCAGTGAAATGGCTCAGTGGGTTAAAGGCACTTGCTACCAGTGATGTCAACTGGACGACCTTAGTTAATCCTGGAACCCAGGTAAAGGTGGAAGAGAGCTAACTCCACAAAGTTGTTCTTTGACTGCCCCACCTCCAAAAACCTAAGCCCTAAGCTAAAAAAAAATCAGGGCTTCTACTCACTCCCTATTTTGTGTTCACTATTAATGTTTAGAATAGAAAATATGTTGCTTATTTTTCCTTATTTCTCAATAATTACCACAAGTCTTAGGATAGGATTTGTTTTACAGATGAAAGACAGAGTGCTGAAGGGTCAGCGGCAAGATCATTGCTTTTCAAAGCTGGCATTGTATTCCGACCCAATAGCATCTCATTTTAAACTCACTCAGGTACTTTATACCATGTACATAGCCTTGGCCAGTCTGGAGCTTACTATGAAGACCAGGTTGGTCTCACCTAGTTCTCACCTGCCTCCGCCTCCCGAGCTCTGGGATAAAAAGCTTGCACTGCAATACCCAGTCACCTTATATTATTTTAACAAAAATATTAATTCATGTGTATGCGTGTTTTGCTTGCATGTACATACATGTACCATGTGTATGTCTAGTGTTCTTGGAAGCCAGAAGAGGGGCTTTGGATCTCTGGCACTAGCATGACAGGTGGGTGTGAACTGCTGTGTGAAGCTGCTGGGAAGCAAGCCTGTGTCTTCTGCAAGAGCAACAAGTGCTCGTGATCACTAAGCCTTCTCTCTAGATCTATTAATACATTGTTTTGCATAACTTGTATCTCACTGGTGGTTTCTATGATAACTGGTTACATAGTCCTCTAACCTCCTGTCTTTGGACTTTGCCAAAGCTAAGCCAATAACCACAGTCCCAGTTCCAGTCTTGGCCACTTTAATAATGCTCCACCTTATTTCTGAGTTTGAGACCAGCCTGGTCTACAGAGTGAGTTCCAGGACAGCCAGGGCTATACAGAGAAACCCTGTCTCGAAAAACCAACCAACCAAACAAAACCAATGATTCACCACTGATCTACACCCTCAGCTCCCTTTAAAATGCTTTATAGTCTTTCTCTTGATTTGACTCTTTTGTTCATTTGTTTGTTTGTTTGTTTGTTTCAAGACAGGCTTTCTCTGTGTATCCCTGGCTGTCCTGGAACTCACTCTGTAGACCAGGCTGGCTCAAACTCAGAAATCCGCCTGTCTCTGCCTCCCAAGTGCTGGGATTACAGGCATGTGCCACCACTGCCCGGCTTGCTTTGATTTTTGCCTTTTAACATTTATTTATTTATAACTTATTGTGTATGTGTGCATGGGCACACATGTCATGATGCAGATGTCAGAGGATATCTTGAGGGAGTCAGTTCTCTCCTGTTTGGTAGTTTGCAGGGATCAACTTCAGGTCTCCAGGCTTGGCAGCAACTGCTCTTTACCTGCTGTGTCACCTCCGTTCCCACAATTACGATATTTTACTACCTGCTTTGTGCTCCAGTCTCAAATCCCAGCATTCACACTTGTTACATTCTGACACTTAAAACAGTAAGGGAAAGCCGGGCGGTGGTGGCGCACGCCTTGAATCCCAGTACTTCAGAGGCAGAGGCAGACAGATTTCTGAGTTCGAGGCCAGCCTGGTCTACAGAGTGAGTTCCAGGACAGCAGGGCTATACAGAGAAACCCTGTCTTGAAAATCCAAACAAACAAACAAACAAAAAACAAAAAAACAAAAAAAACACCACTACCAACAACAAAAAACCAATAATGGAGACTTCCTTCAGGATTACTGGAAGAAAAAAGAGGAGGGAAGTAGGAAGGCCAGGGTTATGGGTGCTACAAAATATAGTGGCGAAAGGGGGTACCTGGCAGACCTGTGCCAAAGTGTGCCCTGAGTAATTATGCCATGCAGCAGATCTGGTGTAAAGGGGGCTTATTGGGGGGAGAGGAGAGGAGCCGGGACCTGGGGACTTGAGGGTCAAGAAAGAGAGAAAATGAGAAATGAGAAAACGGGAAAGAGAGAGAGAGAGACGCCTGGCAGCTGCAGCAGGTGACAACAGATGATATCAGCAATTGCTAGGGCCTTGAGGGCAGGCCAGCAGAATAGTCCGCAGGCTAACAACGGAATTTGACCATGGGTCACGTAAGTCTGTACTCAGCCTAGAAATGACATCAAGGACTAGAGGGATGTTGCGGGATATTTGATCACACTGTGAACCCCAAGATTGTGTTGTTGACTGGAAAAATCTGTTCCTATTTGTGGTGTGGCTCACCCTTAGCACACACCTTTAATCTCTCTGGCTGGATTTGCCCTTAGTACACGCCTTTCATCCCAAACAATGAAGGTAAAGTTAGTTTGTAGAAGGAAGTATCCATGATTGAAAGCGATGTCTAACTGAGAGGCAGACAAAGTGACAAGTTAGAGAAAGATCGGACAGAACCGGGTATGCCCAATTGTCACTGAGAAGAGAGAGGAAAGGGAAGCTACTTGAGGCACAGTCGGGAGAGAGGACGGAGGCAGTTTGACTGGAACAGTTGTACGGAGACAGGTTGCAGAGAGAGAACAGGCTAGACACAAGACAGAATGAGTCAGAAAATGAGAAGGAGCCAGAAGATCAAAACATATTGCCAAAGTTAGTATGAGGCCAAGCAGAGCTATTCAGTCACAGGCCGAGAAGAGAAGCCAATGTAAATCAGTCAGCTTGGAGAGGAGTTTGAGCCAGAACAGCCGAGTTACACCAGCCAACAGAGTTTAGAAAGAACTAGGAAGGGGTGAGCATATTCAGCAGTAAGTCTCAGAGGCTGAAAACATTTTAGGCCTAGATTAGATTGTACAGATTCAAGAAGCTTCCAGGACTGGGCCTACGTTAGCAGGTGGAGGCAGTAAGCATCAGAGACGACAATCAGATGCTTCTATGGAGGGATGCTTGGTAAACTGACTTGACAGGATTCTTACTGCAGGCAGATGGTGGTGATCAAATATCAAGGGGTTGGTGGTACAACACTTGCTTATCTGGCTTGGTAGGATTCTTTCTGGCAAAAACTGTTAAGGCAGGTTCAAGACAGGGCCAAAGATAAGATCTAGTTACAAAGAGGGCTCAGCACAGTGTGTCTAACCTTTAGTAAAGAAAAATCCTTTTTAGCCATATAAAAAAAGGAACATATGTTTATAGTGTTTAACTCCTGAAGGAACTGGCTCTGCAGAATATACATTCACAGATGTGTATATACAACTAAAGAAGGGAATCAAGACAACCCTCTTTTTTTTTCTCTCAGGACAGAATTTGAATGCAAGTCACCCTCCTATACTGAAATGTAAAATAACTTTCATGAGAACAATTTTTAAAGGAGGATATGTTGCAGACAAGTCTCTCAGGTTTCCCATTGGACATGACTATTTCTGAAAAGCCTGCCGGGATTGCAACATATATGAATGAGGTGGTCTTTCTCAGTCATTATGATCATTGCGTTGTATTGTTTGTATGTAGCCCCTCTGCACTTTCCCCTCCCCCAAGGAAATGGTGCTCTGTTTGAGGCAGACACCGCAAGTAATTGGTCTTATTGCTTCCTCAGAAATAAATATTTGTTTCTAAGAAACAGTAAGCGGGCTGGAGAGATGGCTCAGTGGTTAAGAGCACTGACTGCTCTTCCGAAGGTCCTGAGTTCAAATCCCAGCAACCACTTGGTGGCCCACAACCATCTGTAAAGGGATCTGATGCCTTCTTCTGGTGTGTCTGCAGACAGCTACAGAGTACTTACATGTAATAAATAAATAAATAAATAAATCTTAAAAAAGAAAGAAAGGAAAAAAGAAACAGTAAGCTAGGGGCTGGAGGAAACCACAGGATTAAATACATCGTTGTAGCGTCCATTTTAGTCTAATATCTAGGAAAACGTATTTACATCAGAGCCGATGCTGCCTTTCCCTCCACGTTGTATGTTTCACTGTTAGGTAACTTCCATTTCAAGGGCTGTGAGATACCATGAGGGAATACAAAATGCGTGCTACAGTAGCTTTAGGGAGGAAACCACTTCGATACTAAGTAGCACTAGACTACAGGGGACGCCATTAACACACAGGAATAAGGGCTCAGCTGATCCCTGGGTGAGGTTGTCCGAAACATGACAAAGTGTCTCTCAGCCTTACTGACCAACAAGGGCTTTGAGCTGCTGGGTTTTAAAAACTGAGGTGAGCAATGGAACCCCGTTAGACTGCGAGGTCGAGAGGAAACACCGGGATCTGAGGCTCCTCCACACCAGCCATGTGCATCTCCGCGGTGCCGGCCACCAACTAATAAGGTCTGGCAAGCTTGGAGGTGGGGGAGCCCCTGCTCCTAGCTCCCCCCCGAGGCTCCGCCTCGTGACGTCAGGCCCCGCCCAGGCGCCCGCTTCCAAGATGGCGGCAGCGATACCTGCCCGGTTGTCCGGGTGGCGGTGACGACGGGGAACCGACCAGGTATGGTGGGCTGGGGTCCATGGAGAGAGAGTCCTTGGAGAAAGGTTTGGGAGGTCGGGGCGGGAGAAGAAGTTCTGAGTCAAGGCTAAAAAATCAGATCGAGCACGGACAGGGTCTGGGGTGGAAATGTGGACGCGGGCCGGTTGCTTTCACATTGCACGGCAGGGGCAAGCGCAAGAGACTGGGGTGGGGTGGGCGTGTTCGAGGAGCATGGGGTTCTAATCCCCTTCCCTCCGCCTGCAAAGCTCTGACCGACCACGCCCTTCTAGGTGAGCCGGCCCAGATCTTGGGCCGATCCTGTCCCGGCCCTTCTTCTCTCGTCCTTTCACCTGGAACGCTCCTCCCCACCTCCATTAGGGCTAGAGAAAGGTGGAAAGGGGAGAGGACGCCACCCCGACCCTTCTCCGGGCCACGCTCCGGAGCTGTTGCCTGCGGCTCCCAGGTGACCAAGCACCCTGCACCTGCGGAGGCGCTCCCTGGTACTTAAAGAACAGAAAGAACCTGTTCCCTATTTTGTTCTGCTTTCTGGCCACTCCAAGGTCCCGTTACGTAGGTCTTGCCTCTCTAATAGTCGGGGTCGTTGTTGTTGTTTGGTGCCTTCATTCATTTCCCTGTCCCCCACGCCCAAACAAGCTCGTTTTGTTGAAGTTTAGAGGGTTAGTTACAGATCTGACACCACTGCAGGTAACCTGAGAACCTAGGATCTTTTCTTTCTCCAATCACTTTCCCTCACTTCCCATGATGGCAAAGTTGTTTCTTTCCGAACTCTGTTGTACAGGTGACGACTGGTTATCCTTGATCATTTCTGGTTCCCGCTGGTCCCAGATTGGCTGTTGGAATGCCTTTTTCTGTCCTCTGTGACAGTTCCAATTTGAGATAATGCCTCCTATCTCTGCACCCCGGGGACCTCCTGGAGCCCCCATGATCCAGAAAAAGACAACTTGAACACGGGTGCGTGCGCGTCTTTTCTCTCGTAAGGCCTGAGAGGACTTCTGAAGTGGACTTGGGGCTTGAATGATGGAAGCTTTCTTGAGGGAGGAAACAGAGTAGCTAGTGGGAATGGTTTGGGGGAAGTGGATGAAACTTGCTGGTGGTTGGCTACCTAATTTTTTTTTTTTATTGTTATTTATTTTTGATTGATCACACCGGTGTTCCTTTCTGTGACTTTGTTCTCGCCTCTTTTTTTTTTTTTTTTCCTTTCCCCGGCCTCGCTTTCATCTCTACCTGCTGATGTCTCTTTTGGCTCGCTCTCTTCCTGTTTGCTTCCAGAAATCCTTTCACTCCTTTCCTAGCCCTCAAGTCAGGATGTTGCGGAGGCTGCTGGAGAGGCCCTGCACATTGGCCCTGCTTGTGGGCTCCCAACTGGCAGTGATGATGTATCTGTCACTAGGGGGCTTCCGAAGCCTTAGTGCCATATTTGGTCGTGATCCGGGCCCAACATTCGACTATTCTCATCCCCATGATGTCTATAGTAACCTCAGTCACCTGGCTGGAGCCCCTGTAGCTGTAGGAGGTCCTCCAGCACAAGCTCTGCCCTACTGTCCAGAAAGATCACCTTTCTTAGGTGAGTAGGAAGGAAAGGGGGTGATGAAGAGAACAAGGTTTGGGGGGTAGGGAGTCTTGGGTGGGCATGAAGCGAGACTTAGACTAATGGCCTCTGAATTAAGAAGTAGGCTCTTGGGTCACAAAGCTTCCCACGGCTTGCCCATTTTATGGGCCCTTCATGTCCTAGAGTGGGCATTATTTCCTTTGTCTTGGCTTAATTAGGTAGTTCTTTTTGGGCTTCTCCTGTAGCTTCAGCGTGGGACAAGAGAAAGTTATATAGTTCCCTAAAATAAGAACACAATTAGTGTAAGGTAAAGCCTGCCTGCCGCTTTTGGCTTCCGGGACCAGTCTGAGGCTTGTTAGATTTTTTTTTTTTTGAGTGAGCCGTTGGGAAACCAAGCTCAGAATCAAGCTGTTTTCTCCAAACCTCGTCTTGGGCTCTGATACCCATTTTACCCTTGTGCCTCTGACTTCTGAACTTACCTTTCCCTACCCACAGTGGGTCCTGTGTCAGTCTCCTTTAGCCCGGTGCCATCACTAGCAGAGATCGTGGAGCGGAATCCCCGGGTGGAATTGGGGGGCCGGTACCGTCCTGCAGGATGTGAGCCTCGCTCCCGAACAGCCATAATCGTGCCCCATCGTGCCCGGGAGCACCACCTTCGGCTGCTGCTCTATCACCTGCACCCTTTCCTGCAGCGCCAGCAGCTTGCATACGGCATCTATGTCATCCACCAGGTAGCCCCGTTCTCCACCTCACTCTTTCCTTCATGTAAAGGGAGCCTCAAATGTCTCTTCTGGCATCTAGTGGGTCTGTGGGCTAACTGTGGGATGGTGGACAAAAGGTAATGGAGAAGCACCCAGCCTTTCTCTTCTTACCTTGCTAGACCCATGCTTATTCTGTTAGGGTATTCCTACTTTCCTGTATTTTTCTATGATTTTTTTTTTCTTTGTTGAGTGGCTTATGGAAATTTGGAATTGGTCAAGGGTGAGCTGAAATACTTGTTTGTTTTTTTTAAGATTTATTTACTTATTTCATGTATGTACGGTTGCTGTCTTCAGACACACCAGAAGGTGGCATCGGATCCCATTACTGATGGTTGTGAGCCACCATGTGGTTGCTGGGAATTAAACTCAGGACCTCTAGAAGAGTAATCAGTGCTCTTAACCACTGAGCCATCTCTCCAGCCCGAAATACTTGTTCTTTAATCAAAAAAAGATGTATTAGGTTTATTTTGTGTCTGAGCGTTTTTGCTGGCATATATGGAGGTGCACCACATGCATGCTTGGTGCCTGAGGAGGTCAGAAGGGGACATCAGTTTCCTGAAACTGGAGTTTCTGATGGCTATGAGCCATGTGAACTGTGTGGGTGCTGGGAATTGAACCTGGGTCCTGTCCTCAACAGAACAACAAATGCTCTTAACTGCTGAGCCATCTCTTCAGCCCCCTACTGACATATAGGGGCAACTGCTGACATATATCGTCTTGAGGAAGATGTCCCTTTGACGTGAGATGAAAAGCAGAAGCCAATTAACAATTACTGCACATGTTGGGCAGTGGTGGTGCACGCCTTTAATCCCAGCACTTTGGAGGCAGGGGCAGGTGGATTTCTGAGTTCCAGGACAACCAGGGCTACACAGAGAAACCCTGTATCAGGAAAAACAAAAACAACAAAAACCAAAAGCAATTATTGTACATGATTGTTAGCAACCAAAGAAACTGAATGTCAGGCACACGCAGAGATGTAAGAAGTTTTAATTAATTTGAATAACTAAATCAAAAAGTGTAGTTCGGTTTTGTTTTTGTTTTCTAAGATTGGATCTCATGTAGCTGAGGGTGACCTTTAACCTCTGCTCCTCCTGCATCTGCCTTCCCACTGCTGGGATGACAGGCACATGCTACCATCCTCGGTTTTACGCAATGCTGAGGACTTAATGAATGCTAGATAACACTCTACCGAGTGAACGTCGTCTTCAGGCCTTGTTTTGTTTTTAGTCTACTCAGAATCTTCCTGTCTTGACCTCCTGAGTGCTAGAATGAGTCAGGTCCCACCATGCCCAGCGGCTAATCTCCTTCTTCCTTCTCTAGGCTCCGTATCCTGCTGAGGTGCTCTTTTCACATTGGCACCCATGCAGCCTGCTTTCTCCATGCACAGCCCGCTCCCCCCCCTTCATTATCTTCTAGGCTGGAAATGGAACGTTTAACAGGGCAAAGCTGCTGAATGTGGGGGTGAGGGAAGCCCTTCGTGATGAAGAATGGGACTGCTTGTTCTTACACGATGTGGACCTCCTCCCAGAAAACGATCATAACCTGTATGTGTGCGACCCCCGGGGACCCCGCCATGTTGCTGTTGCCATGAACAAATTTGGATACAGGTAGGAGGGCAATGGAAGGGCGTTAGAAAGTAGGGAAACCGACTTTGTCGTTTGAGGAGAGCAAAGGGGACTGTGGGTAGGGATGGCTGTTCAAAATCTGTGAAGTGTGTGGGTCTCTTTGTCCTCAGCCTCCCGTACCCCCAGTACTTCGGCGGAGTTTCGGCGCTCACTCCTGACCAGTACCTGAAGATGAATGGCTTCCCCAATGAATACTGGGGCTGGGGCGGTGAGGATGACGACATCGCTACCAGGTTAGATTTCTCGCCACATCTTTTTCTCAAACCCTGACCACAGTTTTCAACACAAATCCTGAGCCTCTTGGTTCTGCACCAAGCCCAATCTCTCCCTTCGTCCTAGTCTCCTTGGGGACAGGCTTTGTCCATTGTTGCCCATTCTATCGGATTTCAGTTTTCTAGGTAGGTCTGGTTGATGATAGTCTTGGAAAAGAGGGCGAAGATCAATTGGAAATAGGGAATTCAGAATTCTAGATCTCAGGACAGGGCCTAAAAGACACGTTAGTTCTTTGTTTTGCGAGGCTTCCATAGAAACTCCTTCTGTGAGAATGGGGCAAAGGGGTTCTGCTCCGGAGAGATCCGAATCACCCTTGTTTGGTTTGGTCTTGTTTTATGAGACAGGGTTTCTGTGGAGCCCTGGTTATATAACTCATTATATAGACCAGGCTGGCCTTGAACTCACAGAATCCACCTGCCTCTGCCTCCAGAGTGCTGGGATTTAAGGCATGCCCATCTTTTTGTTTTGCTTTTTGGGGGGGCAGGGGGATTTGCATGCCAACTAATTTCTTAGCATGTGAAACATTTCTTTCTTTCTTTTTTTTTTTTTTGGTTTTTTGAGACTGGGTTTCTCTGTGTAGCCCTGGCTGTCCTGGAACTCACTCTGTAGACCAGGCTGGCCTCGAACTCAGAAATCCGCCTGCCTCTGCCTCCCAAATGCTGGGATTAAAGGCGTGTGCCCCCACCCGGACTGTGAAACATTTCTTACCTTTAGCATCCAGTGAACTGTTTTCATTTCAGTGTCTGTTTGAGCTTGATATGCTGAACCCACTGCCTCCCTACCTGTGTGTCCCCTGAAATGACATCTTTATGTGAATTCTCACCTCTGTGTTTGTCTTTCGCACTCTGAAAATTCTACATGTATTTTTTTCATTTCCTTGTCAAACCGCCCTCACCTCTTGCTTCTGTGTTTCAGTTTGGGCTTGTTTTAAGGTCCCGGTCATCTCTCTGTTTCTGCTCTTCTCTTTGCCACATGGCAGCAGCTGGAAAGGAGCTGGGTAGTTTAGACACTATTTCTAAATAAGAATTGCTGGGCTAGGGAGGCCGCTTGGTGGTCAAGTGTGTGCCTGGCATACGTAAGCCCCGCTTTCAATGCCCAGTGCCAACAAGAGACTGAGATGGCTGGATTTGGGTTTGCCATTTCCAAACTTTTGACAAAAGGGCCCCTTTCTCTGCCCTCCCAAGACTCCACAGGCAAGCGGCCATTTAGAAAGCAGATGCAAGAATTACAAATCCACCTTTCCCAGTAGCTGTAAGGCCCCAGAAAACCTGGCACCAGGCCCTGTGGACTTAGATATAGCCAACCTTACCTTCTTTGTTTGCTTTTGTTCCGCCTTGTCATACTTGGCAGTTTTTATTTATTTATTTATTCTTCCTTGCCAGACAGGTAAAATCACTCAAGTGTGCCCTAGCCTATGCCCTCATTTTGTGTGCTGGGCCAGGCCACTGCTCTCTGTGCACCAGCCTATGCCATCACTCTCTGTGCCCTGGCCTATGCCATCACTCTCTGTGCGCTGGCTCAGGTTATCCCTTCCTGAGTGGGTCTACTTTTCCCATTCACCCAACAGCAGCAGTTTTCCACTCAAGCTCCTCCAAGACTTCCCTACTTTTCTCACAGGGTCCGCCTGGCTGGGATGAAGATCTCTCGGCCTCCCACTTCTGTGGGACACTATAAGATGGTGAAGCACAGAGCCGATAAAGGAAATGAGGAAAATCCCCACAGGTAGGAAGGGGAAATGGTTGTTGGATTCTTGGGTTTCCTATCTCTTTTGGATACTCCTAAATGTCCCTGAATTCCAGATTCTTTCTTTTGAATCTTGAGTCTTAAAACTTCTCACCCTCAGATTTGACCTCCTGGTCCGTACCCAGAACTCTTGGACACAAGATGGAATGAACTCACTAACATACCGCTTGCTGGCAAGAGAGCTGGGTCCTCTCTATACCAACATCACTGCAGACATTGGGACTGACCCTCGGGGTCCCCGGTCTCCCTCTGGTCCCCGATACCCACCAGGTTCTTCCCAGGCCTTCCGTCAAGAGATGCTGCAACGCCGGCCCCCAGCGAGGCCTGGCCCCCCGCCTACTGCCAACCACACAGCTCCCCGAGGTTCACACTGACTCCTCTTTGCCCACTTTAATCATGAGACTGAATCGGAGGGGTTGTGTTCCTCACACCCTCTGCTCCTCACAGCTTTCAGAGGGATGTGAGGAAATGAACTCTAGTGCTGTGCTAGGGGGCAGGGACCTCTCCTCACTGCTAGACTGGAGCTGGGCTCCTCTAGACCTGGAGGTTCCTCTTTCTAGGGCCCACCTGTCAGGGCTTATGACTGTGAATCTTTTGATGTCATTTTATGTGATGAATCCTGGGAGTCCTCTGCCCCTGGGGTAGGAGCAGGGCTGGACCCCAAGTCCCTTCCTCATCCGTGGACATCACTCTTTTCCAAGAGTGACCTGGCTTCTCCTGGGACCGCTGTGAATATTTATTCTATTTATGGTTCCGAAGAAGCGGTCTGGTGGAAGAAACCCCTAGCTGGGCATTTCTTGCGAGTGCTGGAATGGCTCCTCTGGTCTTGGCCTAGGATTTTGATATCTTTTCTAATAAAGGACTTTGTCTCACTTTTGTTTGTGATTTCTGCATCCCAGGCCATTTAATCCTCTCCCTCCATCCCCACCCTGACAAATCTATAGGGTGATGGAATAGTAAGGCCAAACCGAGCTCCACCAACTTTTACTTCCAGGAGTAGGAAGGGGGGACGGGGTAGTCAGCATCAGCTGTTAGATTCTGTGCCCAGGACAGCAGCTGCTGCCTGGCGCCCGCTCTCTATACAGTCATTGACAGCAACCCCCTCATAGGAGGCTCCAGCCAAAGTCAGGGGCAACCTCTGGGCCGTCAGGAATTGCATAGCTGAGTCTGAAAGGTAAGGATGAAGGGAATGTCATGGCTGAGGTCTGACTCCCCGCAGCCCAGCTGCTTTCCCGACTTACCTAGTTTCTGCCAGTGGCCTAGTGTGTACTGAGGAATACAGTTCTAAGGAGAGAGAAGATGCCAGGGAGGGTTTACTAATGACTTCTGAGGCCTTGGCTTGATTGACATGCCCATCTTCACTTTCAAGGCTTTCAGTGGAGAATGAATAAGAATTGACCTCAACTCACCCTGTGTAGATGGACCAGGCAGTGGCTTGGTGGTTCTTTCAGTCCTAACTGTCTGGCAGCTGCCTCCTGGGCTGTCTGTTGGAAAAGCTCTGGAGACAATTGATGGCCGTCTGCTTTTAGCTTCTCTAACCAGTAACCTCCCAGCATCACCTACAAGGAAACACAGCAATGAGCAGCTTGCTCTTACCCAGATGGCAGCACAGACACGCCCCCATGGAAACCCCACCCTAAGCCATGTCTCCTCTCACGGTCACTCTGAGGCCTGGGGAGTTCCCATCCTGCTCAGGAAAAGCAACCGAGTCATACACAATCCCCAGGACAGTCGGGTCTTCTGATGATGGCACCAAATGTCCAAATCCCTGGAGAGGAACAGGTCTGTGGGTCAGAAGGGAATGGCTTCTCACTGAGCCTGGGGCTCCACTCTTCTTCCTCTTATACCTGGACAGGCAGACAAGCTCCTCGGTACTGCAGATTGACCACAGCCACAGACACAGCCTTGATGGTACTCAGGATGCGAGCTAAAGGTGCAGCCTCAGCTGGAAGCAGCTTGCTGAGCTCTAAAGAGCAAGCATTCAGATTAGGCTAGCCCCGTCTTACCAGAGTCCCTTGAGAATGGCCAGTTCAGGAGCCTGTGTGGCCCTGCTTGCATATGAAGGCACATTATTGCCCCCTGATGGCTAAGGAAAGGGAAGAGCTGTCCTGATACCTGAAGCTGGAATGGCGCTTATAATGTGGTCGGCCTGCAGACTGCTGTCCCCTAGAGACACCTGAGGGATAAGAACATATGAAAGATGGCATTATGAGATAAGGTGAGATTTGCTGCTTCAGTTTCCCAGGTACTCAGGAGGCAGGAAAGACTGGGTGCTAGCCCAGGATAAAGAATATGAATGACGTGCCAGGGTGATGGTGGCACACACCTTTAATCCCAGCACTTGGGAGGCAGAGGCGGATTTCTGAGTTCGAGGCCAGCCTGGTCTACAGAACAGCCAGGGTTACACAGAGAAACCC
>NW_022196891.1:68514874-68532257 GCF_008632895.1 Mastomys coucha
AAAAAAGAAAAGAAAAGAAAAGAAAAAAAAGGGGGGGGGCCTGGAGAGATGGCTCATCGATTAAGAGCACTGGACTGCTCTTCCAGAGGTTCTGAGTTCAAATCCCAGCCACCACATCTGGTGCCCTCTTCTGGTGTGTCTGAAGACAGCTACAGTGTACTTATATATAATAAATCTTTTTTAAAAAAAAAGGATTTTTGAGTGACAAGATCATCTCAGTAACAACCAAGAAACCCTCTGTATAATCCAGAAAGTGGACCAATGTGGCTGCTCTAGAATGTTCCGTGAAGATGGGTGGTTCTTTCCTTGTCCCTAGACACTCAAAAGCTACTTCAATGGGCAGTGGTGGTGCACGTACACCTTTAATCCCAGCACTTGGGAGGCAGAGGCAAGCAGATTTCTGAGTTCGAGGCCATCCTGGTCTACAGAGTGAGTTCCAGGACAGCCAGGGCTACACAGAGAAACCCTATCTGGGAAAAAAAAAAAAAGAAAAGAAAAGAAAAAGAAAAAAGCACTACTCCCATTCACAGGCTTTTACCTAAGGACATTTTGAGGGAGATTCACAAATAAAGCCTAGCAACCTGAGGTAGCCAGTGAGAGCTTCTCTAAGGCAGGAAAACAGGAAGTGCAGTGCTAAGGGGTTTAACCTGACCCAGTTAGCCACTGTGACAAAGAAGGTGACATAGTCTGTGTACATGTGCACCTGAGTGTGGGCGCCTGTGGAGTTCAGGTCTTCCGCAAAGGCAGTACGTGCTCCTAACTGCTGAGTCTTTTTTTTTTCTTTGGCTCCTCTCTTCCCGGATGAAGACATTTATGGACAAAAAGTTATCGTTGGCTTTAAAAGGGGGCAGGCATATCTGAGGAGTACTGCAGGGCTTTGATGCCTTTATGAATCTTGTGACTGATGTGTGTGTAGCCATGGCAAGGTGTAGGCGACAGAGTATTAGAATGGGGGCCATCTGAGGAAACGGTATCATAATGTTTTAAAGGTTTGGACCAAGCTTAAAGAATGGATGTTGAGGGCTGGAGAGATGGCTCAGCGGGTAAGAGCACTGACTGCTCTTCCAGAGGTCCTGAGTTCAATTCCCAGCAACCACATGGTGGCTCACAACCAACTGTAATGGGATCCAATGCTCTCTTCTGGTGTGTCTGAAGACAGCTACAGTGTATTCACATACATTAAATAAATAAATAATTCTAAAAAAAAAAAAAAATGGATGTTGAGCAGAGAAGTTTGCATCCTTCCCCCCAAGGGCCTATTTTGCTATTGGATAACCTCGGGGTCATGCACATTTACATACGAAACTTTTTGCTGAGTGAAATTTTGCAATACCCAATATAACAACAACAAATCCAGTAACACTGATAGGGGCTCACTACACTCCAGAGGGTTCTCCTACCTTCCAGCGTCCTTCTGGCTGGAGGCTGAGCCTGCAGACTGGCTGACCACTGAGGACAGTGACCCCTTTACTTGTTAGGTAATTGTGAAGGGCCTGGGGCAACACCTCCAGCCCTCCACGGAGTGACCACTGGCTCCATCGCTCGGCCCGGGCCTGACGAATTAATGAGGAATCCGGCTGTGGACCCTGCCCTAAAAGGAGGGGGGAGGGAGATTAAACTAGTACCCATTGTATGAAGTACCTCAGTTGGTCAGGCTCTCTATTTCCACCCTCTGAACCAATGCCCCACTTCACCTGCCCCTAGCAGCAGCCCCAGTAAGATGGACCGGTGGGTTCGTTCAGCTTGGAAGAGACTGGGAAAGCAGGAACGGATGCTAAGCTCACGGCTATTGCCAGCAAACACTCCTCGGCAGAGACTGTCCATGGCTAAAGATGCCACCTTAAGGGTAAGATGGGGACTGAGGAGCCAAGGGATAAGCCACCCTGACTGATTTCCATTGGCCCTGCTTGCAAAGAAATGAGAGTTCGGGTTGGAAATATTCCCACTGGAACCAAAGGGCGGGAAGGAAAAGAAGGCATTTATTCCCAACACTGAGTTCTGGAGATTCCAGCAATAGATAGAGGACATCCCTAAATGACACAAGAGTCCCCGGCGGGGGGCGGTTAAGTCTGAGTTAGAGACTCAGCAGCAGGAGGGGAGAAGTTTGAGACCACCTCTGAGCAATGTCACCTCAGGTCCAAGGCGGCGCTGGGCAAAACTGTGCACAGTCTCATCAGGCTCTTTGCCCCTGGGCGTCAGCAACTCCCTCAGCCCAGCCCAAAACAGAGGTTTGGAGAAGGGGGGTGAAGGACGGAGTAGCGCCCTGCGTGGAGGAAGGCATGGTGAAAAGAAAACTCCCAGATTCACCCTCCCAGCTCCGTGGGGGGGGGGCGGTATTTTCATCCATTTGACCCCCCCGTGGCTGGGAGGCCTGACTGGGAGTGGAAGGAGGGGATGTGTAATAGTGAAATGAGGTGTTACCTGAGGCCAGAGGGCAGGGGGTGCAGGGTGCCGCCTACGTACAGGAACCTGTTCTGGGCAGCTGGGTGATCCCCTCGGACAGGCAAGACTTCGGATTCCAAGCCAAGTTCAGAAACCTGCTCTCCACAAGCCCTCAGGAAGAGGAGAAACTAAGGAAAAACTGACCCAACGTTTTTCCTCTCTGCAGCTCTGTCCCTTTGGAGAACTCTCCTCCACTACCTGTCCTACGCATTCCACAAGACGCTCACCAGCAGCAGGGTCCGGGCTCCCAGGGCTCCAGCCGGCCTAATTCCTCGAGGTCCAAGTTCAAAGATCGCACCATCTGATCCTCGGACTGAGCGGATCCAGCCACCCAAACGTCTGCTGCCCTCCACCAAGATCACCTGGCGCCAAAAGTGAGACACTGTTGGTGCAGGGCAAAGGGACTGAGGATCGGGGGAAGTGCATATTTCACGGGACAAAAAAACCTATCCAGCCGGGCGGTGGTGGCGCATGCCTTTAAGCCCAGCACTTGGGAGGCAGAGGCAGGCGGATTTCTGAGTTCGAGGCCAGCCTGGTCTACAGAGTGAGCTCCAGGACAGCCAAGGCTACACAGAGAAACCCTGTCTCGAAACAAAACAAATCTATCCAGCTTTTGCTGGAAATGTTAAGAGTATTAAATGAGTCTCTGATACTAGTGGGGACTCACCTTAGGAGGACTGGGGCCTCGGGTCAGATGATAACTTGCGGCCAATCCGCTGATACCTCCGCCAAGCACTATCACAGTCCGGCCCATCGTAAGGCCTGGGGAAAGGTCGAAATAAGCCGGGAGAACGGGAGGCACCCCTGTTTTACAATTGCAGAAAATCCCACTGGTCCCATACCCCACCTCTGGGCACTTACTGATTTATTATGAGCAGCTAATGCAGGGCGCGCGTGTACGAGCTGGTGGAAGAGGGAGATCTTCGTTCTGAAGCCAGGACTTACCCACGAGATAGGGGCAACCCGAAAAAGTGAGTGAGTGATATAGAGGCCCTAGGACCAGTCCATCCTGCCAGTGTGCAGATAAAGGCCACACCCACGCTATCTGCCCAGCTCAAGCCCTCCGGAGGCCAGAATTCTGCAGCACTCGGTTTTCCCAGCCTCAGCAGGTGAACAGGTTCAAGTCTGGTTTCTCCGCCCCTAACTTTTAGGGTCCCTCTGACTCTCCGTCCACTCCCTCGGGCAGCCCGCGTGGTTGCGTTTCACTTTCCTGCTTCTGGATTGGTGGATCCTGGAATACGGGTTCTGGATTGGTGAGCTCTGATTACATCCACCAATGAAAACACCATATTGGCAGTGACGCTACCAGCGGATCAACAGCCGCTTTCAGAGTCAGTGCGGTGGAGCGGGTTAACCCGTTCGTGTCCTAATCGGATTTAGTTGCAGTAACCCGCACTGCTTTCCCCAGGGACAAGACAGCGAAAAGCTGAATCCGGGAGTTAGCATTCCCCAGCTCAAGCTTCCCAGGTCTGTGGTGAGAGCCCTGGAGGGTGGGAGGGCCCCACGAGCTTTAGTTAGGGAGAAAGAGAGACACACTTGGAGGCCAGTCCGTGGGGAGAAGGCGCCATAAACAGCTCCTTGATGTTAGCAACAGACAGGGCCCTACGGGAACCAGGGCGGCCCGGCAACGGAATCAGTGTTTGTCAACAGGGGTTCTTGTGTGCCTTGCCCTCGAGGGGCAGTCCCCCTCTCAGGAAGAACCGGCGTGCCGATGCCTGAAATTCTAGTTTCAACCTCACAGGTCTCAAGGTTTGTCTTCCTAGTACCACTAAACTCTTGAGTGTTTGGGTCCAACCAAGTCTGGAGCCAGCTCAATCGCTGTTTTCCTTCTGCTTTGAGAGCGCCCCCGCCTGTCCAGAGACAGAACTGGGACCCAGAAAGGCTCCAATTGAACCAAAGTTCTAGATAGCCATTAACCTCTTACCCACAAACACAAACACGAACATCACTTTTTCTTAATAAATTTATTCACAAAAAAAGTGAGATTGCAGAGGTTCTGGGGGCTGTACATGGTCAAGGGCCTGGTGGTTTCTGTACATGGGACAGGAAAACAAGGCGGAAGGGGACTTCTTAATAAAAAAAATAATGGGAGCTACAACCAACCCTCCTCCCCTCCCCGATTAAAAAGACACAAAAATAGACGTCTGTGAGGTAAGTGGGGAGCCTGGGAGGGGGAGGGGGCTTAAGGATGTTGAGAAGGTTTTCACAGGTGCCAGGGCTTCAAGATGGTGTCACAGGCACCGAAGTGGTTCCTGCATCAGTTGGTAGAACAGCACGTAGCCCTCACTGGATGCCACCTGATTTTCACTGACAGGGGAGACTCTGAGAAGAGAAATGGGACATGGCTGTGGTCAGTGGTCATTCTTGTAGATTTCCCCCTCCACCTATAAGACTCAACAGAGAGTGGCCAGGTGGAGATCAGGACAGACCCTCCTATTTTCTCCGACCTCTCAGGAGGGGGTGGGGGATGCCAGGGTGGCAGTGGGGTGGGGCAGAAGCTGTTCTCACCGGGAGTCATTGTAGACGTGCCAGCCAGTCTGGCACCTGCACAGGGCTGTGTAGTGGCCATAGTGGACACTACCGGAGTGGTTGCAAAGGGCATACAGCTGGTAGACAGGGCTTCCTGCGGGTTAAATAACATCAGTTTCTACAACCAGGAGTTGTGTCTCCCTCCTGAAGACTCCTTAGGACGTTCCCAGCCAGACTCACCGGCTTTGTCACTGGCAAAGTCCCCTAGGCTTAGTCGCTGCAGTGGGAAGTCTACACCTACTGAACTTTTCTTGATGGAGCCTCGGGAGGTGGAAAATCGGTTCAGATCTAAGCCCTGGTTAAGGAGCATTGGGGGAGGCTAAGGGTCTCTAAGGGGGACTACAGTAATAAACCCAGTACCCTCCATTCCCCCAACACATCCTGAAAGGCGGCAGAGAAAGCTGGGGTGGCAGGTTTTCCCTGCGGGAAACTCATGGAAGGCAAGGAAACACTGTATGGGAGATACCCTAAGAGAAATAAGAACTTGAAGATTAGGATATGGAGCACGAGGATTCGGGGAAATCTTTGTACTGTCAACTTTTTGGTACTCCGTGTTTTCTGCCGACATCGATCACACACCTGAATAGACAGCAAACAGTGTTTAGGTCAGGTTGCTCTCACCTAGGTTGGGTTTTCTGACACCCCCAACTCACACATAAATTTAGTAGGTTTCTCATTGCTTTGCCCCTCCCCCTTTAGTCTAGGCATACGAGGACACCCCCGAGACCCCCAACACACACCCAGTCATGTAACTGTTAGTCCCAAATCAAGGAGACAGGCATCTCCTTTTATGCAGACAGACCCTCCCAGGTCTCCCCTACTAAAGTCCCACATACTGGGGCGTTCTCCGACTCTAGCTCCTCCTCCTTGGTGAAAAGGCTGAAGCAATCCCGCAAAGACACTTTGCCCCCAGCAAATCCTTTCTAGGGGGAAAGGGGAAGTGAGGGTCAGCATGTTCTGAATTTCCTTTTTTTAAAAAAAAAAAAAAAAAAAATCCAGGCTTTAATTTTGCTTTAGAGACCCACACAGTTCCCACCCACACTTAGGGGTGCGGAGGGGTGGGTCACAGAACCCATGTTCCATCCACCCCTGGAATCTACTGGAGTCCCACCTTGGGGATGGGCAGGGACAGGTCACAAAAAACCTCGAAGGTCGTGGAGCGATACCCACAAGCCTGGCACTTGAGGCAACTTTTCAACTGGCCCACAAACAAGTCTAGGTAGAAGCAAACAGGCAAGAGAAGTCGTCACCGTCGGATGCCTAAAGTGTTCTCCCAGAACACCGTCTCTTCCCCAGCCTTTCTAAGGACAACACTGCCACTCAGCTCCACACACCATTTCACATCCTTGGCATCTGGCCTTGCTCCTCCCATGCTTCCTTCCCCCAACCCCAACTCCCGCTGTGCTGTCCCATTGCATACCCACCCACAATCTTGCTGTCTTCTCGCTCCAGGTAGCGCTTCCACATTAAGTTGGCTCGGTCATCATCACTGCCACAGAGCAAGGGAAGGGGGCAACTTGTGAGACAGCTGTAGTACTGGGCGCCCCCAACCACGGAAATTATCCACAGAACTCTGTTCCCTGTCCACATACCAGCTCCTTCCCTAAACTTCTAGTCATAGGAGTAAATAACGCTCTCGGGAACTTTCTGGGGAAATCCAAGATGGAAGGATATATGTATATACACACACATACATACATATGTATGTATATATAAATATATACATACACACATATAAATATACACATATATATATGTAGACAGAGCGTCATCCTCCTCTACAAGCTCTTTTATATATTTGATTGTAGAAGTTCTCACCTTCCCCAGTTCAATGGCATCCCTGACACTATTTTCTGCCCCTATATGTACTTTTCAGCTTCCCTCTTCCTCCCTTTCTTCCTTCCTTTTTTTTTCTGTGCTAAAGGGTCTGTCTCCCCTAGGCCCTACATTTCAGTTTCAGTTAGTTCAGTTCTGTGATGACTAAAAGCTGATAGCAAGAGGAGCAAGGGGGGGAACAACCCCTACCTCAATTCAGGTTCTTCGTGCAGAGCTCCTCCTCGGCGAGGTGGAGAGGGAACTGGACCACTGGCCAGGATTGGTGGTGCCCGGCGGCCTCGTCGGTTGATTTCAAGGTGCAACCGCTCCATGAGGAGCTTCAGGAACTCTTGGGCATCCTGCTGGCTACAGCCAGACAGAATATGGGCAACTGATCCCCTCGTGGTCCACACAGTATCCCCTGCCCAAATGTGAGGCCCTCTTTCCTCGGTGTAGGAAATCTCAAGGCTCAGAACACTGCTGCTAGCGCCTCTGTTTGGCCCCAACCCAGACAGACGTAGCCAGAGAGAAATCCCATTCACTCAGTTTCCCCACCTGTATCCAGAGAAGGAAGGGACGTATTTCTGGAAGACGGCCCGGAATCGGGTAGGATTCACAGCTTCACAGGAGTCAGGGTGCCAGAGGGCACCGATCACATCTGCAAAGGCTGAAGGTTTGACAGTGGGGAAGGGATTCAACATTCATGTCTGGAAGAGCAGGCGGGAGGAGATGCAGTGGCTAGAAAATCTCCAAGAAAGAAGAAACTGGGGAAAACAGATGTAACCGCCAGCTTGAAGGGCTGGGGGCTGTGGATATTGGGAGGATAGAACTGAAGGGGTTGGGGGAGAGAGAACAGAAGGATCACCTCCTGTTGCCCACCTTCTGTGAGTTCCTGGGCTCGGCCTCCTCCGGGCACCTCTTGCCGGAAGTCCCTTCGCAGACAGAAATCTCGAAGAGGCCGTGTGCTGCTCAGACACTGTAGCACGGCGTTCAGGAAGCACTGGGGGAAGCAGTGGGAACACTGCGGTTACCTTTGCAGACCGGGGCCCAGCAGGACCAAGAGGGCTTCCGCGCTCCGCTGTGTGTCTTGGCTGGGTCTACACTTTTCTCCACCCACAACACCACCTCACATTCCTTTTACAGAGGACAGGAAAATAGCTCTTACTGTATTTCCTAGATTTCGGAGGCCAACATGACCAGAGCCCAGAAGCAGTGTGTGGTGAGCCTAGAAAGTCAGAGGACAGTCATATTCTACCTGGCGCTTTCCATAGCATGCTGCCGAATGTCTCCCCAACCCCATTCATGCCCCAGCTCTACCCTGTTTCCCTCGCTGGTCATCCTACCTCACTAGTCATGAGTAGTAAACCCATCACGGCTGAGTGTACCACAGATTCTGCCATGGCTGTCACACCTAGTCCCCATTTACTCCGCTGCCAAGCTAGCCGGCGCTGCAGCTCCTGAGGCAGCTCCCCAAGCACTGGCATGGCTGCCCAGCCGCTCCCCACCCCCACTTTACTGCCCCCAAATCCCCCTCCTGCCCCCGTGGCCTCTTCTTGCACCCTCTCCTGCTGGCTCCAACTGCGAGCAGTCTAGCTCAGTTAACTCAGTAAATGGGTAACCACACCAATACAGGTGCTCAGAGCTCCGCCCCTCCTCAGCTCCAGGGATTAATTAGGTCTAGGCCCAGTCCCAGGGGAGAAGTTGCCTTAAAAGAGAGGGCCTAAGGACCCAAAGAAGAATTCTAAATAGTCAGGCAAATTCCCTAGGGACTAGAATGGCACACCAAGTTGGAGAATCACACACAACCCAAAATAAGATTTCGAAATTCTCAGAAAAGACAAGAATCCACTGGTGTAATGAGTTGACAAAGGGACTCGGAGAAGGGAACACAGGAAAGCCATAGTAAGACGAAGTTGAAGGCAAAAGGAACATGAGCATGGGAGACCTCGTGGGCTGGCAAGTTCTCACCATCTTGTCATCAGAGTAGAAAGGCTCAGAAGGCCGGGCAGATATCATGTGGAAGGAGCCATGGGAAGTAGGGGGCTCTGTCCGTATGCTGAGCAGGGTAGGGGGGCCAGGAAAGCCCCCAAGACGACGGAGAGAAGTACTACGCCTCAAAGTGGGTGGCTCAGGCCGGAGTGCCAAGCGGCTCAGTGCGGCCCCTAGCTCGCCAGCGCCACGGTGCCCTCCCAAGGCAATACCCATTGGACGCAAGTCCCCACTGCTCACAGACTTGGAACGGGCTAAGTTGGTTCGGGATGGGAGAGGCAGGGCTACAGCTGGGGGCGGTGAGCCAGGCAAGGGAACCCCATGATCTGCTCGAAGGGGACCTCTAGGACGAGAGCCTGAGGTCCGACCCCGACCCAGCTCCAGTTTCTTGAGCCTTTCATCTGGGGGGCCTGGCCTGGGAGGTAAAGGTCGTAACATGGAGTTTGGCCCAGGAACTGGGTTTCGGCGCTCCTTGCTGCGGGCCCGGGGAGGAAACGGTATCTTGGCTCCCACTCGGGGCTGTACATTGACAGGTGGCTCTCGAGTCCGGCCCAGGCGGTGCTCAGAAGCCTGGGGCATTGTGGGCACCGCAGGCTGGACCTGAGGAGAACAGAGGGTCAGCGTTTGAATTAGGAAGGGAGATAAGATATAGGCTATCATGCAAGTTGGCTTCTTCATGTTCAGAGGGCACTAATAACGTTTATAAAATCAGTTCTTGCATCTCCAGGACCTGGTAATGTTTGGCACAAGACAACTACTTAGTACTTCTTGAATAAACCAATGACTGAATAGTAGACCATCATTTTGACCTTTCCATGCCCCACCCCCTCTCTATAGAATACAGATGTATTTAAAAGCCATTGGTAATTTCGATCTCAGCTGTGTTTATAATCTACAAACTCCTAAAAATCCTCATATGTGGCTAGTCAAGTGAGATGTGCCATAGTCCTGGGACTGTGGACGCAGGAATCAGTCCAAAAGCCAGCATTCCAATCTCAACCCATGCTCCTCTGGGTTGCAAATGAAGCCGATTAAACGGGTGATCTGCAATCCACTCCCTCCTCCAATTCTGGGATCCTACTTGGTATTTGGGCCCAGGGGGGCAATGGTTTGAGATGGAGAACGAACTACTTGACCCCTAATTTGTGCACTTCTCCCACCACAGCAGGGTTTTACCCGGGTCCGCCCCCCTCGAGGGCAGAAAGGCCGACGCTGCTGATTGGCTGCGGGGTCCGGCGGCATATTCCCCGCGGTCCGAGAATGCTGTTCTTCCAGCCCAGCTCTCCCAGGTCCCGCTGGGCACCGCGAGCCTCTCCCTTTGTAGTGAACGTCCTCTGGGGTCTGGATCCATCCTCCCTCCCTCGGCTCTCCCACCCCACCCCGCCGTAACGTCCCGGCCCATACCTGTCCCCCGGTGAGGCGGCGGGGGAGGCCAGCCGGGGTCCAGCTCCAGCTCAGGGCCACCCCCTCCTACCCACGAACAGCCTCCCTGCAGGCCGGGCTGCAGCTTTAGCCGCAGCTGGTGCCCAGCTTGCTCCCGCCGCAAGGGCCGCCGCCATCTTTGTTGGTGCCGCCCGGCCACCGGCCACCGGCTTCACAGTCTCTTAGGCGCCTGCGCGCCCACACTCAGCTTCCTCCCACCTACCTCCTCGGCGCTTGCGTGAGCCCGCCCCCACGGCTCCCCGACCGACACCATGGAAACGCAGCCAACTTTAGAATCACTAGTTTCAGGCCCTGCCTGATGGTGGTCTTTTAAACCATTGCTGCACGTCCCTGAGGCCAAGGCCCCTCACCCAGTCATATATGGTTCATAGGGATGAAGAGCCCAAAAAGTCGAAGAATAACAGAAGGGCTTGCAACACAGATTCTTCCCCAAACAAGAGGGATGCCGTGTGAAAGCAACATGCAGGTCCAGGTCTAGCCAGCAAACCTACAGAGAAGCATTTAGCAACTCCACCTAAGGATGGGGAGATCCCTAGTGGACAGAGAACGCTGGGCCTGTAAAACCCATTCTTCAAGCTTCTTTGTAGGCTTTGGCAGTTAAGTAAAGCATGGTTCACTGCTAAAGGGCAAAAGTGAACCCCAAGGGTAAGGAAAGAGACCAGATTTTCTTCTACTCGTACCCTCCTTCCAACCTAGTGTAGTTGTTCATGTACCTCCATATTTTGCTTGTTTGCCTTGTTAAACAGCCATCAATGAGAACCACAGGCTACCACGGGAAGCAGCTTTTATTGACAGGTTGTCTCCAGAAACCAAAAAGCTGCATGCTGTCAGTTACATCCCATGCCTCCAAAATGCCTCCAGGGCTCCACTTGGAGAAGGGATACAAGTTGCCTATTTCAAGGCCCAAATCTTTCACCTCTCTGTACAGCTTCACTTAGAAACTTTGTGACCTTGCCCTATTGTTGGGTTTTCTTATTTGTCCCTCCAGCTACTTTGTAACAGCCAGAGGTGACCCGTGAAGGAATCATGAGAAGGGAGAAAACAGGAATAGATCCTAGGGACAGACAGTCCCTCTGTCCTGCCTCAGAGGCAAACAGGAATAGAGCCTAGCGGCAGACAGTCCCTCTGTCCTGCCTCAGAGGCTTCATCCTTCATTGGCTGCTTTTTTCTTTGTGCTGGATCACACCCTTCTGAATCAGATCAGGGACTTCCACTGCCAGCCAAGGACCCAGCTGCAATGCAAGGGAAACCCTGTGAGGATACTGTCACAGTCCATGCTTCTTGTTCTACCTGAGCCTCCTTCCTGGAGGCTCTAGGTCCTAGAGTCTAGGAGGCCATGCCCAAAGAATGTTCCGTCTCTGCTACGTGTATGATATTGCTTATCCCTGAACCCCACCCCCACCCCCTCTTCCTCTCATACACCAAGAATAACAAACTTACCCCCAGAGCCATGAGATGAGCTAGTCCAAACTTGGGCACATTCCTGGCCCACAAAGGTTTGAAATGATCAGTCAGACATATTTTGCCACCCCTATGAGAAGGACAAGAGGAAAAGTGTTGACACACGAAACTGTCTTACTGTATAGCAGCCTCATGGGAACACAAGAAGACCGTCGGTGCTCAGAATGGAGGGCAAGTTCAGCTAAGCACTCGGCATAGGCTTGACATAGGAGGGCTGGACTCCCTCTAGACTCTGGAGCAGCAGGCTCTGGGGAAACCATTTGTCTCTTGAGCTCTTCCCCGAGGCTACCTTTGCTCTTTCTCACCTCCTAGCCAGTCCTACCTGTACATCTTCGCTGTCTTCCCATCCAGCTCAGGGACTGCAATTTCTGGAGCAGTCGTGGGATATGTGATAGGAATCTGGAGAAATTACAAAGCCATAATAAAACAGAGAAGCGAGAGGAAAACTGAACTAGCCTAATCAAACATATGTATCTCTTGGCTGGACTGCTTGTTCCGCAGATTTCCCAAGCGGCATGTACACACTAGGATTCTAGACAGAGACATTAGTAACTGTTCCGAATCTGCTTCAAACCTCAGCTTTCCTCTCCCACTTTAAAAGCTTTATTTGGTCCCTTCATGAAAGACTATCTTGTCAAGCCTTTTCTGCTAACTTCATACTTCCCATTCTACCACACTCACTTCAAACTCGATGTCAAACTCATATTTGAGGAGGTCATGGATGTACCAGCATTTTCCAAACCACCTGCAACAGAGACCAAACCTCAGACCACTCCTAGCACACGCAAGTGACATCTCTGCTTAGGTCACCAAACTGCAAGACTCACGTGTCAGGAATTAGGACCTCTAAACTGCTGCATGGCAGCTTTGGCAGTTGCTTATGGGATACCAAATTGCTTAAGCCAGGGGAGGCGCCAACCCATACTTCCCAAGGACCTGCTTACCGGGTCCCTTCCTTGTTGGACTCCAGTCGGAACCAATCGTTGTCCGAATTCTTGTTGTTCTCCACATACTGAAAACAGAAAATGATATCTTAGAGAAGAGAGAGCTGGAGTCGGGTAGTAGTGGCAAACACCTTTAATCCTAGCACTCAGGATGCAAGCAGATCTCTCAGTTCGAACCCAGCCTGGTCTACAAAGCCAGGACAGCAAGGACTACACAGAGAAACCCTGACATGAAAAACAAAAAGCAAACAAAGCGCATGCACACGTGCGAACACACACACACACACACACACACACACACACACACACACACACACGGGCATTGGAGCCTAGGGCAGCCCCTCTTGTCAAAAAAATGATTAATTTCCTCTTTAGTATGATTTTTAACAATTTTATTTATTTTTATTTTATTTATACGAGTATGCTGTAGCCATCAGACACACCAGAAGGGGCAACGAATCCCATTACAGATCCGTAACACTCTATAGAGAAACAAGATGAGCCACCATGTGGTTGCTGGGAATTGAACTCAGGACCTCTGGAAGAGCAGTCAGGGCTCTTAACAGCTGAGCCATCTCTCCAGCCTGATTTTTAACAATTTTAGAGAGATAAGCAAAGTGAAGGAAAAGGCTAAAGGAGTAAGTGGGAGCTTTCTCAGAGCGAATAACAGAATGCCTACACTCCCTACAACATCGCAAGCACAAAATATTTGGAGACTTGTGAAGTTGTTTTCTCACTTCTGTCCTCAGCCCCAAACCCATTTTACCACATACATTAGTCCTGGAGGACCCTGTGCTAACTTCCATTAGCAGCCCACAAGCTAGTGGCTCTCAAGCCGCTCATTGTCAGAATTTCAGATTCTAGTATCTAACTGTATACTTCAATCTATACCTTTACCTTACAGAAAGTAAAAACTTAGAACGTCCACTGGATTTTATACTGCCCCCCCCATCCCCTTCCTCTTAAGGATCTCCTGTCCAGGCTGGCCTCAACCTACCTTATATAACTAAGAATGATGATTCTCCTGCCTCCACCTCCTAAGTGCTGGAGTAACAGATATGAACCAGTGTAGCTGGCCTTTGCTACTTTGTGGGTTCTTTTTCCCACCCTTTATCCACACCCCCTCAGTTTTACCCCTAACACTTGATAGAGAAACAAGGATAGAGGGGAGAGATAGGAAAACCCCTGAATCTAATGTCTTTCCTTTTGCTTCATCTTTGATCATGGCTACTAACAAACTGCAACCAATCTCCTTTAACACTTAACAACCACCACCTCTGGCCCCCACCTCTTTACCCTCTGAGACGTTCCCAGAAATTAGCTGCAGCTGGCAAAACCATGGCTCGGTTACAGCTTGAGGCAAATCACCATCAGCTGCTGAGAGGCCGAAGCAGCCCCACAGAGCCACTCCTGGGATTAAAGTACAAGCCCATTCTTATCACATGTCTGGCTTTTTTGTTGTTTTGGTTTTTTTTTTTTTGTTTTTTTGTTTGTTTGTTTTTCGAGACAGGGTTTCTCTGTATAGCTCTGGCTGTCCTGGAACTCACTCTTGTAGACCAGGCTGGCCTCAAACTCAGAAATCCGCCTGCCTCTGCCTCCCAAGTGCTGGGATAAAGGTGGGCGCCACTGTTGCCTGGAGGTTTGGTTTGTTTTTAATTCTAGACTTCTCACTACAAACCACCACAGGCGTTTTCAGTGTAGGGGGCAGCCTCACTCAGTTGCCTGAGCCAGAACACCCCTGGCCTTTCCTTTTCCCTACCAACCTTCCATGATGTCCTGCTAACTTTAATTCATCTGTGACAGGGTCTCTCTGTAGCCAGGGCTGGAATTAAACTCACTGAAATTCTCCTGCCTCTGTCTCCGCTAGACTAGGTTTATAAGTATATACTGTAACACCTAGTTAGCCCCAGCCCAAATTTTACTTTTTTTTTTTCTTGATAGTCTCACTAAATTGCTCAGGCTGGTCTTGAACTCATTCTATAACAACCAGTGAAGGTTTGTACATGCTTGGCCCAGGGAATGGCACTATTAGAAGGTGTGGCCCTGTTGGAGTAGGTGTAACCTTGTTGGAGTTGGTGTGTCACTATGAGTGTGAGCTTTAAGACCCTCATCCTAGCTGCCTGGAAGGCAGTGTTTCCCTAGCAGCCTTGAGATGAAGATGTAGAACTCTCAGCTCCTCCTGCACCCTGCCTGGATGCTGCCATGCTCCTGCCTTGATGATAATGGGCTGAACCTCTGCACCTGTAAGCCAGCCCCAATTAAACATTGCCCTTATAAGAGTTGCCTTGGTCATGGTGTCTCCTCACAGCCGTAAAACCCTAAGACACAACTCAAGAAGGCTTTGAAACTGTCCAAGCTAGCTGTACTCTGCCTACCTTAGCATCCCAAGTGCTGAAAGCATAGGCTTTCTGCTATACCATGCAGTTCCTAGTTTGCATCTTTTGCTCATGCTGACTAGAAGAGGGGATCGGATCCCCTGAAACTGGGGTTATGGATGGTAGCGAGCAATCATATAAGTGCTGAGAACCAAACCAGGTCCTCTGCAAGGGCAGCAAGGAACCATTTCTTCACTCTTCTTATGTCTTGAGTATCCTTTCCCTACCTTAGGTTTTTTTTCTTTTACTTTCTTATTTTGTGTGTGTGTGTGTGTGTGTGTGTGTATGTGTGTGTGTGTGTGTGTGTGTTTCGAGACAGGGTTTCTCTGTGTAGCCTTGGCTGTACTGGAACTCACTCTGTAGAGCAGGCTGGCCTCGAACTCCTGGAACTCACTCTGTAGACCAGGCTGGCCTCAAACTCAGAAATCCGCCTGCCTCTGCCTACCAAGTGCTGGGCTTAAAGGCATGCACCACCACCCCCCACCCCCCACCCCTGGCCCTACCTTAAGTTTTATATGCTAATGTGTGTATATACCCATGCCAAGGTGTTGCCTGTGGTAATGAGAGGACAACCTGAAGGAGCCAGGTGCCCTCTACTGTGGGTTTCAGGGATCGAACTAGAGTTGCTTAGGCTTCGTGGAAGGTGCTTTACAAACTGAGCCATCTCTCTCTGGCCCCGTGTTTATACGTTAAGGTTTACCACTTCTAGGAAGCTTTACTGTAGCTGGCATTTTAGCTACTTTATGGTTGCTTGTTTTCTCCAAACTTTATCCCCCGGCTTCATCCCCTATCACTAGATAGAAGAGAAAGAAAATTACAGGGGGTGGGGGTGGGGGAATACCTGCATTTAAGTTCTTGTTTCTTCTTTGAGCAAGACTACTAGCAAACCACAGGCAACATCCCTGAGAGACCAACAACCACCCAGTGCTAGCAGAGCTCCAGCATTTATACACCTTCTGAAATTTTCTCAGAATTCCAATTGTCATGCAATCACAAGAAACTATCTGCAGCTGGCAAAACCGGGCCTCTGCTAGAGCACAAGGCAAATTACAGTCAGCTGCTAGAGCACAAAGCACATCACAGTCAGTTGCTTTGAAGTAGCCCCATAGCTAGCCCCACACCTGGGATTAAAACAAAAACACATTTTTATGCCTCTGTTTTCAAGAAGCCAAAATTCCAGATGTCTTACTACAACTTCCTCATCTCATCTCTCCCCATATTCTCAAAATACGTAGCTATGTCTCTGCCTCCCCACTTAAACACAGTTTAATACGGTTTCTGTCAGCTTCAGTAGGGCCATTCTTATTCGGTCTTATACACTCTCTCTAGGTACTAGTAATGCAGTAATGTGTTCTATTGCTGTAGTGTTGGAGGCAGGGTCTCATACAGTCTAGACTGCCTTTGAATTCATTATGTAGTCTAAAATGGCCTGAGCTTCCAATCATCCTGGCTCCACATCCTGGGTACTGAGAAAACACGAGCCACATCAATTTATGAGGTGCTAGGGAATAGAACCAGGCCATCTTGCATGCTCCGCAAGCACTCTGCCAATTTCCTCAGTGAGGCAATATATACTGCAAGCAAGCTACTGGTTTTTGAAGCAGATAGAAAGCACCAAGAGGAGTGCAATCTTTCTCTTCCCACAACAGTGGAATTAGCTGAAAGAATAGCTAATTTATAACTAAACACATCTATCTCTCTCTACCTCTAAACACTTTAGGTTTTCAGTCCTGACATCCATTCCATCCATTTCATCAATAAGAAGGAAAGAAGAGCAGTGATGCACAGAGATTTCTTCGGGCTCTAAGAAGTACTTTTGACCTCTACTCCTACAGCTTGCAGAGCAAACACCTGGCACGAGAGAGACACGTCACCTTCCCGGAATACTGCTGTTTTTTCCTTCAAGGTCTGGCCCTACTGTGCTCCTAACCGGAATCTCTTCTGCAACCTCTCTCCGGCCACCCGTAACGCCCCCAGTCCCCCAAACAGTCTCATTTATACGAATATAAAGTTTAAACTTTAAAACCGGAAGCGGCTTCCACCCGGAGCCAATTCCCGGGGACACCTGGTTCCCCGCCACTCCTCCGCTACACGGTCTACCGCACGAGTAAAACTGACCCGGATAAGGGACTGATATTCCTCCTTCAGTCGCTGCACCCACAGTTCCCGATCTCGGGGTCCGGCGTTAGTCTTCAGCACCGGGATCTCAGACACGACCCGCCGGGTGGCTTCGTCCGCCATCTTGGACCAGGGCGCTGGAAAATTGCGGAAGTGCAGTTGCTTGTAACTTACTCACGGCGTAGCCATCTTTACTGTGGGAAGATGATGCGTTGTATTGCTTTAGAGCGGTCTCTGGATACACTCGATTTTCATTTATTTTCTTTC
>NW_022196891.1:68532267-68542444 GCF_008632895.1 Mastomys coucha
GTCCGGAAGGACAGAATGGAGGCGGGTTACTCTGTCCAGAATATGGTACCTATCATTAAATCACCGGAGACTGCCCAGAGAGCGACTTCCGTTCATGCTCAGAAGCAATCTTGGGAAAAAAGACCTTCCCGAACCTGGAAAGTTGTTTGAATTTCAAGTTTTTCTCGACACTCTTCCAAGACTTATCTCCTAAGTTGCGCAACGTGTTTGTGCTTCAGAGTCACTTCCTTAGCTTCTATCCCTGCCCTGAATAATTAACATAAGTAAATTAGGAAGTACTTGAGCTTGTTTGTTTTTTAAAGGACACTGGGTCCTATATATCCCAGACTTTCCTCCCACATACACAAGATGGCCAAGAGCTATTGCTTATGCCAAAATTAATCTGTTTAGGTTTTAAAACCAACTTAAAGATAAAACTTTTTTTCCCAAAGAGAATGTCTTTTGCGTGCTATACATTAAGTATATAGACAAGATTTCTTCGTAGATATAATGACTCGAATGGCTAGAGGACAGTCACTGAATGCCTGTTCTAAGCCTATGACAAGTCTTCTGGTAATTTTTTTGTTGTTTTTGATAAGCATGGTGGCCCATATCTGTTATCCCAGAACTTAGGGATCAAGGTCAGAAGATTGCTGCAACTTAATGTAAAACGAACAAACAAGCCCCATATGTGGCAGCTGCTGTGATTGCATACCTTCATTCCTAGAATTTGGGAGGCAGAGGCCTCCAGAGTTAACCTTGGTGGGTTTGAGTCTACGTTGACAATGAGATCCTGTTTCAAAGAGAACAAGTTCCAAGGCGGTGGTGTCACACATCTTTAATCCCAGCACTCAGGAGACAGAGGTTGGCAGATCTCTTGACTCTGAGAGCCAGCCTGGTCTACAGAGTGAGAGAGAGAGTTCCAGGACAGCCAGGGCTACAAAGAGAAACCCTGTCTCAAAAAGAACGAGCCCCAAACAAACAAACAAACCCCCCAAAACAAAAAAACCCACAACTCCCTACACAGAGAAAGGAAGGCAGGCAGGCAGGCAGGCAGGCAACAAGTTGTCCTCTGATCTACACACCTGTGCTGTGGCATGCGTGTGGCTCTTCAACTTAAATTTAAATTTGCATATTTGTATCTTTGTGAGTGTTTTGCCAGCGTGTATGTAAGGTACCATGTGCATGCAGTGCCAGTAGAGGCATGTGAAGGGCAACAGACGCCCTGGAAGCAGACTTAGAGCCATCACTTCCATGTGGGTGCTGAGAACTGAAGACTGGTCCCCTGCAAGACTAGCAAGTGTGCATAAATGTTGAGCTGTCCCTCCAGTCCCCTAGGTGAGGAAACAAGTGCTCAAGTACAGGTTTAAGGGCCGAGGGTGTCGTGTAGTGTTAGAATGATTGCCTGGGATGCACAAAGCGGGAGTCGGATCCCCATCATCTCATAAAGCAGACCTGATGGTGAGTGTCTGTCATGACAAGCTGAGCTGCACAGAAACGATGTTAGGTTTTTCCTTCCCAGATGACTTCCCTGTGCTGTTTGGTAGAGTATTTATTTTGTTTTTGACGACTGGATGCCCTAGAATTCTCTGTGTAGACCAGGCTGACCTTGAACTCACAGGATCCAAAGGCCCCTGGCATTTGGAGTGCTGGAGTTGAAGATGTTCTGTACCATGCTTGGCTAATAGAGTGTTCTTGTCCTCTCTCCCCTATGTGGATGAACAGTATGTTCTTATCTTTCCCTCTCATTCTCAATGTTGCTTTTTTTTTTTTGAGACTGGTCTCATGCATCTGAATTCCTGACTCCCCGCTCTCCATGTCCCAAGTACTGGTATTACAGACACACCAGCAAGCCTAGAGGCTTTGAATCTTACTAGTATGCTAGACAGCTCTTTATAAAGATATTAGATGTAGCTAACACATCTTTGTAATGCTTCACTGGAGATAGCCGAAGGTAAATAACATTTGTTTTATTTTTGTGTGTTCATTTGTTTTATTTATGTATGTGTGTGTGTGTGTGTGTGTGTGTGTGTGTGTGTGTGTAGTCATAGTGATGTGACCAGGGAACAATGGTTTGAAATGAGGTTTTACAGTTGCCCTGACATAATTATTTTAACGTTGTTGTGTGCATCTGTAAAGGAATAACTTTCCTTGACATTTCTGCTGGATCTGTACATGCACTGCTATTGTTTTTTACCTCTTATTTAAAAACTTATTTCTTGGCTGGAGAGATGGCTCGGTAGTTAAGAGCACTGACTGCTCTTCCAGTCCTGAGTTCAATTCCCAGAAACCACATGGTGGCTCCTAACCACCTGAAATGGGATCCAATGCCGATGCCTTCTTCTGGTGTTTCTGAAGACAACAACAGTGTACTCACGTACATAAAATAAATAACTCTTAATAACAACAACAAAAGCCCCAACTTCTTATTTGTCAGGCAGTGGTGGTAGTAGGACCTAGGTAAAATATTAAGGCCTAGGTAAAATGTTAAGGTCTCAGTAACTGTTACCGGGCTAGCCTGCAATTATAATAAGGAATCTTTCTCATATGTTTTTGCTGTGACTAGGAAACTGTCTAATGCAAGACTGATTACATATTCTGTTATGTTCTGTGCCCTTTGAAATAAATCACAATAGAAGTCAGTTTTGTATAGTTACCCATAATAAGCTTGGATCCTAAACCAAACACTGTCAGCACTTCCTGTACCTTTGTATAAAATTTGATAGTATAAGCTGCCATTTTTCACCTTCCATAATTTCAATTCCAGAGGATATGATACCCTATTTTGGACTTCAAGGACACTAGGCATACATGGTGTTGGGGATGGCTTGTATATTGTGTATTCAGATGCTGATTTTTTTAAGATTTATTTATTCATTTTATGTATACGAGGACACTGTTGTTGTCTTCAGATACACCAGAAGAGGGCATCCAATCATCCAATCCCATTACAGATGGTTGTGAGCCATCATGTGGTTGCTGGGAATTGAACTCAGGACCTCTAGGAAGAGCAGTCAGTGCTCTTAACCACTGAGCCATCTCTCCAGCATCCAGATGCCGATTTCTTTACCATAGAGATCTGGTTGCAGTCAGGGCATTGACATGGTCATTATTACTGAAACATTTCCCATCTTGATGGTGTGTGAAAGTTGTTCTTTATCATCTATGATTGGTTAATGAAGAGCTGATCAGCCTATAGCTGGGCAGGAGAGTGAAGCAGAACCCCAATCCCAGTGAAGGGAGGCCCAGGGGGAGAGAGTGAAGCAGAACCCCAATCCCAGTGAAGGGAGTCCCACGGGGAGAGAGTCACCATGAGAGAGTTGCCATGAGGATACAGATAGAGCAGAAGCAGACAGGGTGATACTAAGAAGGCCAGTAATGGGCACAGGTCTGGGCAGTAGCCAGCATAGTTGGGTTAGAATAGATGAGTATCTGCACAGCTATAGTGCAAGAAGCATATATATAAATATAAAGGTTTCTGGTCATTATTCAGGAATAAGGGAGGCATAGGAAACCCACAAATAATACCTTTACAATGTGTTGCACATACATACCTGTAACTTTAATTTTTTTCAAACCTTACTTTTATTTTATTTATTTATTTATTTATTTTTGGTTTTTCAAGACAAGGGTTTCTCTGTATAGCCCTGGCTGTCCTGGAGCTCACTCTGTAGACCAGGCTGTCTGCGAATTTAGAAATCCACCTGCCTCTGCCTCCCAAGTGCTGGGATTAAAGGCATGCACCACCACTGCCGAGCCAAACCTTGTTTTTAATGATGTTCTTAAAAGCTTTAACCTCCCTTGCAGCCTTCCACCCAGCAGAGCTAGCGGAAAAGAAAGGATGGGGAAGTGGACCTATTTAGAAAGGTTCTTTAGAGCAACTCTTGTTTGTGTTGTCTACAAATTGGCAGTTCAATTCATAGGTCAGCGGCAGCAGCTCCATCCACTCACAAACATTTCAGGGATACACTAGCAGCCCAGTTTGGTAGAGTCAGGTTAGCAACGGAGGTGGCATGAACTAGCAGAGACAGCCAGGCCCCAGCCTTGGTTTATCTTGAGTCAGCAGGAGGGACCAGCAGGAACACCAGGAGTTCTCACTCAGGTGAAGCAAAGATCAGTGAAGATTCAAGACCCACAAGTTTTGCATAGCTAGCAAGCCAAGCTCAGCTTCTTTCACTCTCCGTAGAGTCCTATTTAAACCCTTCAAACACCATGTGTCCTCCACGGTTCTCCCCTCAGCACTTGTGTCCGTCTTAACTGACATCACTGCCAATCAGATGGAGTTTGAAGAAACAGCAAGAAACTTCAGCACGTCACGAGAAATTTTTGGTGCGTTTCTCTCTATAGAGTCCAAACAAATGCAGGTCAACTATGCAGTGTAGGGCAGACCAATACATGTGTGTTAGCGAAGAATCCTTCATCATGGGTCCTTTCACATGTTTGCTTTAGCAGAACATCTTTTCTCTTTCTCTCTCTCTTTATTTTTTTTTATTTTATTATTATTATTATTTTTTTTTTTTTTTGGTTTTTCGAGACAGGGTTTCTCTGTGTATCCCTGGCTGTCCTGGAACTCACTCTGTAGACCAGGCTGGCCTCGAACTCAGAAATCCGCCCTGCCTCTCAGAACATCCTTTCTCCTGTGACCACTTCAGGAAAACACTCCTGCATGTTTGCCCCAACAAAACACCATCCAACATAACTGACTTTCCACAGAACCCTTAAGTTTCCACTTCACATACCATGCAGTCAAAACACTCATACACATTTAAAAATAACTTAAAAAATTAACAAACTTTCTTTGAACATATTGGGACATAACCCTTCATATTTTTAAAAATTGCTGGTCCAGGACTGCTGAGATGGCTCAGAAGGCAAAGGTAGTTGCCACCTGTACTGGCTGGTTTTGTGTGTCAATTTGATACGAGTTGGAGTTATCACAGAGAAAGGAGCTTCAGTTGAGGAAATGCCTCCATGAGATCCAGCTGTAAGGCATTTTCTCAATTAGTGATCAAGGGTGGAGGGCCCATTGTGGGTGGTGCCATCCCTGGGCTGGTAGTCTTGGGTTCTATAAGAAAGCAAGCTAAGCACACCAGGGGAAGCAAGCCAGTAAGTAACATCCCTCCATGGCCTCTCATTAGCTCCTGCTTCCTGCCTGCTTCAGTTCCAGTCCTGACTTCCTTGGTGATGAATAGCAATGTGGAAGTGTAAGCTGAATAAACCCTTTCCTCCCCAACTTGCTTCTTTGTCATGATGTTTGTGCAGGAATAGAAACTCTGACTAAGACACTACCCACGCCTGAGTTTGATTTCCAAAACCCAAATAAAATTAAAGGACTGACTCCACAAAGTTGTCCTGCCTTCCACATATGATGCTGTGACATCCACGTTGTTTGTACATAAAAATAATGATGATGATGGGCTGGTGAGATGGCTCATCAGGTAAGAGCACCAACTGCTCTTCTAAAGATCCTGAGTTCAAATCCCAGCAACCACATGGTGGCTCACAACCTCCCATAATGAGACCTGATGCCCTCTTCTGGTGCATCTTAAGTCAGCTACAGTGTATTTATGCATAATAATAAATATTTTAAAAAGCCAGGCGGTGGTGGCGCACACCTTTAATCCCAGCACTTAGGAGGCAGAGGCAGGTGGATTTCTGAGTTTGAGGCCAGCCTGGTCTACAGAGTGAGTTCCAGGACAGCCTGGGCTACCCAGAGAAACCCTGTCTCGAAAAATAAACAAACAAAAAAAAATCTTTTAAAAAATGATGAGAATAAAATCACTGATCTATATGTGATTAAACTTTCAATATGTATGCCTCAATTCTGGAAAGTATTTCCTAAAAACCACACTCCAAGAAGTCAGGCAGGATTCTGCTTACAGCTTACAAGTTATATCTAGGGACAAGCTTGTGCCATAAGCAGAATCCTGCCTCACTTCTTGGAGCGTGGCTCATCCATGTAAGATGTTCTGACCTGGAGTCAGAATTAAGAGCAGTCTACAGACAAATAATCAAGACCATTAATCAATACACTAGGTACAAAGAACTCTTTTAGCAGGACAATGATTTTCATTCCTTCAGAGTGAAAACCAGAGTAAAACAGGAATTGGACTATCAAATTTTGTTTTTCAGATGGTCTATTATGTACAAATTTAGTTTATTATTGTTTCAAGTAATTCTTACAGGATATTAGAGCTAAATTATAAAAGATTAAAGGAAGGCCTCAAGTTCACCTATTTTCAGAGGAAGCATTAATTTATAAGCAAATATTGATAAAATGCTTACTCTATTTCAGGTTTTGTAAATAAAGTAGTGCAAAAGGGACTCATGGGAATTCTCCTAACACAGCTAAGCAAAGTGACAGAGCAGGTCCGGTTAAATAATTCAGTCCTAAAAAATATCTTTAAAAAAAAATTGACAGCTGGGCCATGGTTGTGCATACCTTTAATCTCAGATTTTGGGAGGCAGAGGCAGGTAGAGCTCTAAGTTTGAGGCTAGCCTGGTCTAAAGAAGGAGTTTCAGAACAGCCAGGGCTACACAGAGAAACAAAACACAGTCCTGAATAGTGCTGCTCACAGTGGGACAGCTCAGCTCACAGTGGGACAGCTCTTGAAGGCCAATTTGTGAGGCAGAAGGAGAAACGACCATTCTATTAGGGGGAAAAAAATTGGAATGGGGTGGGGAGGATAAACAGAAAACAAACAAAAAACCCAGACACATCTCTCTGCTCTTTAAGGCATTGATCTAGATCCTATTGTACTTGAAGAATTGTAGTGTGATGTATCTTGTGTATGTGGCCCTTTAAAGGATCCCTAGTTGCTAGTCAACTGGCCCTTTAAAAAATTTTTAGCTAATAGAATGGCTTGACCCAATGACTACCAGTGTTGGTTGCTTTTTGGATTTTTGTGAACAAGATAGTTACAAAAAGAACAGCTGAGGGTGAGAAATAGGACTGAGCTAGCAGATGGAGATGAGTAGACAGTTGGTGAAGGTATTGGGTTTGGTTTTGTTTGTTGTTTTGTTTTTCAAGACAGGGTTTCTCTGTGTAGCCCTGGCTGTCCTGGAGCTCACTCTGTAGACCAGGCTGGCCTCGAACTCAGAAATCTGCCTGCCTCTGCCTCCCAAGTGCTGGGATTAAGGCGTGCTCCAGTACTGCCCAGCGGTGAAGGTATTGTTAGGAAACAGTTGAACCAGGAGAATTTGAGCTGAGCAGATGGGCTAGAACAGTTGTTAAAATTCGAAGGGGAACTATTGGGGAAAGTGGGAGAAGGCGCTGTTCCAGCAGACTGCTGGGGAACTGAGGGAGGAACCACTGGGAGAACCATTTGAAGGGGCTGAAGGAGGACCTGGCGGTGGTGGTGCATGCCTTTAATCCCAGCACTTGGGAGGCAGAGGCAGGCAGATTTCTGAGTTTGAGGCCAGCCTGGTCCCAGCAACCACATGGTGGCTCACAACCACCCGTAATGAGATCTGATGCCCTCTTCTGGTGCGTCTGAAAAACCCCTGTAGGGGACCCCCCACTCGAGTCCCTGGAGACGTGCACCCAAAGATGTATGGAGCCGCAGCTGCCACCCTATATATATTGAACACCTGGTTTCCGGCCAGAGAAGAGAGCATTGATAAACAAGCCCTTATTGGGAAAAGCTGAGTGCCTCCAGTTTGTGATGCAAGCTGGCATGATTTCCCACAGCCTATTATGCTTTGCCACATAGCTGATACTGATTGGGACCAGGGAAAGGATTTAACCCGCGAGGGCTGGGGCTAGTAATGGTAATAGTAATAGTAATAGAAGGGTAATAGAGAAGCTATCTAAGAAAGAAGAAAAGATGAACGAATGATTTTGTAGTACAAGGTTCCTGAGTAAACTGCTTGGAGAAGGGTTCCTGGTCACCTCATTTCTGCTGGTCGGTAAGGCGGCGACACAAAGAAATACGAGAGACCGTCTTGATGCAAACACATAAGGCAGTTTAATATCTGAGCGCTCCGGAATGACATGTATCTCACACAGGAGATAGAGGAATCGATCCCCAGGCTCAGGGGTTAGGGATTTATATTGGAAAAAGGTCTGGGGAAACAAAGGAATTGGTGTGGCTATACATGATTGGCTATTTTAAATGTAGTTCGTGCAGATCAGAGTGGAAAATTCCTAAAAGGGAGTGCTATTCGGGGGGGGGGGGCGGTTCTAGCTGACCTTCAACTATATCTAAGAGAACCAGATGGCCCATTACTCAGTGTCCACCCAGGCACGTCCTTGCATGTCTGAGCCCTGGACATGTCCTTGCATATTTTGGTTCTATCTTTATGGTTTATGTCTTCCTGACCTGTCAGTCCCTGGGATATCTAACAGCTTGCTTGCTTTTGCTTAGGTTTGTTTGAACATTCACAGGCCTAGCCCACGGTGTCTTTCTCCAACTTGTAATTTTCACATGCTTCAAACTCAATTTCTCTTTTTCAAAACTTAATTTCTCCTTTCACGTCTGAAGATAGCTACAATGTACTTATAATAAATAAATAATAAATTAATCTTTTAAAAAAAAGAACTGGTTGCTATTCTAAAATAGCTAGGTACCACCTTACAAACGGTGGCAAACAGGGCAAGGCAGAATGGGAGGTTTGATTTCAAGTACTGTAGAGCAAAAGGCAGGAAAAGGAGAGATGGATACTTTGTCTCAAAAGCTGACAGGGCGTTTGCTGAAGCTGCTGTTGGTACATGCCCTGCCTGGTTCTCAGCAGCAGGTTTTTGTTTTTCCTCCTTTTCTTCATTCGGGCTATCTTGTCTATAAAAAGGTTGAAAGATTGGCTGAGCAAGTGGAAAAAAAATATGGGTGGAAATGGAAAAGCCTGGGAATAAAAAAAAAGGGCAGGAAATGGGAAAACGAGGGATCCTTGCTCTCTCTTCTCTTTGAAAAGAGAGATTGGCTGTGCAGCTAGAGAAACTTGAGAGTAGAGGTAGACAAACTTGAAAAATGTCAAACACAAGAAAAAGGAAAACAAGTAAGTTCATTCCCAGGAACCAGGGAGAGAGGGAGTTTCCCTCAGGTAGAAAGAGGGGAGAGAACTGTGTCAGAGGGCAGCCACGTCCGACAAATGGAAAAGCAGGAGGATGGTCAGATAGGACAGCTCTTTTCAGAAGATGGGGTTAAACCCACAGCAGCTTTTAAGTACAGGTAGTCCCTGGTCACAAAAATCACCAACAGCATTCCTAGTAGTTATATAGTATATGCCTGCTAATGGCGATAATCCACAAGGTTATGGTGAAACGGGGTGGCTTCCTGTAGACATGATGGATCCAAAGGTGTTTTAAAGAGGCAATGATACCTTATAAGATGCACTCACCTTGTGTGAAACAAGTAAATAATCGGGCTACTCAATATAGAATTACTCCCCGTAAGGTGACTAGCCCACTTTTGGGAGATGGCTTGCGCACTGTGTATGCAGATGCTGATTTCTGTACTGCAGAGATTAGGCTGCAATCTAGACTTGGCATTGTCATTATTGTTGAAACTTCTCCTGTCTCAGTGTTGTGTAAAACTGTTCTCCATCACCTCTGACTGGTTAATAAAGAGCGATTCAGCCAATGACTGGGGAGAAGAGAGAGCGAAGGTGCTCCCAGTCAGGCCCAGAGACGGAGGTAGGCAGAGAAGAAGATGTGGAGAGACCATGAGCAGCTCTCAAAGGCGATGGCCTTGAGAAGAAACATGGAGCAGAGAGAGCCTGAGCAGGATGCAGATTACAGGTAAGGAGCGCATGCATGGAAGGAGCAAAGCCGGCAGAGTAATGTTGGAATAGATGAGCATCCGCCCAAATGTAGGGCTGCCACCTAAAACGGGCTAGAGCCAGCCTAGAAACAAAACACCCTGCAGTTATTTGGGAGCAAGGGGGCTGAAGCAACCCCCCCCAAATGACTTTTAGACCCACCAGCTCCAAATAATGACACTGAGGCCTTTAATTAATTATGAAAGCTTGGCCTTAGCTTAAGCTTATTCCCAAGTAGCTCTTATACTTAAATTGGTCCACTTATAGTAATCTATGTTCTGCCACATGGCTGGTCACCTCTCTTCAGCTTGGTATGTGTGACTTCCTCTACTTCAGGCTGATGAATCTCCCCGCCTCACTTTCCCAGAGTTCCTTTCTCTGCCTGGAAGTCTTGTCTAGCCCCTTCTACCTAGCTATTACCCATTCAGCTCTTTTTTTTTTT
>NW_022196891.1:68542454-68560775 GCF_008632895.1 Mastomys coucha
TGCCTGCCTCTGCCTCCCAAGTGCTGGGATTAAAGGCATGCGCTACCACTGCCCAGCTTCAGCTCTTTATTAAAACAATTAGAAGGTGCCTTTAGGAAGGTGAAGAAGGACAGAAAAATATCTTCATGCAGTATGCAAAAAGATCTCCCAATGTCTCCTCCTTTTAGTTTAATAAAAGGCTCTCTAACACCAATAAACTAAATACAATAAGAACAACTATGAGAATTATTGTGTAAGAATTACATTTACAATGACCAGCCCATCTGTGTTTTATGTGGTCGAAGATTAAATAGTTATAGTCTCATATTAAAGCTTAAGTTGTTTAAGGTTTAAGAAAATCTGGGGGCTGGAGAGTTGGCTCGTTGGCTCAGTGGTTAAGAGCACTGACTGCTCTTTCAGAGGTCCTGAGTTCAATTCCCAGCAACCACATGGTGGGGTACAACCATCTGTAATGGGATCTGATGTCCTCTTCTGGTGTGTCTGAAGACAGTTACAGTGTACTCACATAAAATAAATAAATGTTTAAAAAAAAAGAAAAAGAGCCAGATGATGGTGGTGCACTTTAAAGAAAAAGAACAAAAAACCAAAAGGAAAAAAAGAATGGCTTTAATGACATATAATTTAATCGAAAAACCAAAAAGGAAAAAAATGGCTTTAATGACACATAATTTAATTATAAAATCCGGGTGGTGGTGGCACACACCTTTAACCAGCACTTGGGAGGCAGAGGCAGGCGGATTTCTGAGTTTGAGGCCAGCCTGGTCTACAGAGTGAGTTCCAGGACAGCCAGGGCTATACAGAGAAACCCTGTCTCAAAACAAAGAAAAGAAAAGAAAAGAAAATCCTCTTAGCTTGATAAATGCAAGTTATGATATAAAGTGATTTAAGTACTCATCCAAGATAGGATGGATCATAAAATACTTTCTCCAAGGATTTCAAATACAAATCGTCTAGACATTGTGAATATAACTCTTACCTGAGATACTGGCCACATTCTTTAAATGTTCCTTTTCATTTAAACATCCTGCCAATTTTGGTGCCAATTGTAGCTTTTATTGTTATTTTTTTATTGTTATTTTTTCTTTATTTGCTATTTTGTTTGTGGGTTCTTCCAGGGTTCCTCTCCTGTCTCCTAACAATAGGTTCTCTGGCTCACCCAGCTTCTCTTGGATCAATTGTCACCAAATATCTTTCCTTCTACTTTCTGACCCCACTCTTCTCTCTCCTGGAGCCCATCAAACCTTTTTTTTTTTTTTTTTTTTTTTTTTTTTTTTTTTTTTTTTTTTTTTTTTTTTTGGTTTTTCGAGACAGGGTTTCTCTGTGTAGCCCTGGCTGTCCTGGAGCTCACTCTGTAGACCAGGCTGGCCTCGAACTCAGAAATCTGCCTGCCTCTGCCTCCCAAATGCTGGGATTAAAGGCGTGCACCACCATGCCCGGCTCAAACCTCACTTTTAATGATACATAAATGCTTTAACCTCCCTTCCATCACCCAGCAGAGGTAGTGGAAAAGATGGGGAGGAGGACAGTGGATCTGTTTAGAAAAGTTTTTTAGAGCTACTCTTGTCTGTGTTGTCTGGAAATTGGCAGTTTAGTTCACAGGTTAGCAGGCAGCGGCCGCTCAGTCCACTCAGAAACACTGCACGAGTACACATGCAATCCATTTTGGTAGAGACGGGTTAGCAACAGCAGTGACACTATGTAGCTGAGACAGCCAAAGCCTTAGTCTAGGCTCGGCTTCAGTCAGCAGGAGAGACCAGCAGGAACACCAGGAGCCCTCAGCTGTGCCTCTCTCAGGGAAGCAAAGATCAGAGAAGGCAAGAGATCCATAAGTGTCTCAAGTTAGTTGTACCAGCTAGCAAAGCTCTGTCTCCGGTACTGTTCGGTGAGTCCTATTTATGCCCTCCAAACAACTATGTCTTCCACGTGCCTTGCCTCAGCACGTGCATCTAATCAGCCCGAGTCCGTGGAAGCAGCAAGAAACTGCAATACAGCACCAGAAGTCTTTTTGTGAATTTCTCTCTATGGAATCCCGACAAATGCAGTCCAACTATGCAATGTAGGGCAGACTAATAATACATGCGTGTCACTAGCAAAGACTCTTTCGTCTCCTGTCTTTTCACATGCTTGCTTTAGAACATCCTCTCTCCTTTGTCTGCTTCAGGGAAACATTCTTTTCTTTTCTTTTCTTTTCTTTTTCCCCAAACAGGGTTTCTCTGTATAGCCCCGACTGTCCTGGAACTCACTCTGTAGACCAGGGTGGTCTCGAACTCAGAAATCCGCATGCCTCCGCCTCCCAAGTGCCGGGATTAAAGGCGTGCGCCACCATTGCCTGGCTCATCTCTGACTTATTATTTTGTGATCCCCAACAGTATATTAGGTCTTTTTGCTGTTTGTCTGAGACAGGTCTCCCTTGTTATGTAGTACTGGCTATCCTGGATCTCACTGTAGAAACCAGGCTACGGTGCTTTACTACTGCCTCTGCCTCCAAAGTTCTGCAATTAAAATTGTATGCCACCACACCCAGCTAATTTTATGGAATATGACTTAAAAGAAAAAATATTCCTAAGAGAAATATGATAAAGTTAGAATACAAAGTTTTACATATATCTTCTTTTGAAGTACATTTACTGTTTTGTTTTGTTTTAAAGACAAAGAGTTTCTCTGTGTACCCTTTGCTGTTCTGGAACTTTGTGTAGACCAGGCTATCCTTAAACTCCCAAGGATTCATGTGCCTCTGCCTCTTGAGTGCTGGGTTTAAAGGCATGTCACCACTATTCAGCTAAAACTATTGACTTTTATAGCTCTTACATTTTTGTCCAACCAGTGGACAAAAGCAGAGAAGACAGGTGTATAGTGAGATTTGTGTGCCTCTCTCTTAAAAGGATCCCCCGTGGCTAGCCAACTGACTCTTTGGGAATGCTTAGCCATTGGAACTGCTTGACCCTATGACCCTCAGTGCCTGTCCCCCGTGCTTCTGGGAACAGGAGAGGATATTTAAAAGCCAGCAGAGGCTGAGAGGGTATTAGGATTTTAGGATGTAGAAGAGGTCTAGGTGGCATAAGGGTAGGGTCAGAGAGTAGGGTTAAGGAAGACAGTTGATGCAGGCAGAGGGAAGTTTGTATTGTTTAGAGAAGAAAAGAGATTGAGAAAATAAAACAGTTGAAAGTGAATTAAGCTAGCAGTGAGAAGACAGTCGGTGTCCACTAAGCCCTGAGAAACCGAGCTGAGCCCGAGAAGATATTTTTAGAAGACAGGAGAATAACCCACAAAGAACCCACACAAACTGGCAAAAAGTAAGAATAAAGTAAGCTACAAGGTACAAAAATAAATTCTGTTTTGCAACTCAGAACTCATTGCATAGTATGAGTTTTGATACATTCAAGAAAAACCAGGGCATACAAGACAGCTCAGTGGGATGATGGATTGATGATGCTTGTCTTGATGGATTGATGATGCTTGTCTTGAACATGAGGTCATAGTTGAAGATGCCTGTAAATGGATGATTGCTTCAGTGTAGCGCTGGCATCTCCTACCTACAGATTAGTGTTCTGAGTGAATTAGGAAGGAATATGAATGAGATATGTGGGATATAAGAAATCAAGAGAAAGCTGGGCAGTGGTGGCCCATGCCTTTAATCCCACCACTTTGGGAGGCAGAAGCAAGTGGATTTCTGAGTTTGAGGCCAGCCTGGTCTACAGAGTGAGTTCCAAGACAGCCAGGGCTATACAGAGAAACCCTGTCTCAAAAAACAAACAAACAAACCAAAAACAAAAACAAAAAAACAAACAAAAAAGAAATCAAGACGAAGATTTACTTTAAAATGATTCCCTAGAGTGAATTAAAAAAAAAAAAAAAAAGAACCAGAGATTTTTCAGTGGGGAGATTCGAAGTTGTCATAAGTATGTATTTGTTGCAAAGAGGGATAAAATAATAAAGGGTTCATAAGACAACCGAGTTAAGTATCTTTCTTTGTGAAAGGGTCATTTTCAGGAATCTTTTCTGTTTTGTTTTTGGTTTTTTTGAATCAGGGTTTCTTTATGTAGCCCTGGCTGCTCAGGAACTTTCTCTGTGGACCAGGCTGGCCTCCAACTCAGAGATCTGCCTGCCTCTGCCTATTGAATGCTGAGATTACCCCAGTTTATTTGCAGAAATCTTATATGTGACATGAGTGATCTTTATGGACCACAATGGAATCACATGTGAAATTTCTTAAATAAAAATGTATTGACTTAAAACAAAAACTGTTGCCGGGCAGTGGTGGCCCATGCTTTTAATCCCAGCACTTTGGGAGGCAGAAGCAAGTGGATTTCTGAGTTTGAGGCCAGCCTGGTCTACAGAGTGAGTTCCAGGACAGCCAGGGCTACACAGAGAAACCCTATCTTGAAAAAAACAAACAAACAAACAAACAAAAGAACAAAAAACAAAAACTGTTTTAAGTTGTTCACATTTTCTGCTTCTTTTTTTTTTTTCCTTTTTTTACTACTTTGTCGGTTCTTTATGGGTTCTTCTCCTAACAATATCTTCTCTGGCTCAGGTCACCTTTTCCAGGCTAAACTGTCATCAGCTGTCTTCTTTTCTAGCTCTACTCACTGATTTTCCTCTTCTGTTTCCTGGAACCTCTCCATTCCTACTCTTGAATGGTACTCCATCTGCCAGCCTCTGCTGTCTTTTTATAGCCTTTTCTGTTCCCAGAATTCCAAGAGTCAACAGGTATTGAAGGGCATAGTACCCTTTAAAGGGCCAGACACATAAATCATTCTACATTTTCTCCCATTCGTTTTGTATAAGCCCTTTAAAGTGGCCATTCTGAATGCCAAGATTTTTGTAAATAGTTACACCAGCTCCTGTATCCACCAAACCAATTTCAATGTCATTCACTTGCAACTTTAATTTTGGCCTCTGATCCATAACAACTCTTTGCCAGAACATGTTTTCCAGTTCTTTCAAACCCTTCTGTTCTTAGTGGAGCACTATAAAATCAATGATAAACTCTTGCTATCCTGCATAAAAGGCACTTGGTCCTGGTATTTTATTCACAGGCTGTCAGCCTAGATCAGGCAGGTCTTGGAACTCCTCTAACTTATATTCCAGCCAAATGACCCTTGTTTCTTGCTGTTTTTCCTGGCCACCTGCTCATGGTCCATCTCCTCTCATGACAGCCTTCTCCTCCATCCGTCTCCTTTCTCCTTCTCATCTCTTCAGAGACCTCCTCACTCAATCCTCAAGTCTTGTCTTTCTCTCCCTACTGCCCAATTATAAGCTCTAACCTTTTATTAACCAGTTAACTTTAAATTGGGGAGCAGGGTTTATACACAGCATCACTTTGTGTATGTGTACTGGCTGGTTTTGTGTGTCAACTTGACACAGGCTGGAGTTATCACAGAAGGGAGCTTCAGTTGGGGAAGTGCCTCCATGAGGTCCAGCTGTGGGGAATTTTCTCAATTAGTGATCAAGGGTGTAGGGCCCCTTGTGGGTGGTGCCATCCCTGGACTGGAGTTCTTGGGCTCTATAAGAGAGGAGGCTGAGCAAGCCAGGAGAAGCAAGCCAGTAAGGAACATCTCTCCATGGCCTCTGCATCATCTCCTGCTTCCTGACCTGCTTGAGTTCCAGTCCTGACTTCCTTTGGTGATGAACAGCCATGTGGAAGTAAGCTGAATAAACCCTTTCCTCCCCAACTTGCTTCTTGGTCATGATGTTTGTGCAGGAATAGAAACCCTGGCTAAGACAGTATGTAAAGATCTCCTCCTCAGGGGCGATCAGATCTTGGGGTACAGAATTTAGGATATGAACATGTAGCAGCACCAGATCAATGCCCCAAAGAGCAGTTTTGCCTTTGATATGTTGGGGGACAGTTTTGTGCACTGCAAATTCGGATGCTGATTACTGTGCCCAAATATCTGGTTTTTGTCTGGACATCAGCATTGTGAAGCATCTCCTGTCTCAATGCTTTGTAAACATTGTTTTCAGTCATCCCTGACTGGTTAATAAGAGCTTACCAGTCAATAGCTGGGCAGGAGAGGAGGAGGCAGGACTTCTGATCCCAGTGAAAGGATCTCTGAGGGAGACCAGAGGAAGAGATTCTCTGTGAGCATTCACCATGAGCAGGTCACCAGAGGGGTTGCCAAGGAGGATAGCAATGGAGCAGGGGCCATCAGGGCAAGACTAAGTTGGCAAGTAATGGGACATGTGGCTTGGTAGGCAGCCATAGATGGATTAGAATAGATGAATATCTGCCCAGCTCTAGTGCGAGACGCCGTTTAATCAATATAATGTCTTGTGTCTTTATTTGGGAGCTAGAGCGGGCATAGAAAATACAGAAATAATTTTATATTTGACACCTAACATGGGGCAAACTTCCCCACTGTCTTCCCCCACCTCCCCAGTGTGACACCCAATATGGGGCTAGCCACAGCTGCAGTAAAAGACTATGCAGCAGTAGGAGAGATTTGGCATGAGCTGGTAAACAGCAGCCTAGCCCAGGGTGTTGGGTGGGCCTTGGAAAACCAGGGGAAGGCAGGCCAATCTAAGGCTAGATTAGGTGCAGGGCTAGACTGTCTTTTCCCTGTGAGTAAAAGGGCAGGGGCAGGGCTGGCCACAGCACAGGACACAGAAGCTAGGTACACACAGAGAGAACATGCAGAAGGAATTTGAGCCGAACTTCTGCTCAGGTAAAAAATGTTTGAATTTGTGATTAAATGATAAAGAAAGAAAGAGACTGGGTATAAAACATCACAGGCTGATATAGTTTGAAATTAATGAAACAAAAGTATACAGAGAGAGTTAAATAATATTAAAAAGAATTCCCCTGAGGAAAGAGTTTAGAGAAAATTAAATATAAAAGTATTAAGTTTAGAAAGTGTTAAGAGAGAAATAAATAAATGCACACAGAAAATAGTCTCCAAAGGAAGGGGAGAGAAATAAAATTAAAGTCTCTAAAGAAAAGAACAGTAAAATAGAAATGTTTTAAAAGATGTATAGATGCTTAAAAAGAGAAAAACTGAATAGTCATAGAATTTACTGATTTACGTGTCTTTTTTAAAATTAATTTAAGTTTTATTGCATTATGGTGAGAAAAGATACATAATTTCAGTTTATCTGAATTTGTTAACATTTAAAAACATTTTAAGTAAATAGAATTACATCACATTCTTCTTTCCCTTTTGCACCCCAACTCCTCCCAGAGACCCCCCTTCAATACCAGCAATTCCTTTTTTTTAAAATTTTGTCATATTCTTTAAAAAGTTGTTTGATATAAAACAATCAATTAAACAGTCTTATGTAGATGCTTGTTTGCAGCAATATTGAAAATATATTTTTCTCAATATAAATTTTAAGTAACTCCAAACACATTAGCTGTATGGTTTTTTTTTGTTTTGTTTTGTTTTCGAGACAGGGTTTCTCTGTGTAGCCCTGGCTGTCTTGGAACTCACTCTGTAGACCTGCTGGCCTCAAACTCAGAAATCTGCCTGCCTCTGCCTCCCAAGTGCTGGGATTAAAGGCGTGCGCCACCACTGCCCGGCGACTTTAAGTGTTTTAAATGTCACTAAGATAGCTATCACAGTTGCTTAAAAACACTAGATTTTAGGAAATATTGATGAATTAAATCAGCCTATGTATGCCTTAAGGAAGGAAGTATGTCGCATTGGGAAAGAGGTTTTGTCTTTGTTTCAACAGGAGAAAAAAAATGCATTCCATCAAAATGAGATTTGATAAGTGGGGGGACCTCTGAAAATCCTGGCTACAGAAATTAAGGAAGAATCCAAGAACAACACGAATGCTGATCTAAAGTGGAATTAGTTTCATTGGAAAGTCGGTTATGTCAAATGATGTTTTGCTAGGGCACACAGGTGAAAGGATGTTTTGCTATATAACAGACTAGTGAAAGGATGCATGATGAAAGAGTATAAATGGGATCCACAGACAGTGGGAGACGGAGCAATGCTTTGGTGTGCTCCGCCTCACTATTCTTCACTCACAACACGAATGTATCGGTTTGCCTTGGATAGCGTTGTTGAGATTCATTTGTGGTAATGCCACTGTTGAGAGAAACTCACTAAGCAACTGTTATTGGTTCCTGAGGCAGCTTGCTGCTTCTAAGGCCTTGCCTCAGGCTGGTTGGTGAGCCTTGCCTCTTCAGGATTGATCTACAGCTGCAGGTGCACGTGTGGTGTCTGCCTGCTGAGAGGGCTGCACTGCAGCTGCTGAGTAGTATTTGGTGTTTGCTACAGGACTGAACTGCTGCCAAAGAAGATGGAGCTCACCCCCAAAGGACTACTGCTAAACAGGTCCACTTCTCCCATATTCTAATAACTTTTCTCTTCCATTGCAGTTGGTGGGTGGTGGGCAAGAGGAGAGGTTGAACATTTAATAGGCTGCAAAACATTTATGCCTATACTAATCCCTCTAGGGAACAGCTCTGAGACTGGCTGAGACTTGAAAATGTCTCCAGCCAGGACTTCAGCTAAGCAGCATAGCCAATAAATCTTGTTGGCTACAGAGTCCTCAGGACTTGTCATGCCATTCTTTCAAATGGCATGAATAATCATCTATATTAGTTTGGTTATACAGTCCAAACTAACTTATAAAAAAGACAGACGCTGTATCTGCTCAAAGCGCAGAGAACCACGTTAAGCTAATCTGTGCACACTGCACATTTCATACACATGTGTGCCCCTTCCCCCCAGCCTTGAGTGGGCTAAATCAGACCTGATTTACTAGCCCCCCTAAGGGTGGGGTCTTAATTATCCAAAAAGATTTATATAATAAGAGCCCCATTCACAAGATGCCAAAACAATAATTTCAGAACCAATTGGTAAAGATAAAGCTTTAACCCAATTATTCTTTTTTTTTTTGGTTTTTCGAGACAGAGTTTCTCTGTATAGCCCTGCCCAGCTGGACTTTTTCTAATATCTGTATTTTTTAAGTTTGGATTCTGTGCCAAATGTTGGGCGTTGGTCTGGAGGTGTTTCATTTATTGGGCTAGGAGTTGAAGGTAGGGACTATGAGGAGGAGAGTGGAGGAGAGTAAAGGCGGTAAACAAGGAAGATGATGGAGAAAAGAGGTCACCATTAGATGTGATGGACAAGGAGCATGTGCCCTAGTAAAATGCCCCAGACTCAAACAGCAAGTATTTGGTTAACTAAGCTAGGAAGTAGACAGTCTAGAGAAAGAAATATAGATTAGGGGCAATCCCCAGTGTGAGGGTTTGTATATGCTTGGCCTAGGGAATGGCAGGATTAGAAGATGTGGGCCTGTTGGGGAGTAGGCGTGTCACTGTGGGTGTGGGTACAAGTTTCTCATTCTAGCTGCCTGGAAGTCAGTATTCTGCTAGCAGCCTCCAGATAAGGATATAGAACTCTCAGCTCTTCCTGCACCATGCCTGCCTAGATGCTGCCATATTCTTGCCTTGATAATTTACTGAACCTCTGATCCTATAAGCCAGCACCAATGAAATGTTTTCAAGAGTTGCTTTGGTTATGGTGTCTGTTCACGGCAGTAAAACCTTAAGACACCCAGTAATTGTGCAAAGCTAAATAAGTAAATCTTAGTCTGAGTCTCAATTATTTCGAAGCTAGACAGGGATAGAAATAATTTACAATGGGCCTTTTTTATGTCCATGCTTGCTTCCAAGTAATGACACAGTGTCCTTTTTATTTATTAATGAATGTCTAGGTCTTAAGCTAGGCTTGTTCCCAACTAACTCATAAGTCACTTATCTCATTTATACTAATCTAAATTTTTCCATGAGGCTGGTTACCTCTCCTCAGTTTCATTACATTCGACCTTCTCCGCATCTTGGTGGCCATCTCACAGGTCAATCCCCTTTCCAGAGTTCCTTTCTCTGTCTGAAAGGCTGACCTTACCATTCTGCCTTTTGCTACAGGCCACAGTGTAGGTAAAATGTTATCTCGTACTATGTAAAGATCATCCTTGCATTATTAAAATGCTGATTTCTCTGCCCCCATATCTGGTTGCCATCCTTATTCTAAGAATCACCTCATTGTCTCATTGTTTTGTAAACATTACCCGAAATTACTCCCTTATTGGTCAATGAAGCTAGTTGGTCAGCCAATGACTAAGCAAGGGAGATAATAGGGCTGGACTTCCTGCCAGGTGAGGGGGAAGAAGGGAAAGGAAGTGGGGAATAGTCATGAGAGAGTCTAGGAGAGACCAAAGAAAAACATCTAGAGCAGAGAAAGCCATGCCTGTATTTTGATGTTAATTCTGATTTTCCAGGAGTGGTTGTCTTAGGAATGAGGCACTTACTCAGGTGACTTCTTGTGAACCTTGCCCAGTTAATAAAGGGACCAATCAGCGGGGCGGTGGTGGTGCACGCCTTTAATCCCAGCACTTGGTAGGCAGAGGTAGGTGGATTTCTGAGTTCAAGGCCAGCCTGGTCTACAGAATGAGTTCCAGGACAGCCAGGGCTATACAGAGAAACCCTGTCTCGAAAAACCAAAAAATAAAAATAAAAAATAAAGGGACCAATCACTGGGCGAGTGAGTAGGTGAGACTTCCTGGTTGGACAGAGGAAGGGAGGAAGCAGGATAGAGGGGCTTTTGGACAGGGACAGCTAGAGGGCACGATGTCTCCTGGCTTATACCAGAGGATTTAGATTCAATATGGTTGTTGGGACCAGCTATTGAGTTACCGCTGTTTCTGAACTAAGTCTGTGGGGCGTTTTCCTTCACACAGCAGTCTGACTGGGTTCGAGAGAGACAGGTAAAGGCAGTAAAGAGTGGGTTGGCCTGATGTGCACCACAAAGGCCGTGGGATTTTTGAAGCTTGGGGCTGACATGTTAACTGTTAGCATCAGGACATCCGAAGCCTGTGGAGATGCATGGGAGGGTCCACAGACCTGTTGCTAGGGCAACAGCTACCATATTCCCAGAATCCGTTGGGCTCACTTCCCACCTTTACCTGTGGCTGCTACGTCACAACCCATATATATATATATGGGGAACATTCCTCCATCTTTTTCTCTTCTCCTCTCTTTCGGCGCCACTACCCCCTCTCGCTCTCAATTAAACCTCTTACACGTGGAACTGTTTGGACCACTGTTTAGGCCTAGTGTGGTAGGTTCTGACGTGACCCGCCATTCCAACACATCAGTAACCACCGGCCAGTGGGAACTTAGCCAGCTGGGTGGAGACATTTCGGGAGCTCCAGGCCAGAGAGTCTGCAGAGAGTTAGAGAGCACCCCACTGGTGCCATGTAGCCTGCTGGTGCCCAGTGCCCGGCATAGCGTGGGATAGTATTAGTCTTTTTTAATATTTCCCACAACATCTCAGGGATTTTGGCTAGGAGGTAGCCAGATTACTGTAGAAGATTAAAATAGATTAATACTGCTCAGTTGTTGTGGTCTTAAAGCTTGTTAGATATAATATCGCAGTCTCAATTTCCTTCACGTGTCAGCTTGACTGGGTGGTTCAATCGCAGGCTAACTGGGATAAGAGAAAAACTGCAACACTCATTTTAAAAGCCATAGGCTTTTTAGTTTAACCAATGAGAAGGTGCAAGGACTGAGACATATCCTCACAGTGTGTAAAATCATTGCACTAGCAGTACCTAACAAGATTACTGGCCACAAAAAGGCAGTCATTATCTCAGCCTGCCTCAAAGCTGTCCCTACGTAGAGGGATCGGCGTATAGCTCACCTGTTTGTTTTTTTAATTTATTTTATGTATATGAGTACACCGCAGCTGTCTTCAGACACACCTGAAGAGGGCATTGGATCCCATTACAGATGGTTGTGAGCCACCCATGTGGTTGCTGGGAATTGGACTCAGGACCTCTGGAAGAGCAGTCAGTGCTCTTAACCGCTGAGCCATCTCTCCAGCCCTTAAAATATTTTTTTCTTTTCTTTCTTTCGTTCTTTTTTTTTTTTTTTTTTTTTTTTTTTTTTTTTTTTTTTTGGTTTTTGAGACAGGGTTTCTTTGTGTAGACCAGGCTGGCCTTGAACTCAGAAATTCACCTGTCTCTGCCTCCCAAGTGCTGGGATTAAAGGCATGTGCCACCACCGCCCGGCTGGGATTAAAGGCATGTGCCACCACCGCCCGGCATAGCTCACCTGTTTTGTGTTGCTATGGTTTGATTTTTCACTTCTGCAGCCAAGATTTTCAGGAGGTCACATTCAGTCTTTATTAACTTTAAAGGAACCCACAGCATTTCACTTCATGTTGAAACAAAGGCATAACCTCTCCCCCAATGCAACATGCTTCCTACCTCCATTCTGAGATTAGGACACATATAGGTTGGTTTAATTCAGCATTACTTTCTAAATTCCAGGTTTTTTCCCCCCCAGCAGCTGTGCTACCTGTCTGATTGGCATTTAAAAATTTTACCCCTTCTGTTCTATGAGCACTTCCTTTAAAGTGTAGTTAGATCTTTTTACAGTTGCTTGACCTGCATGATTGTAATTTCTATCTGTAACATGTTTTATGCCATAATGTCTAAGAAATTGTTTTATTCTACTGGATACACATGTTGGAGTATCATTAACTTCAATCTATCAAGGCATCTCCATGATAGCTATTACCTCTAATAAATGTGCAATTTTGGAATCATACTTTTCACAATTTAAAAAAGGCCCTTGGAATCCTGAATATGAATCAATTGTATGACGTATTACCACATGTACATACTTTATAACTTCAAACTCTACAAAATGAAACACATGTTAATGTATGACATTGCTCTAATATGGCATTAAACATTAAACTCTGCAGTCTTAATTAATTAATGTTGCATCTCTATGGGTTGCCATTCTGCAATCTCATCACAAGATGGCACCAAAGGTTTTGGATTGGATTCCTCTGACAATTTTTTATTGTGATCCAAAGGATTGTCTAATTTGTCCTATCACTCATCACCTAGTGATCGATTTTTCAGTCCTCTCCTTATCTAAGTCTGCTTTAATATGATCTTTCTTAAAAGAATATATAAAATCACAATCATTACTTAAAAGGTAACAGAATTCTTTTCAGGCCCTAGGCTTGGATTTCTAGCCCCACATTTGCATCACCAGACTGTCTTGAGCCACCAGCTTCCAATAATGACACAGAGGATTATTTTTATTTATGAAAACCTATGCCTTGTAGCTTAGGCTTGCTCCCAGTTAGGTTGTACTCAACCACTTTTGCTGTGCGGCTCATTACCTCTACTTTATTCTGGGCAACTCATTCCTCCACGTCTGGCTAGCAAAACTGCCCACACCTGACTCTTTCCCAGTTCCCCTCTGCCCCCAAGTCCCACCTTTCCTCTCTTGCCTCAGTGCTACCTTTTTTTTTTTTGGTGGTTTCTCGAGACAGGGTTTCTCTCTATAGCCCTGGCTGTCCTGGAACTCAATCCGTAGACCAGGCTGGCCTCGAACTCAGAAATCCACCTGCTTCTGCCTCCCAAGTGCTAGGAATAAAGGCATGCCACCACTGCCTGGCCTTTTTTTTTTTTTTTTTAAATACTAAGCTTCCTTAATTCCACCTGAATTTTTTTCAGTTGCTCTGTTAGTCTTTTGTAAACAAAATACCCTGAAATGAAGAAAAACAGCAGCAGCAGCAGCAACAGAAAAAGTAGAGGGGGAGGGGGAGGAGGAGATAATGACTAGGACCTGCTGCTAAAAACCATGGCAATCATGTCCCAGAAACAGCCTCAGCAAACACCTGTTGGCTTTTGAAACAAAGTATCCATCCATTCCTCCTTTTCCGCCTTTTGCTGTACTGTACTTGAAACCAAGCCTCCCGGGCTGCCCTGCCACATTGGTGACACTTGTCTTTTAATGTTTCTTTTTCCTACAAATTGCCCCACTTTGGACACCAACTGTAGCTTTTACTGTTACTTTTTCTTTATTTACTATGTTGTGGGTTCTTCTCCTGTCTCCCCTAACAATATCTTCTGTGTGTCAGCTATCATCAACTGCCTTCTTTTCTAACCCTACCCTCTGACCCTATTATTTTGTCTCCTGGAACCTCCTTAGTCCCACACTTGAATCTTACTCCCTGTCAGCCTCTGCAGCTTTTTTTGTTAATTTAAAAAAAAAATTTTTTTTATCCCTTCCCGTTCCCAGAATTCCAAGGTGCAACCAACACTAAAGGGTATAGGGTCCTTTAAAGGGCCAGACAAATAAAATGATATGCTACAAGATTGGGCATGACTGTCACAGATCTTTAATCCAGCACTCAGCTGAAGGCAGGCAGCAAGGCCAGATTGGTTTAAATAGTTAATTCAAAGTGATCCAGGGTTACATACTGAAACCCTGTCTCAAGGGGGAAAACAGGCCAGATTAAAATTTAAAAGGTATAAAGAGAAACACAGCAAACCATATGGCCCCCCTCCTCCATTTCTTGGCAACCCAGATCAGGTCCTTAGTTCACATTGTTTTGTTTTCACTGAGCTGTGTGGGAACTGAACCTGATGAATAGCCACTGCTCCAATGCTGTGTGCTCCTGCCCCAGGCCTTGTTTGTTATAATTTCTGAGTAGGCCTCACCAAGTTGCCCAGACCTCGAGATTCTCCCATCTCAGCTTCTTGAGTCTGGGGGATTACTGGCCTGTTTCATCAGGACCTGTACACCAGTTACTTTATTGAGACAAGGTGTCTGTCTTGTACCTTTGCTTGCCCCAAACTATCAAAGAACTTGAACTTCTGATTCTCTTTCTCCCACCTCCCAAGGGCCAAGACAATGTGCCTGTGCCTTTCTTTATTTCTTCTGTTTCTTTTTTGTTTTTTGTTTTTTCGAGACAGGGTTTCTCTGTGTAGTCCTGGCTGTCCTGGTACTCTCACTCTGTAGACCAGGCTGGCCTCAGACCTCAGAAATCCACCTGCCTCTGCCTCCCAAACGCTGGGATTAAAAGCGTGCGCTACCACCACCTAGTTGTTTCATTTATTTTTGATTCAAGCCAACTTTATCTAATACTAATTTTCTTTTGGTTTATCAAGGTGGCACATACTCTCTAATCTCAGAAATGGAGGGCTAGAGTCAGGTGGAACTCTTTTTGAGTTTGGGGTCAACCTGGTACATACACATATTGAGTTCCAGGCAGCCAGGGATACATAGAAAGACCTTATCTCAAACTTACAAATAAACAACATTAAAACTTTCTTTGAGACCAGGCGGTGGTGATGCACGCCTTTAATCCCAGTGCTTGGGAGGCAGAGGCAGGCGGATTTCTGAGTTCGAGCCTAGCCTGGTCTACAGAGTGAGTTCCAGGACAGCCAGGGCTACACAGAGAAACCCTGTCTCGAAAACACCAAAAAAAAACCCAAAACAACAACAACAACAACAACAAAAATACATAGACCAAAAGCTTTGGCTCATTCCCTGACTAGCCTGTAACTCATTTCATCCATTTAGATGACCCTGTGCCTCCACTTGGCTGGTTACCTCCTCAGTCCTGGCCTGTTTTTCAGTCTCCTCAGTGTCTCCCTCAAATCTCTCGAATGTCTCTGTGTCTCCTTTTATTCTCTTAATTTTCCAGAATCTTCTCTCTTCCTGCCAGTGTCCCACCTCCTATTTTCTGTCTCAATTCGTTGGCCACTGGCTTTTTACTGGCAGGTGATTCTTTTAAGAGATTCTCTCCACACTGAACTTCTTCCTAGCCAGGGCAGGGAAAGAGTCCAAGAGAAAACATAAGAAAACAGTTTGAGCAAAAAAAAGCCATAAAATGCAAGTATTTCTGGGATTTTGGCTGGCAGGTAGCAAGATTAGCTTAGAGGATTAAAATAGAGCAATACGACTCAGTTGTTTTGCCATTAAATCTTGATAAATAAATATAATAGTCCAGTCTCAATTATTTGGAAGCTAGCTGGCTAAGAGAAAAACTGTAACACATGTATTAAAAAGCCACTAACACAGCTGGGCGCTGGTGATGCACGCCTTTAATCCCAGCACTTGGGAGGCAGAGGCAGGCAGATTTCTGAGTTCGAGGCCAGCCTGGTCTACAGAGTGAGTTCCAGGACAGCCAGGGCTATACAGAGAAACCCTGTCTCAAAAAACAAAACAAAACACCACTAACACTATGTTACTGATTTTTTTATTATATTTCTATGTATGCCTATGTACATGTATATGTGTTAGTGTGTATGCGCCATGGCATGCATGTGGAAATTAGAGGACAATTTTCAGAAGCTGTTGGCTCAGGGGACCAATCTCAGGTCATTAGGCTTGGCAGCAAGTACCTTTGCCCACAGTCATCTTGATAGCCCTTAAATCTTTGTTACTGATAGCTCCTAGCATCCTTGAGACAAGGTCTCACAGTGTGTTCCCGACTGGTTAGCCTGCCTCTGCCTCTGGAGTGCTTGGATCAAAGGTGTGTCTCATCTCACTCACTACTGTAGCAGTTTATGACCTTCTACAACTCCAGTTTCAGGGAACCCAACATCTTGTCTCTGCAGGCACCAGGCACACATGTGACACACATACACAAGTGCAGGCAAACATTTTATATCTGCCATATACACAAACTAAAAATAATCTTAAAAAATTGAAACAAGGGCTGGTGAGATGGCTCAGTGGGTAAGAGCACTGATTGTTCTTCCGAAGGTCATGAGTTCAAATCCCAACAACCACATGGTGGCTCACAACCACCCATAATGAGATCTGATGCCCTCTTCTGGTGCGTCTGAAGACAGCTACAGTATACTTACATGTAATAAATAAATCTTTAAAAAAAAAAAAATTGAAACAACTGAGTAGGCAAAGTCTTCCCCCTGGGGGCAGAAGAGTGCCAATGAGGAAAAAACCCTCTTGAAAACTGGTAAAACTTACTATTGGAGAGAAGGATAGACACACTTAATTCCAGAACCATAAATGAGTGACTGTGGCCCTGGAGTGTGTGTGAGCCATGTTTATCATTATAAACTAATGGGTTTCTGCTGTCATGGTGCCTCACACCCTTAACCCCAGCACTCTACAGGCAAAGGCAGGCTGATCTTAGTTCAAGGCCAGCCTGGTCTACATAGTGAATTACAGGACAGCTAATGTTACAGAGTGAGTTTCTGAGTCAATTTAAAAAAGAAAAAGATGGGTTTTACCAAGACATTATCACATAAGCATACTGTATACTTTGTTCGGAGTCACTTTCTCCTCATCCCTGGAGTCCTCCTTGTCTCCTTTGACACCAAAATTCTGTCATGCTGTATATTCAAGTCTAGGCTCAGCATATGAGAAGAAAAATATTTGTTTGAATCTGACTTTTATAAAACGCAATAATCTCCAGTGTCACTCATCTTCCTGCAAATGAGAGAATTTCATTCTTTTTGACTGAATAAAATCCCATTTCCTTGAGCCCGTCTACTGTTGATGGACATTAGGCCAAGTCCAAAACATAAAGATTTTGACTAGTGCTATGACAAATGCACATGGATGTGCAGGTGTCTCCATACTATGCTGACTTGGATTTCTTTAGAGATCAGGAGTGATCTAGCTAGATCATGGATTATCCATCTTTTAAAAATCTTTATGTGTGTGGGGCAGTGGTGGCACATGCCTTTAATCCCAGCACTAGGGAGGCAGAGGCAGGCGGATCTCTTGAGTTTGGGGCCAGCCTGGTCTACAGAGTGAGTTCCAGGACAGCCAGGGCTACACAGAGAAACCCTGTCTAGGGGTCGGGGTGGGGGATCTTTATGTGCGTGTCTGTATGTGCACAAGTATGCAGGGCCCGGTGGGGGATCTTTATGTGCATGTCTGTATGTGCACATGTATGTGCACATGTATGCAGGGCCCTGAGGGGCCAACAGAGTGCGCTAGAGCCTTGGAAACTGAAGCTGATATCAAAAGTGTTCTAGAACTAAGTCTCTCAACTGCTGAGCCATCTCTTCAATTCCTCATAAGACAGTAATACATACACACACTCGGTGGTAATCCCAGAACTCAGGAGGCTGAGGCGGGTGGATCACAATCAGGTTGTTGTCTCAAAAAAAGCAAGCAAAAAATCAAACCAAACAACAACAACAACAACAAAATCCTCTATATGGATTTTTTTTTTTTGAGACAAAGGTCTCTTCCACCCTAATAGCCATGAGCATTCTCTTTCACTACAATATCAGGGTTTTTAAGAAACAAGAAACAAACCCCCCCAAAACAAGCACCAAACCCGGGGGTTTTCTGTGCAGCTCTGGTGGGCCTGAGCATTTCCCCCAGCCTGCTGGTCAGTTTTCTTGGTAACTTGTCATTCTATCTCTATAAGCTACTGACAAAGGTCCTGCTAATGTACAGCTCAGCCACCTGGGAGGATCAAGTTACCTCAAATTAATTCTTTTCCTTTCCTCTCTTCCTCTTCTCTCCTCTCCTCTTCCCTCCCCTCCCCCTCCCTCTCCGTCTCTCCC
>NW_022196891.1:68560839-68562922 GCF_008632895.1 Mastomys coucha
TCCTTCTTTCCTCTTGTTTGAGGCAAGAGTTTCACCAAGTTCTGGAACTCACTCTGTAGACCAGGCTGTCCTTGACAAGGAGATCTGCCTGTTTCTACCTCTGGAATTAAAGGTATGCACCACCACTAACTGGTGAAAACCTTCCTCTTTTAAATTCTCCTCCACACAACTACATATCGATAGCTTCCCCCACACACACCTTTTTCCCCACAATTAACACTGAGAAAAGGGCTTTTTACGACTGGGTCTTGCTAGTCTATTATTCATTAAATAGGTCCAGGTTTGCCTCAAATCTCATCCTTCCGCTTCTTGAGTGCTGGGATTACAAACCTTAGCGTACCTGGCCACAAAACTGCTTTTATACATTGTATCTTTCCACTTGGATCTGGTTGCTACCCTATACAACTATGTAACAGCTTTCTCCAAGTTTACATAGTGACCTTTCTTTCTTCTACATTCCGAACCACACATTTTCGTCCACATTTTACCTAATCAGTTACACTTGATACTTTTAATAAGTTTCCTTGATACTTTTCTCAGGTCTGCCTTGCTGTCTGCGCCTCCTCAATGTCCGATTTTCTGCTTCCTTCCCTCATCTCACCCCTCGAACGCGCACACATCCTCCTCTTTTAGGCCATTGTTCTCTCTTATGGCTCCAAGAATACACATACGTGCGCAAGTACACTTTAAACTTTCTTAGTTTCAAACCACACTAATTCATGTTTAGTTGCCTAAAAGATATCCTGCAGATCTCTTTTAACTAAAAATAACATAACCCAGTTATTCAAGTCAGAACGTTCATATCTTCTTATCCACTACGTCTTCCTACCTGCACATCACCACCGTCCCTTCCTTAGCTTCATAACTGATCTCTCTCCCTACCCACCCCCTCTCCCCAGGGACTAAACGCCAGGCCTTACCCTGCTATTCTACCACAGTGCTAACATCCTAGCGGTCTTCCTCGCTTAAACGAAGCCCCAATTGGTCTCCATCTCCAGGGCTCAAATAATCCTCCCGCCTCAGGCTCCAGGTCAGCACTAACAGGCCCAGAGCTGGCAAGCTGTGATCTCTCTACAATACCAATATTAATCGCTCACGTCTCCGTTTAGACCCTTCAAAGCCTCTTCCACTACGAAACAAATTTGCAGGGTCTTGCGTCATCGCGTCCCTTCCTATCTCACAGACCTTTGTGTTACCTTTTCCTTTAGCCTCACCAGGCTGCAAGCAGCTCCAGAACACACTTGAGCCTAGCCCACCTCAACCCCCAAGTCAATTCTCAGCAGTCCTCCACGAGTCAGCTGAGGCGGACTTTTCGACAGGAAGTGGGAGCTCAAAAGGAAAATACAGAAGGGATGAATTCCGAGAGCATGAGAGGAGCGCTGCTGTAAGGTCCGTGTTTCCGAACGCCTGGGTGACAGGAAGTTCAAAGCAAAGGTTAAAAAAAAAATCCAGATCTTGAACTTTCACCTAAGTTCAACCGGGCAGTCCGACTCCGCGACTATTCCGCCCTCACGTATGATGGCCGTCAGTCACTCTCTCCCAAGGGCCTCGATGTCCGATACTAGCCAGCTCTGGCGCCACCAAAGCTTCCACCTTCAAAGACGTTACCCGCTCCACTCCTTAGAACCTCCCCGCCGCCGCCGTTAGCCGAACCCCGCGCTGCCAGCTTGCCCCTAAGTAAGATGGCTGCCCGTCTCCAGTCTCCCTGCCCGACGTGAAGCCATCCACTCCCGGCTTCACGCCGCTGCCAGGCTGCCCTCACCTAGTATGGCTACTCCGCTCATGCCTCGTTATGGTCTCGAAGCCGACACTCACCGGCCAGGTTCCGGGAGGCGCTGTGCAGGATGCAGCCACCCCCGCCCGGCCCTCCCCTCCCCCACGCCCGCGGCGGCGGCGGCGGCGGCGACGGTGGCGGCGGCGGCTGGAGCCCGGATGCGGCGCCGGGAGGCAGGCCCGGGCGAGCAGCGCGGATGGATCCAACATGGCGGCGCCGAGCCTGAGCCGAGAGTGAGGCGGCGGGGCGGCCGGCGTGGGGAGGGGGAGTCGAGTGGGACGGGGCGGGGCCGGGCGGGGCCGCGAAGGG